>NC_082699.1:61877709-62191271 GCF_949987515.2 Delphinus delphis
TGGGAGTTTGGGCAGGGATTCCTGTGTGGGACCCAGGCTCTCCTTGAGCAGTTATGACGATTATTCTCACGGCCGTTTCATCTTTGCCACACTGAGGTCTCTCTTAGTTCTTCCTCTAGAAAATCTCCCACCTGCCACTTAGGGCTCTCAATTCTTAGCCACTCACTTTAACTCAGTTTTTCTTTGCTGATACGTTTGTCTCAGGCAGTGTGACTGGGTTGTCTTTTGTGTTCTGGCCTATAGTCCTTTGGAGACGCTCCTTCTTTCTAGCTGCCTCCACCCTGCTCCCTCCTCCCCGCTTCTGCCAGAAATGGATCAACAAGCTGAAGTCTGTTGACACCATGGAGTGATTATCAGGTATAAAACTGACCATATGTAAAACTACAGTGAGGTATCACCTCACACTGGTCAGAATGGCCATCACCAAAAAGTCTACAAATAAGTGCTGGAGAGGGTGTGGAGAAAAGGGAACCCTCCTACACTGTTGGTGGGAATAAATTGGTGCAGCCACTATGGAGAACAGTATGGAGGTTCCTTAAAAAACTAAAAATAGAATTAACATACGACCCAGCAATCCCACTCCTGAGCATATACCCAGAAAAGAGGAAAACTGTAATTTGAAAAGATACATGCACACTGACGTTCATAGCAGCACTATTTACAATAGCCAGGACATGGAAGCAACCTAAGTGTCCACTGACAGATGAATGGATAAAGAAGATGTGGTACACACACACACACACACACTGGAATATTACTCAGTCATAAAAAAGGATGGAATATTGCCATTTACAGCAACATAGTTGGACCCAGAGATTATCATACTAAGCAAAGGAAGTCAGAGAAAAACAAAAATTATGTGATATCACTTATATGTGGAATCTAAAAAACAACACAAATGAAATTCTTTACAGAAAAGAAACAGACTCACAAATATAGAGAACAGACTTGTGGTTACCAAAGAGGGAAGAGGTAGGGAGGGTAAAGGATAAATTAGGAGTGTGGGATTAACAGATACACACCAATATAAATATATAAAATAGATAAGCAATAAAGATTTTCTGTATAGCACAGAAAACTATATCTTGTAATAACCTATAATGGAAAAGAATCTGAAAAAAAATGTGTAACTGAATCACTTTGCTGTACACCTGAAACTAACACAATGTTGTAAATCAACTGTACTTCAAGTAAAAAGCAAAACAGGACTTCCCTGGTGGCACAATGGTTAAGAATCTGCCTGCCAATGCTGGGGACACAGGTTTGATCCCTGGTCCTGGAAGATCCCACTTGCCACGGAGCAGCTAAGCCCGTGAGCCACAACTACTGAAGCCCGCGCGCCTAGAGCCTGTGCTCCACAGCAAGAGAAGCCACAGCAGTGAGAAACACTCGCACCTCAACGAAGAGTAGCCCCCGCTCACCGCAACTAGAGGAAGCCTGCGTGCAGCAACGAAGACCCGATGCAGCCAAAAATATAAATAAATAAATTTTAAAAATTTTTAAATGAATTAAAAAATTGTAAAAAAAAAAAAACTGACCATATGTAAACTCTGATCAATGTGACTATAGAACAGTATTAAGTTAAAATTTAAGAAGGGATTACACACACACACACACACACACACACACACACATACATCCTTATTACAGTTGGAAAAATACTTTTATTAATATCATAAGCAATTTTAATCTAAAATGGAGAGTAATCTTTTTGTAAAATTGCTTATATATATTATTTTTAACCTGACATAACATTTTAAAGACTCTAACATTTTATCTAGCTTTATTCTGAAAAGGTCCCCTTCACTTTCTTTCTCTCTGTCCCAGTAATGACATTTGACCCAACAAGGAGCCCAGCCCCTCTCCTCTCTCCTTTCCACCCGAGGAAAGCCTGCATATCAGAGTCTATATTCCTTCCATTTTATTTTAGCCACTCCCTTAGCTGTGGCCTAGGTTTCAGTCTGATTGGAAATGACCAAAGCCACCAGGCCAAAGAAGGGGGTCTGGGTATTGGTTTTGGCCACTGGCAAAACCACTCCTGTCTCTCTGAAGTCCTCTTCCACAGTTGCTGGGAACTTAACCTCAAGAAAGGATTCCTGTCAAGTGGGAACATAATGTACTTCCTCATCAAAATGAAGGAAATAGGATAGGGAGATAGTGTGTGTGAGGGGGAAGCAGACAGCAATACCAACAACTTTTGACCACTTGGCTGTCAAGAGCTCAGGATAAGAATTATCTTCTAGGACAAATGGCTCTCAAAGTGCTACACTTAAAGGGATGAACTTGTTTGTTAGCTGATCTGTTCCTATGAGGTACCAGCCTCTAGACTGATCCTATTTTCCATGGAAATCGGATGAAAGCCACAAATGCAATCCATATATGTAATTTTAAATTTTCTAGTAGCCGCAGTGAAAGTAAAATAGAACAGATGAAATTAACCTTCATAATATATATTTAACTCATCTCCAAAATGTTATTTCAAAATATAATCGATATGGAAAATAGCGATCAGCTCTTTTATGTTCCTTTTTTTCATATTCAATCTTCCAAATCCAGTGTGTATTTTACACTTATAGCTCCTTGCCACATTTCTGGTGCTTGTCAGCCATTCTGAAGAGCAAAGCTCTAGACCTTTGAGCAAAGCACAGAGTATGGTGGTATCCCAGTGAGTGTGTATTCCACTTTTCAGCCCCTTAGCTCAGAGATCTTTGTTGAGATCTTTGTTCCCCGACAGCTGAAATGCCTATAAGTTTGTGTTGAGGAAGCACCTTGGTGTCTCTATTTTGCTGTACCAGTTTGGACACCCAAGTAAACCTGGGTGCCAGACACACAAGTTTCTGGAATGGCAACAATTCTTCTCTCTCTCTCTCTCTTTTTTACTTTTTTTTCCTATTTTTTGCTGTGCGGCATGTGGGATCTGAGTTCCCCGACCAGGGATTGAACCCGTGCCTCCTGCAGTGGAAGTGAGGTGTCTTAACCACTGGACTGCCAGGGAAGTCCCTCTTCTCTCTTCTTTAGCTCAGTGATTTCACAGTCATGTTTTCTTTTTTCTCTGATTTTTTAAATATTTCCTTTGACTAAATATTTTTAATATTTCCACAAGTCAGAAATTGTTGACTGAGATCATTTGGACTGGATCTGAACTCAGCAGTTCTCTTTTTTTTGCGGTACGCGGGCCTCTCACTGTTGTGGCCTCTCCCATTGCGGAGCACAGGCTCCGGACGCGCAGGCTCAGCAGCCATAGCTCACGGGCCCAGCCTCTCCACAGCATGTGGGATCTTCCCGGACCGGGGCACAAACCCGTGTCCCCTGCATCAGCAGGCGGACTCTCAACCACTGCACCACCAGGGAAGCCCCAGCAGTTCTCTTTTTGCTCAGAATGGGCTTATTCAGTATACGAACCCAAATTCAGGAGCACTTTCTTAAATTCCTAGTCTTTGTCATGGGATCCTTTGGATTTTTGCTGACAGCAGAACAATATTATTTATTCATGGTACACGGGCATCATTGCAGCCCTGTCTTCCAGAGAGCTGTGGCTTCCCATATATTTATTAATTTCACTTGCTTTGGTTAAAAGACGTTATTGTAATTTATTTTCCACAGATGGAAACACTGAGACCCAGGGACTGTCCATAACCACTTCTGTCACCAGGGAATCAGAGCCGAGTTGCTGGAAGGCATATCTTCTGCCTGTAAGACTTTCTGTCTAATCGCTCTTGGCTTCCGAGTAAAGCATAGCTTGTTACAAGGTGTGGGCTGCAGATAAACAGAAAGTGTTTGTTTTCTAAGCCTTTGATTTCTGTGTCCAGACCTGAGTTTGGAACAATAACAGAATTGTGTTTTGCTGCAAATAAGAGAAAATGTAGTAATGCCTGCTTGAACAGAAAGGTTCCTCTTTATTTAGGAAGAGTCACCTTTCCCAGAGATTTCTACTGACATTACATGGGCCAGATCTGTGTCAACATGGACTCGTCCGCCGGATGGCAATCAGTGAATCTAATGCTGTTAGCCGGGCACACTGCTGCCCTGTACAAATAATAAAGGAGGAAGAAAGGGAAAATGGGTTTTGGACAAGCAGCTAGTATTGTCAGCCACGAGGACAAGTGTCTTTTTCATTAAGTAACTAAGTGACCTTCCCTCTGAAACATGGGCTTCCAAGGAACAGTTTGTTTCCTCTGTCCTCAGCCTGAGCTCCTGGTAGCTCTAAGCTAGATTTAAAGCAGGTGGATGTACAAGTGTTAATGTCTTAGTTTTGACCTAGTTTTGTCTTAGTTTATATCATGGTTATATTAACGTCAGGGGGTGCTGGGTGAAGGATATATGGGAGCTGTCTGTACGGTCTTTACAGCTTTTTTTTTTTATAAATCTAGAATTATTTTAAAACAAAGTTTACTGGGAAAAAAAGTAGGTGAGGTATTTCCTATTTTCCTTTTTTGTTTAAGATGAGTACAAGTATAAATAATATAGAAATATATGGAGACTTATTTTTTTAAAAGCTACTAAATCTCACCACTGACATCCTCCTTTTCTGAACGTCTGCATCTTCCTCCTTCAAGGGTCCTAGTCTCTCCGGTCTCATATGGAATACCTGATAAATTACTGTATGCTAAAGCACGCACAGGTTATACGGTAACCTTTCTGGGAATGGTAAGCAGATGTCATCTGGGAATAAGGCTTTGGTGGGCTTTCATAGCTAGTGGTTTTGAGTAGGATTTATTCTGATACCTCCAGCATCACATTGGATGTCCTTCTCTACGTTGCTGGCCGTGCTGAATTTATCTGGTTTAGGTAGGATGCCTTCTTTTCCCACAGACCACCTAGAGTTGCTGCCAGAAGCTTTGCTTACATAGGTGAAGTCTGAAAAGGATTAGAAAGGTATCCTTTGGGCACTGACACCTGGGTGGGCCCTCAATTGGAAGCCCACACATGGCTAACATTAACTGAATGCTTCTATGTACCAGAAACTCTAATAAGCCTTTTACCTATGTTGTTTCATTACCTCTTCAACTCATTTTACAGATGAATAAAATTGAAGTTCAGGGGCGTTAAGTAACTTAGTAAAGAGTGAAGCCAGTGTTCAACCCAAGACCATCTGTAAGCAGAGGGGTGTTTACCATGCTGTCTCTTTGTCCTTTTAATAAGCAATTCCAAGGTAATCAACATTTTACCCTGGTGAAGAATTTTGTAGAAAACATGCCCAGCCAAGTTGTCTTCTGTTACCTGGCGACAGGAATAAATGAGGAAAAAGCAGACTGCTTTCTGGTGTTTGTAAGCTCATTGCCTCCTCATTTGGCATTATTATGGGATGGGAGACAGTCTAGGGAGGAGATTAAGGGATGGGGTTTCAGAGTTAATCTGTCAATGCTTCTGTCTTGGATCTTCCAGTTAATGACTATGGGACCTTGGGCAAGTTGACCTTGTGTAATCTCATCTGTAAAATACAAATAATTACAATAGCTCTCTCTGCTGCTTTGAGAACTGAATGATATAATCATGCCATGTGTACCACTTAGTAAATGTTAGCTGATTGCTACTCTTATTATTGTTATCATCAATATATCCTCATCATCAGATGCCTTGGTGGGTAGAGATTAATATACATTTAATGGCCTCATCCATTGCTGGTCTTAATATCTTATACATACTCTATACTGAATATATACTTTTAAAAATAAATCAACACCGAAGGCCCTTGGATTTATGCCACAATTCCAAAGGCTCTAGAACAGAGTTACAGATTTCTTTCATTGAATTACGCATATGAAGGATTTCATTTGCCAGACAAAGTAAATTTGTTTTCAGACCTCTCTGCACTTACAATATGAATTAGTCTCTGAAAAACAACCTCATTTTTGAAAAACATACTCTTTGTTCTGAATTTTATCACTAACAACATGAGGTTCTAGGCTTTGGAATGCACCCAGCTGTTATTTAAAGATGCATAGAGAAGAATAAAATATAATTTGACCTTGCATCTGTTTATTGCCTTTACTTTTCTCGCAGTAAGACACAGAAGCAGCAGAAACCCGTACAATTACAATGTCATGTTTTGATTTTCATCTTTTCTGCAATCTTACTGAAGTTACTTGGATCCTTTTTCCTCTTTTCCATCTCCTTTCCTCCCTTCAGCCAATTAAATAAGTGTAATTGGGTTCTAACTTTGTGTATATGAAGTGTTTTGTTTTAGTAATATCAATTCATAGAACTTTATGCCCTAAAATCAATTTTCTGCTCTCATATCCTCTTCTTAATATTGTCAGTACTCAGGAAGTAATTATTTTAGTTCTCTGACTGACTGTTGGTATTGCCTTTTGAAGAGTTTTGTATCCCAGGCACCTAACTGTCCTTGTGTGGCCTAATTGTCTAACCTCGAATCAAGGACTTGTGCTGCTTTGGAAAACAGAGCTCTTTCAACTCCTGCATCGCTTTAGGATGGTTTGAGATGGGTAGTTATGGCTTTAAGTACAGTTTAGATTTTCTTGAAAGAATAGCTTTCATCTTCTATTGTAATTAATGCTCAATTCATATTTTCCAACAGACACATTTAAAAAGCATAATATTTATGTATTTTAGTTCTGACAATTTTTTAAATATGCAGCGTACTAAGTGACATAAAATACTTGGACCCTGTAGGACTGTGATCTAGCAGGAGCAGGGAGGCAAAAGAGTGCAGATCCATACTTGGACGTGTGAAACAACTGAAAGCTTTTGTTGGCAGGGAAGGTGCAGCAGTTTCATAGGCAGAATTTATTTGCCTTTTATTAACGCAAATGTCTGAGGACTAGATCTGCCACCTCTTAATCCTTAAAGTTTGTCAGTCCTCTTAAGCAATGTCTGTAGGTGCTAATGTCCTTTCAGGAGGAGCTATAAGGGTCAGTAGGATATAAAAAAGAAAACAAGAGGAAATGGAGCCAGTGGTAGGATGGAGTGACATCCTTGATGGCCCAGAAAGATCCTTCACCCACCATCGCACACTGGGTGAAGTGGTGAGCCATGCCCACCTTTGCTGCTGTGCGATGTTCTGATGATAACGATGTTAATCACAGCCAGGGAGGGCCTTCTGCTGGGAAGGTGACCTTGAAGACGTTTTAGCTTTGACACCAACTTGCAGGACTAGTCACAGCCCCCCCAGCCTCATTCTTTGCTGGTCTTTTTTCTTCCCCATTATAATAGTCATTATCCTTATTCCCCTGTCTAAGCCCTCTTTTGACTCTTCTAAATTCTAAAACTTTTTAAAAGTTCTGATGAAGTGCTGTTCAGGGGACAGTTGATGTACACACATTCTTTCCCCCTCCCCCTTCCTCACCACCACCTTCTTACTTTCTTATCACACTGCTGGATTCAGTTACTTATTTCATGATGTCTGTTGTGTTATGTCATCTGCCAGCAAACATTTCAAGGATGGATGAAGGTATGTGATCTTCCTCTCTCCAGCTAGATAAGTAGCCTAAAATGTCTTATATTCAGCGGAACTTACAGGGCTTAAGATGATAAGTTTTTATATTCATCCTTAGAACAAATGTGTGAATGGAATAGAAGCCAATTCTCCTTCTTTCAGATAATCAGCTTTTAAAAATTCCTTTCTTTGCTAACTCATCCTAATAATTTATAAGAGAAAAAATGTAGCCACATTATCCACCAAAAGAATATATCTGAACTGTGTCACTTTATGATTTCGGTAGACTCCATGACGTTCCCCTCATGCTTTCTGAAAAGTGAAGGCAGACTTCCCTGGTGGCGCAGTAGTTAGGAATCTGCCTGCCAATGCAGGGGACACGGGTTTGAGCCCTGGTCCGGGAAGATCCCACATGCCGTGGAGCAACTAAGCCCGTGTGCCGCAACTACTGAGCCTGCACTCTAGAGCCCGTGAGCCACAACTACTGAGCCCACGTGTCTCAACTACTGAAGCGCCTAGAGCCCGTGCTCCGCAACAAGAGAAGCCACCGCAATGAGAAGCCCGCGCACCGCAACGAAGAGTAGCCCCTGCTCGCCACAACTAGAGAAAGCCCATGTGCAGCAACGAAGACCCAATGCAGCCAAAACTAAATACATAAATTAATTTTTTTTAAAAAGTGAAGGCATACAGTGAATAGGGATCTGTTTTCTTTTACCAAATATGAACATTGGGAATTTAGTGCTTCTAAAGCCCCCATTTCCCTAAGCAATAAGATTGTCTTGTATTTACATTGCTTCAGCTTTCTGGCTGTTTCTGCTTTTCCTCTTGTTTTATGTCTCACTTAATACTAAGCCAAGCCAAGCCCCTAGAGAATTCCACCAATAAAAAGAGAATGCTTGGAAAGTCCCAGAAACTATAAATTGGATGAGTAAGAAGTTGTCAGTTTTCAATTACAGCTGTGATAAAAGCACAACTAGAACAGTAGATACTGAGTTGAATATTGTCTCTCCTTACTTCCTCCTGCTTAGAGATTAATCTTCTCCAGGAGCAATTCAGTCAACTATTCCTCTATTGCTAGGCATCAACTTTGGTTCCAAATTTGTATAGCTGCAAACAATGGTGATGTGCCCATTTTAAAAAATATATATATTCTCAAGGAACAAAGAATGAAATCTGTTAAATTATATATATCACAACATTTACTCTAATATATAGGTCCTGTATAGCACTGAGATCTAAGAAATGAAGAATTGGAATGACCTCAAGATTTAGAGACACCAGTCACTGTTCTCCTCCTTGATTTTTCTTTCCTTCTCTTTAATTTTTTTCCCCTTAGCTCTTAGGGTATTTTTTCTGTGTTTAACAAAGAGCAACTTGCTTATGTAGCAAATGATTTTTGCATTTCATTTGGAGAGTGTCATGTTAAAGTGTAGAAAGAATCAATGCATCTCTCTCTCTGGAATATAAACTGTATGCCCTTTAGCCATTTTTATTTCTTGAGACTCTACATATGTAATTTATGGCGAAACAAAAGAAATCTTTGGCTTCCTTAAACTAATTCTTAAAACTTCCTGTGTCTTAATTCACTCCTTTATTTCTCGCTTTTCTTTGACTTCTGAGATTTAATTATTTTCCAGTGGGATACTTGCCAAGCTTGAACTGGACATCTGGTTAAGATTTCATATTTTTGTCAAGTGAGAGATGACAGAACTGCTCGTGGGAGCTGGGCAAAGTGTTCTTAAAAGAAGGGCAGAAAAGACAGAAGAAATGGGTTCTGTGCAAGAACTTAAGTGACCAAAAGCTAAAGTCAATCTTTAGGAATCTGAGAAGAACACTTAAAACACTATATGTCAGATACCATTTCAAATCTCTTATGTAAATTATCCCATTTCTTCTTCACAGCAAAACTATGCAAAAAATTTGAGGCTTAAATTTAGTAAGTTGCCCTAATCACTCAGTTCATAAAGGTGGCAGAACTGGGAGCAAAACCGAGCTTTTCTGACTCTAGAACCTTTGCTTTTCATTGCATGATACTGTTTTCTAAAAGTTATTTAGCATTAAGAGAGTTTTCAGAAAAATCCCAACTTAACTGCTTTCTTCTCATGTGAAACAATGTCTCTTTTAGAAGACTTTGGTATTGATGGGCTTGAAAGGATGAGCAGACGAGGTGTCATATTCCAATCAGCATGCTAGGATAGATGGCTGGGATCCTGCGTGTCACTTACTAGGTACTCGGTTGAATAAATGAATGATGTCATGTGTGATTGATTGATGCTGTTATATGGCTGTCTACCTGCACTCTTAGCTTTTGTAGCTACGATTATCTTTGTTATACCTAGGGCTACACTCACAAACGAAGCAAATGTATGAAACTCTGTTCATGTTATTAAACTTTTAATGAGAGGGTAAAAAATAAAGAATCCTTTTAAAAGTCAAATAATTCATTGAAAACAATGCAAGTAACACATGCAATTGTCACTTCTCTCTTCTGAGAGAAGAATTTGACTCCATCTGTGCCAGACACACAGCTGGAGGATGAACACATGGAGACCTTCATGTGGCTGCTCCCGAGGCCCTAACACCCAAATAAGTCCTTGAAAATTGAAGTGGGGCATTAAATGCAGTGTCTCACAAAACTGGATTCCCATAAGTCACATGGCAGTGTATCACCAGCAAATGATGGTCACAGTGAAGACAACAACAGTCGTTGTAAAATAACAAAAGTGCAATTTTTTTAATTGAATGTTCTTATTTATTTATTTTTCATGTATATTTATTTATTTTTGGCTGTGTTGGGTCTTCATTGCTGCGTGTGGGCTTTCTCTAGCTGCGCTGAGCGGGGGCTACTCTTCATCGTGGTACACGGGCTTCTCATTGTCGTGGCTTCTCTTGTTGCGGAGCACGGGCTCTAGGCCTGTGGGCTTCAGTAGTTGTGGCACACGGGCTCAGTAGTTGTGGCTCACGGGCTCCAGAGCGCAGGCTTCAGTAGTTGTGGCACGTGGGCTCAGTAGTTGTGGCTTGCGGGCTCTAGAGCGCAGGCTCAGTAGTTGTGGTGCAGGGGCTTAGTTGCTCTGCAGCATGTGGGATCTTCCCAGGCCAGGGCTCGAACCTGTGTCCCCTGCACTGGCAGGCGGATTCTTAACCACTGCGCCACCAGAGAAGCCCCAAAAGTGCAATTTATTGCCTTCTTACAATCTGCTTGACATTATGCTTTACATGGATAGTCTACTATCTCATCCAGTCCTGGTTTTCCCTGATTTGGTCATGTTGAAGGTCATGTACACTACTGGAAAGAGAATGTGATGAGTAAAGCCTATTTAAACTTAGTCCTTGTGTCTTATCTTAGATAGTATGTTTACCCTTTAAGATAGAGGTGGTACCATGCTGGGGAGGTGGGGAATGGGGGTGAATTAATCTCTGACTCAGTAGTCAAAGCCTGAGGAGGTTAACTTAGTAGTCAAATTTCCACTTCAATTAAAAATATTTTTAAAGTACTTTTATCTGCTATGGAATTCATTTAGATTCAAATGCTTTTCTGGATTTATTTATACCAAAGCCAATGTTTTGTGTAATTCACTGTACAAAGACAAAACAATAGGTGTTAATAAGGCTATATATAGTACCATGTATTTTCAGGTTATAATTTAAGATACTGTTGCCAAAACCTTGAGGATTTAAAAAATCATCCTAAACTCAGAACAGGTTGCCAGAAATAAATAACTTATCTATAAAATTGTATTATAGCATTTTAAAAATTTTATTTATATTTCATTTATTTATTTATTTTGACTGCATTGGGTCTTCGTTGCTGTGCGGGCTTCTCATTGCAGTGGCTTCTCTTGTTGCAGAGCACGGGCTCTAGGGGGCACCGCCTTCAGTAGTTGTGACTCACAGGCTCTAGAGCTCAGGCTCAGTAGTTGTGGTGCACAGGCTTAGTTCCTCTGTGGCATGTGGGATCTTCCCGGACCAGGGATCGAACCCATGTCCCCTCCATTGGCAGGTGGATTCTTAACCACTGCACCACCAGGGAAGTCCCATATTATAGTATTATTGAATGTAGTAATGTGCTAAATTTATGTAAAAACTTGACTATTGAAAGAGCTACTATTTGTAGATATCATATCAAAGTGTAATTGGCTTATCTTTTGGTTCAAGATGCATTTAGTATCTCCTGAATGCAAGAATGTATTATTTACTGAGAACATGCAGAATTATCACTGAATTAGATGTGTTTGTCTTTGTGGCCGACATCATTCATTTAGCTGAAGTGAATAGTTTATCACCATTTAAAGATTGTGAAACAGCTATATGAATCATTAAGTTAAATTTTAGCAGGGTGTACTCTCTTGATAGGGACCCACATTTCTGAGACTCTGATATTCATGTAACCAGAAGAGTTATTCATTAGCAAATGTGGATGATAAATACAGTCGCAACCCTAGATTGCATTTGCTGGTGTTGACCTAGAAGCGATGTGATTCTGTTTGTGAAATACCCAAGGAGGCTGTTGAACCAGTAAACATTATTGATAAAAGGGTTAATGTAATTCTTAATACATTGTATTAGATTATTTTCCCAGTGGTTTATAGAATTTTTGAATTTCACAGTCCAAAAAAAAATTTTTGCCAAGAATGAATACTTAAAAAAAAGAACTTCTGTTTTTACCATAATTTCATAAAACACTGGGCAAGAAAAATACCTGGCATATAGTCATCCTGACTCAATAAACGTTAGTTGAATAAATGGGCGGGTGAATGAACAACAAAAAAGTTGTGATGATATAATTTTAGAATAAATGAAAGCCTTTAAATGGAATATACTTATTTTTAGGAAAAACTAAATCCATTGTCCTTAATGTTGCAATTTCCCCATGGCCCAACACACTCTTCATGACATACCATGAGCCCACAGGTTGACTGGTTGCTACATAACTAGCCACTAGGTAGTTCAAAGTTAGCTGTATTCTGGATGTGCTTCATATCCCTTTGTCTACCCACCATGGACAATTCACTTCTAGCCATTTACAGAGCACCTACTCTGACCCAAACATGTAGTAGTTTGAGGATGCCACAATGATTAAGACACAGCCCAGGCTCTCAAGCAGAGTGACTTAGTTGGGGAAAGAGATGTGCTCCCCCAAGCAAATAAACCCATATTACGCTACAGTGTGGTGTCACAAAAAGACTGCCGATCGCTAGGTGTATGGGTGACAGAAAGAAAATAAAAAATGTACTCTGTGATGAACATGGAAGTTGAGTGTTGGAGAAGGTGACATTTTACTATAACTTTAGAGTCTTTTCCAATCTCTTGTGGCCTGTGTTTCTAAGTAAACATGTTGCTTTTGGATCAGAAGCCAAAGTTGTGTGGCCTTGGGGAAGTTACTGAAGTAACTTCAGTCTCAATTCTTGCACTGTAAATCACTTACAGAGTGATTGTGAGGACAGTATTGTATAATATTTGTAAAGTTAGTACAGTGGCATATAGCAAGTAAGCTACTAGCATAGCTAGTAGAGCCTGTTTGAACAGCAAAAATAGTCTGTATGATACTATATACCATAACATCTTACAGAAAAAACCTGAATGAACTTTTTTGGCCAACCCAATATAATGGTAGATACATCTGACAAAATCTGTGGAATGTTCAACATCAAGGTGAACCCTAATGTAAACTATGGACTCTGGATAATAATGATGTATTAGTGTACATTCATCAATTGTAACATCTGTTCCTTTCTCGATAATTGATGGTAGAGCAAAGTTGTGTGTTGGGGGGCAGAGAGTATATGAGAACTCTGCACTTTCTGCTCAGTTTTGCTGTGAACCTAAAACTGCTTTAAAAAATAAATCTCTTTTTTTTAAAGACAATCCAATTAAAAAAATAGACAAAGGATTTGGATAGACAGTTCTCCAAAGGAGATAGGCACATAGACAATAAGCGCGTAAAAATATGTTCAACGTTATAAGCCATCATGGAAATGAAAGTCAAAATCACAATAAGATACCACTACACAGCCATTAGGACAAGTGTAACAAAAAAGATAGAGAATAACAAGGGTTGCTAAGGATGTGGAACAATTAGGACCCCCTGCTCTGTTGGTGGGAATGTAAAATGGGGCATCCTCTTTGGAGAAGAACCTGGCATACAGCGTAGGGTTACCATGTGATCCTGCCATTCTACTCCTAGTTGTAAACCTAAGAGAAATGAATACATATGTCCACACAAAAATTTGTATATGAATGTTAATAACATTATTCATTATAACCAGGAAGTGAAAACAACTCAAGTGTCCATCAACTGATGCATGGATAAACAAAATACAGTATGTCCATACAATGGAATATTATTTGGCAGTAAAAAGCAGTGAAGTACCGATACATGGCATTACGTGGATAAACCTTGTAAACATTATGCCAAGTGAAAGAAGCAAGTCACAATGGACCATATCTTATATGACTCTATTTATATGAAATGCCCAACATAGACAAATCTACAGAGACAGAAAGTTGATTAGTGCTTGCCTAGGGGTTGCCTAGGGGTTATGGGCAGATTGGAAGTGATAGCTAAGGAGTGTTGGGTTTCTTTTGGGGGTGATGGACATGTTTTAAAATTGATTGTGATGATGGGATGCACAACTCTGTGAATATAGTATAGACTAGAATATATATAGAACTATGCACATTAAGTGGGTGAATTATACTATAAGGACCACTCCTTTCTGAGACTGACCATATACCCAGTGGTTAATAGCCAAATGATTATTTGGGCATTAACATTATGTAGCATCTTATATTGGCAATGTGGGTTTACAGTGTTAAGCTCTATTTTTTGTTTTTGTTTTTAATTAATTTGTTTTTTTTGTCTGTGTCGGGTCTTAGTTGCGGCATGCGGGGTCTTCGTTGAGGTGCATGGCCTTCTTTCTAGTTGTGGCCCGCGGGCTCCAGGGCACGTGGGCTCTGTATCTGTGGCACACGGACTTAGTTGCCCGCGGTATGTGGGATCTTAGTTCCCTGACCAGGGATCGAACCCGTGCCCCCTGCATTGGAAGGTGGATTCGTTACCACTGGACCACCAGGGAAGTCCCTGTTAAGACTCTGTTGTTCCTAGTCTCCCAGTCCATTTATAAGACTTGTTGTTGTTGTTTGTTTCCTTTTTATTAACATACATATACTTAACCTACAATGAAATATACATATCTTAAATGTTTAGTTTGGTGCATTTTGACAATGTATATATTCATGTAAAAACAAGATATAGAACATTTTCATCACCCCAGAAAGTTTCCTCTTACTCCTTTCCAGTCAATCCTCTCCCCTTCCCCTTTCTGATTTCTATCATTATATGTGAATTTCCTCTATTCTTAAACCTCATGTAAATTAAGTCACTCAGTGTATGTTTTTTGTGTCTGGCTTTTCTCACTCAACTTAATGCTTTTGATATTAATCCACGTTGTTTTATGTGTCAGCAGCTCATTCCTTTTTATTGTCACGTAGTGTTTCATTGTATCTACAATTTACTTATCCATTCTCCTGTTGATGGACAGGTTGTCCCCAGTTTTTGGCTATTATGAATAAGACTGCAATGAACATTTTGGGCGATGTATGTTTTCATTTGTTGTGGGTGGATCCCTAAGAATTGTGGGGACATAGGGTAGATATCTGTATAACTTTATAAGATCTGTCAGACTATTCTCCAACCTGGTTTTACCATTTATATTCCTGCCTGCAAAATGAGAGTTCCAGTTGCTCCATATCCTCACCGACATTTGATGCTGTCATTCTTTTTATTTTAGTGATTCTAGTGGGTGTGAAGTGGCATCTCATTGTGATTTTAATTTGCATTTCCATATTAACTAATGAGGTTGAGCTTCTCACGTGCTCATTATATATATATTTTTGTAAAATCTATTCAATTGTTTTCAATTTTGGGGGGTTGGGACTTCAGCATGACGCTGGCCAGTTTGCAGGGTTCCTGGTTACTTCCCAGAGACAAAATGACCTAGGAACATGGCTTTTGGAGCTTGATGTCTTGCCTGTTTCACAACTCCACGATTAGAACTCAGAATATAAACTTGCGAATAGACCACAGTAGCTCCCCGAGATATAAATGGTAATGTAGAATTGGATGTAAATTTAGCCTGGTAGCCATACATTAGCAGTTTTATGTAACATTACTTCAGTGCTTTATGAGAACCTAAAGAAGCCCAGGAATTGTTTTTCAGAGAGGCAGTTGAGAGTAATAATTTGGAACTTGAACTCTGGAGTCAGATACTGTAGTTATATTTCTACCTCTGCCATTTACTGTGTCTTCTTTGGGTCTTACTCATATCTCTGGGCTTCAGTTTCTTCATCAAAAAATAAGGAAGAAAGTAACAGTAACTATACCCAAGGCTGTTGTTAAAATTAAAGGAATTAATACAAATGAAGCATTTAAAATAATGCTGAATTCATAGAATATGCTGTATGAAGGTTAGCTATTGTTATTATTGATTTTGAGTTGATGACCTGGCGTGATTAGGTGCTCAAAAGTGTAGATTTTCCTTGGGAAGTAACCAGCCTTTATCTGGATAGCCATTCATTCATTTAGCATCAATCTTAAACAGCTGCATAAAGTTTGATTCCATTTCTATAAAATTATCTAAGTGGTAACATTGCAGAGGTGGAGAACATACTAATGGTTGCCAGACATTAAGGATTGGAGTGGGAGGCTATCAGGGGTTAGCATGAGGGAGTCCCTTTGTCATGATGGAACAGTCCTGTGCTTTGAGTGTGGCGGTGGTTACAGAGATCAGTACATGTGATAAAATTGCCTAAAAATGCACACACACACACACACACACACACACACACACAAATGAGTGCACGTAAAAACTGGTGAAATCTGAATAAAGTCTATAGATTGTACTAATGTCAATGTCTTTGTCTGATATTGTACTTTAGTTATTTCTGTAAGATGAAACCACTGGGGGAATCTGGCTGAAGAGTACACGGGGACTCTCTACTATTTCTTGTTGCTGTTGATTTTTTCAGCAGCTTTGGTGAGATATAGTCCACATACCATACCATTCACTCATATTAAAGCATACCATTCGTTGGTTTTTAGTATATTCACAGATATATGCAATCATCACCACGGTCAATTTTAGACCATTTTTATCACCTCAAAAAGGAATCTCACACTTCAGTTAACATCCCCAACCCCCTAGATCCCCTCCAGCCCCTGGCAACCACCCAGTCTACTCTGTGTCTGCACATTTCCTTGTTCTGGATATTTCATATGAATGGAATATTCATATTCATATTTCATATTTCATATGAATGGAATCATATACTATGTGGTCTCTATATTATTTTGCAACTCTCTATAATTATCACAAGATAAAAAGTTTAAAAATGAATGGCCGTGCTGCTCTGGGACAAGCAGTGTGCTGGGCCCAGTGGACACATGACTAAATGAAGCCACGATCACTGCCCCAAAGAGCCTAGAGGTTAGTGGGAAAGACAGAGAAGTTGAGGGACAATGAGAGCGTGTGTGACAAGTGCTCAGATGGGGGTAAAGTAGGAGCCTGCACAATACCAGGAGGAGTGTAGCTTAGATTGGGGTGAGATCAGGCAGAGTTCCCCCAGAGGAATTGGTTAGCAGATTTTTAAAATGCATGACATGTGGAAAGAATCTGGGACCATGTGTGGACTGCAAGCTCCTGGGACATCTGTAGAACTAAACCCTTTCTCAAGACTTTTCCTCCTGTTGGCTGGAGTCTCCTGGCTACAGTGCTTAGTGGCCAGGCAGCCCTCATCTACTGTTTCTTCTCCCCAGTGTCCAACAAGCACCCGTTTGTGGACAGCAATCTTCTCTACCAGTTCAGAATGAACTTCCGGCGGAGGCGAAGACTGATGGAGCTGCTCAATGAAAAATCCCCCTCCTCCCAGGAAACTCATGACAGCCCCTTCTGCCTGAGGAAGCAGAGCCATGACAATCGGAAATCTACCAGTTTTATGTCAGGTATGTCAGTTCCCTTGTTTGTTTGATCATATAGATCTGTCTTCTGAGAAATAACATAGTTGTAACTCACCTTTGTGAAATTCTGTTCTTCAGAAAATTTGTATTTATTGATAACCAAAATTTTATTTATTTATTTATTACTCCCCCCAAAAGAAACCATACACACATACAACCAGATTGTTCCTGTGCAGCCAACATACATGCTAAGAACTCTGTTTTATAACACTATGTATTTGAATTATAGAAGACCACTCAAGCTCTCACTCCTACCTTATTTACTTTTTATTTACAAACAATCCTTACATATCGTTAATTATCCAGTTTTCTAAGTCACAGCATTGAGAAGCTGTATATTTTAAGGATGAATAAAGTCTTCTTAGGGCATATACAACTAAAAGGCAACCGATTATCAATCCATCACACAGAACAAATTAAAACAGTGAAAGGTAGACACGGGTGCTCAGAAGGCACAGCCTGGGACATTGTATGGTAGGTCAGACTGTCCCATATTGACAATTAACCTGGACAGAAATGCTGACTGATGTTCGCAAAGATAACCCCATTTAAACAAAATATAAAATAATCCCATTCACCCAGAAAAGGTTAACTTGGTGTGTCATTCTGTGTAAGTGGGTGAGGTGCTTAACAGGATGTCTTCAACTCCTCTGAAAACTTTGACATTGACTTGAGAAACTGATTGGCCTAAGGTTTGGAAGTTATGGGCTTCACCCGAAACCCAGAGCAAAATGAAAATGTGTCTTGGTTATGAATAGGAGCAGACCGTGAGAACACTTACAACTAGATGTATTGAGAACTTTCTGTGCCCTTGGCACAGATCCAAGCTTGGTTGCATACATTTTCTCGTTTAATTCTATTACTCTTCAAGGAAAGACTTTTCTTATCTCCATTGTACAGATGAAGAAACTGAGGCATGGAGAAGTTGAGTGGCTTACCCAAGGTCACACAGCTAGAAAGTGATGGACAGGGCTGGGTCTTGCACCAGTTCTGTCTTATCCCAGTGCTTATATTATACCGGCTCCTACCCAACCTTCTACATCCGAGGTTCCTCAGACACAGCTGGGATGGAGCAGAGAAGGAGCCAATAGCCACTCCAGGAAAGTAAACACTAGCCAAGGGTCAGGAGCCTAGGCCTGTGCTTAGATGCGCACCAGCTGTGTGTCCCTAAGGCTGCCGTCTCCTGCAGACGCAGAGGAACCGTTCACGTCTTCGCTGGTACTGAGGTTTGCCTGTTTTTCAGTGGGCCCCGTAGACGTGAACAAGTGATGATGATGAGAAGGATACAGTAACCATGGTCACCATAAAAGCCAGCCTTGATTTTATGCTTCCCATGTGCCAGGCACTGAGCAGAGCACTCTCCATGGTTTCTTTCATTGGATCATATGCCTTAAGGGCTCCCTTTCCCTCGTTGAGAGCCAGCCAACTCCATAGTGGAGAGAACGAGATCATATCACTGAAGCTGCTGCCTCACATACACCTTCAAAGCCTGAAGTTGTGCTCTGTGTTTTAATCTCCTTCTGTGGCTCTGGGTGATTAAAGATTTAATCTTCAACCAGGAGGCACTTATCATCACTGTTAACTCATTAAGCGTCTCGCCAGCACTTAATTTACATCCTCTCAGGGATGCTTAGCGTGGACTCGGTAGTTCTTAAAATAATATTTTATGTAACTGAGTACTTTTAAATATATAATCCACTCCTTGCACCAGTCCCATGAGATGGCATTCTGCCCACTTTACAGTTGGGGAAACTGTACGTTTAGAAAACCGGAGGGAATGGCCCCAGGCTGTGCTATTCGTCGGGCAGAGCTGCCACTCAAACCCTTGCTTTTCCGACGCCAAGGCCAGAGTGCTTTATCCCGGCACACGTGACCTGCCTCACTGTACCTGGCAGCTGAAAGCCGGCGTGCATGCTCTGGGGAGCCGAGACCATCACCGTCGGTGACTCTGTGTGTTCCCGGCCCACAGTCAGCCCCAGCAAGGAGGTCAAGATCGTGTCTGCCATGCGGAGAAGCAGCATGAGCAGCTGCGGCGGCAGCGGCTACTTCAGCGGCAGCCCCCCCGCCAGCGGCAGCCCCCCCGTGCTCTGCAACCCCAAGTCTGGTGAGTGGCTGACAAGCGGCCCCGTCTCTGACCGTGACTGTGGGGGACCTGGGCCTGTGTGCAGGCGGGGCTCCCCGGGAAGCGGATTCTCAGGCAGAGGGAGACTAGCGTGGGAGCATCTTGTTACATTGTGCTCTTGGGGGACAGCACCCCTTGGATGCAAGGGAAGGACGTGGGTTTGGGCCGAGGGAGAATTGGGCTGCAGTGCAGTCCCCGTGAAGGCTGCGGCTCACCCCAGGTGGAGCTCTGGAGTTGGGATGGTCTTTTAGAGTTGTCCCGATTTGGGGTGAGGTGGCCAGGCTTTTATACCCTCACCTTGATCAGTCATTGGATGTTGGCTGCCCCTGGGAGGAAGGCGTGACCTGGGGAAAGCGGCTGTCTTTGGAGAGAGAGTTCCAAGGACAGTTGAGAACACTGGCTGTCTGAGGGCTGTCTGCTGTTAGCAGTCCCAGCACTGGGAGGAAACACTCAGTCCTGAAGGAAGGTTTGAGCAGCAAACAGCAGGGGAGATAGCGCTGTCCCAGACTGCAACTGATGCAAAGATCTGTTGGGTCTCCGCACCCCTAAGGAAGAAGCTTGGATCTCTGCAAACCTAGCCATCCCTGCAGTGGACTGTTGGTGCCTTGTGGTTTCAAACTCTACTCACCAACCTCCATGGCTTTTACATTCCAGAAAAAAAACCTAGGCACAAAGATTGTTAATGAACTTGTACTTAGATCTAATCAGTTCTTCAAGCCCCACAGGAACCTGTAACCCATCGATACCACCACCTTCTCACTGTGCTCACCCACCTCCTTTCCAGGATTAGCTTGCCTGGTCCATCGTGATAACCATGGCCTTGAAAACACCTTCCACTCCATTTGTTTAGTGCCCTGTCTACCCTCAGTTCCATGTATCACCTTCAGGGAAGGCACTTTGTTCCTTTGTTCATGCCGTTTCCTTATTACCAGATGTTGGGGATACAAAGATGAGAGGTCATGACCCCATCCCTCAGTGAGCACATCATCTCTTTGAGGAAAAAAAAATGCACTCATGAGAATAAGGACAAATAGATGTTGTTAAAGGGCTTTGAGAGAAAATAGTCATCTAATGCTGTTGTCTAGGTGTTTTTCTTCATCTAACTTTTTCTTTTCTTCTTTTTTTGCTGTCTTCTGGAGGGTTAGCTCTAAGAATAAAGTTGTAACCTGCAAGTAAATGAAGAAATTTGCTTCCACACTGTCTCTGGCTGGAAAATCTTCCAGAACCCATATATTACCAGGTTTTTCAATTAATAGAGCACTGCTGATAAGGTAGAATGAGAAGAACTATATTGTTTGAAATAGCATGTTTGAAACCCTGGTAGAAATCTGATACGTCCAAGTTAGAATCAGAAGCTTCAATTTCAGGAAAGGGTTAGTTGTGCTAAAGCCATTTTACATGTTTTTGATGCTTTTACCAGAGTAGAAGGAGGAACAAAGTGTTAATTGCTTAAATTACACATTCATCTTCCCTGAGGTAGGTTTGCATTGTTTCCTCTTTCTCCTTAGCCCTCCACTCAAAGGGAAGAGATTACTGATATGCAGACAGAAAAGAAAGGTCAGGTTGCCTTTTTTGGGTCTCTAAGGACCAAAGCTGTCAGGACTTCATTGTGGTTCGTAAGTCCTACCTCTTACCTGTATTCTGACAAGCTTCTCTTTCACTCTAAGAGGGTTCCCAAGATGCAGGGAGCTCATCTGTGATTTTTTTTCTCTCAAGCAGGTAAGCAGGCTTCACAGTAAGGCATTTAAAATTAATCATTAGATATCCATCAGGATATATTTTTTAACACTCTATATAAATGCCCTAATTCAGATAAAGAAAGTGCTACAGAAAGTAACATGATCAGTATCATTGTGATGAGTAAATAAGTTCCCAAGGATATGAAAAGAGTAAGCTAGAAATAATTCCCTAGGTTTCAAAGTTTCTACATTTTTTAACATAAGAGAGAAAGTGTATTAAATGATCAGTATTGTTGCCAAATATTACAATATAGTGTGATTCAAAACCACAATGAGATATTACCTCATCCCTGTCAGAATGGCTATCGTCAAAAAGAACACATATAACAAATGCTGGAGAGGGTGTGGAGAAAAGGGAACCCTCTTGCACCGTTGACGGGAATGTAAATTGGTGTAGCCACTATGGGAAACAGTACGGAGGTTCCTTAAAAAAGAATTAAAAGTAGAACTACCATGTGATCCAGCAATTTCACTTCTGAGTATTTATCGAAAGGAAATGAAAACACTAATTTGAAAAGCTCTCTGTACCCCATGTTTATTGCAGCATTATTTATAATAGCCAAGACATGGAAACAACCTAAGTGCCCATCAATGGTTGAATGGATAAAGGAAATGTGGTACTTTTTTTGTATGTATATAAATACACACACACACACACACACACACACATACATATACACACGTACACAACGGAGTATTATTCAGCCATAAAAATGAAGGAAATCCTGCCATTTGCAACAAAATGAATGAACCTTGAGGGCATTGTGCTAAGTGAAGTAAGTCAGGCAAAGAACGACAAATGTCATATGATCTCACTTGTATGTGGAATCTAACAAAAAACTCATATATACAGAGAACAAATTGGTGACTGGCAGAGGGGGGTTGGTCGGTGGGCGGGGATTGGTGGTTGGGTGGACCAGATGGGTGAAAGGGGTCAAAAGGTACAAATTTCCAGTTTATAGGTAAGTCCTGGGGAATGTAATGTACAGCAAGGTGACTATGGTTAATGATACTGGGTTGTGTATTTGAAAGTTGCTAAGAGAGTAGATCTTAAAAGCTCTCATTTCAAGAAAAAGAAAAGTTTGTAGCCATGTGAGGTGATGATGTCAACTGGAGTAGTTGATCATTTCATAATATATGCACCATTCTGTTGTAACCTGAAACTAATATAATGTTATATGTCAATTATATCTCAATAAAAATAGGGAAAAAGTGTAATAAAAATAAATGGTCGATATTGTCAAATATCACAAGTACAGTGTGATTCCTACATCCACGTTCATAAACCCCAGAGGGGCTTGTGTGGGTAGGGGCCTGGAGGCAGTTGAGTGACAGGGAATAAAAAGGTCAGAATCCTCAACCATGGACCCCTTCTCTTTGCATTGGCAGGCGGACTCTCAACCACTGCGCCACCAGGGAAGCCCGAGTTTAAATCTTAATTCTACTTCCTGTTGACTCTGAGGCCTTGGACACAAGCTATTTAACTTTTCTCAGCTTCTGTTTCCTCCCGAATAGAATAGGGATAAGGATGAAATGAACCCATTAGTTCTTGTGATGATTAAATAATAGAATATATTTAAAGCGCCTAACATAGTACCTAGCACGTTAATTATGCAGAAGAGTTCCCCAGTGTTACGATTCAAGGCAAAAGGCAGTGCGTACCCGCAATCTGGGGTATTAATAAGGAAATCCGTGAGGCTTTGGTGAATGGGGCGTGTATGGTATGATGGGGGAGGGGTTTGTATGGAGTGGAAATGGTTATCAGATGGCCAGAGTCAGAATTCCTTTTTTTTTTTTTAACATCTTTAAGGATTTCTCGTAATTTTGACATGTTGAATGCACATCAAGGTCTAAGAGAAAGAAATTCAGGAACTAGAAAATGTGGTCTTTTCCTTTATAGAAAAATGTCAAGCCACTGCTTACCCCACCCCTGGCACTCTTGCTTCCCCTCCCCCTGCTCCCGTCTCTGCTTTCTGTAGCTCTGTAAGTTAGGTTTAGGGTTATTTATGTTTGCTAATATTTTCTGCCTCTGTGCGGCTAGAATATAAACTGGGAGGCAGGGATCTTTGCCACTTTTGGTCACTGATGTCACACATGAGGCATTAAGTAAATATCTGCTGAATGAAAGAACAGAGGGCTCAGAAGGGTCTGTACCTTGACACTGTGTCTGTCTTACAGTGTTAAAAAGACCCGTCACTTCTGAGGAACTCCTGACTCCCGGGGCTCCGTATGCGAGGAAGACATTCACGGTAGGCTCATCATTTGGTTTTTCTCCTGTGCTGCTCGTTTGTCTGGGCCATGTCAACATGGCAGTGTGTCCATATGTAGCTTAGGGACGGAATTGAAAAGCTTCTCCCAATTTCCCTTTTGTTTTGAGCATGATTATAATAGTAGACTTTCTTGACCTTTAGGCACTAAAATGTATTAGGACTTGATATAATTCATTATTAATACAGCATTTAAAATTCCTTTTGATGTGTCCTTAAAAAAAGATTTCCATTATGTACTTATTCTAATATATTGACAGATTCAAAGGCAGATGGTAGAACAAATAATGCTAATGATCCCTTCTGCATTATAGTTAATTCTAAAAATTATTTAAGACATGAGGGAAGTCTTAAGATAGAGAAAACGACGGCATAGATTGTTCTACCATAAGGAATGACGTTTTTGACAATGTTATCGTGCCTTGAGTTATACAAGCACCTGATTTGGGCGCACTGCATAACTGTGATCACCTCCTGACCACCTGCCCTTTCTTGGAGGTCCTTCAGCCTTCCTTCTACTCCTAGGGTCCCACTGGTATTCTTTTCTTTTCTTTTTTTTTGGCCGCACCCTGAGGCATGTGGAACTTCCCTGACTGGGGATCGGACCCATGCCTCCTGCAGTGGAAGTACGGCGTCTAAACCGCTGGACCACTAGGGGAGTCCCCCACTGGTCTTCTTCAAACAGAATCCACGTTCTCTGCTTGACATCACCTCACCCACTTCCTGTCAACTTGACTCTGTCTCTTTGTCTCCTCACATCTATATTGACGTCTTCTTTAAAATACTTGTCATCTTTCCTGTAGTCTTCTAATTTTTGTTTTAATACCTCAGGGTGGGGAAAAAGGTTTCCACACTCATTTGTGCTAGGAACATTTGTCGAGGACTACTTCACGTCCTGAGCACTAAGGAATTAAAACAGGATGGGTCCAGTCCTAGCCAGTCAATATGAAAAAAACACTGGTAATATGTCTGTATCAGGGAAAAGGTAAACTGGACATTTGGAAGTGCAATTAGGTATAATGAACTAAGAGCAGCAAACCCTAAAGCCAATGAAATACCTAATAAAGAACTTCTCAGACAAGCAAAAACTAATACGAGTTCATCGACACTAAAACCTGCCCTAAAAGTCTTTTTGAGAATGGTCACAAAAATTTCAGTTGCTTCCCTACTTTTCCTCAGTCTCCAGCATTCAAGAGACATTGGATTGTATTTTTTAGCTGTATTTCTTTTCGGTTTTAAATAGCAATGCCAGCATTGCTAGTAATTGACTGTGAATGGCTGTCGTCTCTATTTCAGTTGGGGTATGTATTAGAGACATGTCTGGGAGCTGCCCAGAGAATGTAACTGACAATTCTAATTATGATTCTATAAGGAAAGTCACCCTCCAGTTTCAAACAACTTTTGGACCAGAGTGAACTGGTCAACTGGAAGTGAACTGGACCAAAGTGAACTTTATGTACTTTTTCACTGTCTTTTCTTGGTACAGAAAATTGGGTTTCAAGAGAGCCAAGACTCTTCATGGTTTCCCCCATTAGTAATTTAAATGGTTACTTTAAACTTCAATGATTGTAAAGCAAATATACTCCAATAAAAAAAAAAGTTCAGTGACGTATCAAGAGCATCAGGAAAGAATCCTTTGGATGCAGGGGAAGAGAAACTGGATCTGAAGGGAAATTTCAACCATATTTTTAAGATCTTCAGACTTCCCATTTGAGTCTGATATTCAACGGCATAGCAGCCTAAGAAAGAGGCCATCTGCCAGTTATTGATTGAGTAGTGACCTCACAGAAGAAGCTTCTTTCTGCCAAACAGGTGTTTCATGACCATGTTTTCCGCACAGAGATATAAGCCTGTGTTTGTGATAGAAGAGTCCTGTTCCCCTGACAGGGTAGAGATGAAGTGGAGAAGAGGTATCTCATGGCATGCCTTTAGTCTTGGCTTTTCTCTGTCTTGGAAGGGCGGGCACACTGCCAGGGACCGTCTGCTGATGGCTAATTGTGGTTTTCCTCTCTAGATTGTTGGTGACGCAGTAGGCTGGGGCTTTGTGGTGCGAGGCAGTAAGCCATGCCACATCCAGGCCGTGGATCCCAGTGGCCCAGCAGCCGCTGCAGGAATGAAGGTACCTCCAGTACAGCAGTGTCTAAATACTTCACGCTTTATTTCATTGTTTGGTGCCATCTGTACTTTCTCTCCCTGCGTGTTTTGGTCCCATTTTTGTCATTTCCTTTTCGCTTTCTGAATGGGGGTGAAATGAAGCCGAGAGCGTATGAGGTAGCAACTAAAAGGATAAGTTTTTCTATCGCTTGGACTATTGCCTTCTTGGTCTCCAAACCTCCCTCGGTATTTTACATTTCTCTCCTGAACCAATACTGAATTTGAAAAAAAGTTTCTTTTTGCTTAAATCTTATACAGTTATTCTACTGCTTTTGTTCAAAGTATATACTTGTGGCGTTTAAGCAGCCAAGGCACAAGAAACAGTAAATAGTGAGGAAAAAGAGAACAAAAGTCGTGGAGTTTGGAAGAGGAGATCTGGATTCTTTTATTGGTTTTTACTACTTACTAGCTCTTTGAACAAGTTCTGTAACATCTCAGGGCCTGTTTCCTCCTCTCTGAAATGATAATCATATTTCATTCTGCTGTTTTATGCATTAAATATGTCGAAACACTGATAAAGTACAAAGAACTACACAAACATCAAGAAACTGAGTGAATTGTGTAAGATTTTTGAAAATAATTTTTACACATTTTTAGTATTAAAGTAATGAATATAGAGTCAAGAAAATTTGGAAAATACACACAGGCAGAAAAAAAATGATAACTGCCTATAATCTTTCCTAGCTTAGAGATAACCACTCTTTACATTTTTAAGCAGCTCTTTTGAAGTGTAATTGACATACATTGAAGTGTATCACTGTTAACATTTTGATTTATATTCTTCCAGACTTCTATGTATGTATATATTATATATATATATACATACATACACATGTAAGTATATATATATACATTGTTTTTATTTGTAAAGAAATATGGTATAAGAGGATATTGAGAGCACTGGTTTTCTGCTTCAAAACACCTTTATCTAGCACAGTTTTGTTCTGTCATCTGTAAAATATTTCACAGAGGGTATTTATCTCTTGATTATCTGGGACCATGGGAGGATGCAGAAGACTTGAAAGCCACAGATTATTCCCCTCTTTATTTCTTCAATACTTTCACCCTCTCCCCTCAGTCCTTTTCTTAGAGCAGTAAACCAGTGAAGCAATGGCATGGTTTGGATCTCCACAGCTCTGGTTTCCAGCACTTACCTTCTGGCAATGGTTTACCTACTAGAAAAGAGAGGTGGGCAGCCGAGACCAGCTCAAGGGAGCACAGAGCAGAGATTATGGCCAGTCCAGGTAACCGATGTTGGTAGGATTCAGGATTGACTCTGCCCCCTGATTTGAACACCTCCTTCACACAGGGAGGCACAGGCTTCCTGTGTCTTGTGCTCTGGGTAGGTTACAGAAGCCTCGTTGGCTAAGTCCATCTGTATTAGAGGCCCTTCCTGCATCCTCAGTATTGCAGTGGGCACAGCCCCAAAGAAACCCAGAGCAGGAAAGTTGACCAGGAGCATTTGTGTCTGCGCTGAGGCCGAATTTTTCATTTTCTAATGGAACTCTTGGCTGTGGGAAGAGTTTTATATTTTATTCCCACAGTAAAGTACCTCAGTATAAATTATTTCTGGCAGCGTGCTTTGGTTGTGAGCGTGCACTCACTCGCATGGGGCTTGAAGCATACTTCCTTTGGGGAAAACAATGGATTTACATTGCAGCTAAAGACGTTGTTTTGCTTAGCCAGGTGTCTTTCATTGATTCTAGTCCATCTTTATTGATTAACATGCATAACTGTTCTAGACATTGTCAGTTGATTTCTTAATTAACTTCTGAATGTACATACCCTGATAGATGGGTAACCTGATACACTTTTGTCAATTTCAGAAGCTAACACTTCATATGCTTTATATTCTTAGTTTCTCAGGGGGTTGTACAATGGTTTTCATATGTTATAGGGCAGTACAGCATTCAGTAGAACAGCGTTTCCAAAATTGTATTATACAGCTCTCTGGTCCAGCAAAATATCCTGTCCTGAGGTTCTGTGATCAAAACAGTTTTCAACTGCTGCACAGTTTATTCCCCTCTTGGAAATCTACAAAAAGCACATTAGCATACTAAAAATGCTGGGAAATCCATCTGGGGGAAAAAAAATCTGTTTAAATTATCTAACACAACATTTATCACTGAAATGAAATCTTAAAATATAGCCCTGTTCTAAAAACCTGCTTTTGATGAAATTCTGTATTAGAATGACTGTATTGAGATATTTTTGAATTGTACTATTGGTTAAATGAAAATGACAGGGAATAACATTCTCTTCCATGTAATCTACTTGTGTATGTTCATTTAAATCCATTACCTTGTTATGGAAAACACTGAATGAATTATTTCGTATATTTACCATATGTATTTGTTATAGAATAACTTATATAAAAAGCCCTTTGTATAACCCAGGGGTCCCCAACCCCCGGGCCGCAGACCGGTACTGGTCTGTGGCCTCTTAGGAACCGGGCCACACGGCAGGAGGTGAGCGGCGGGGTGAGTACGCAAAGCTTCATCTGCCGCTCCTCGCCGCTCCCCATCGCTAGTGTTAACACCCCCGCCCTGGTCCAGGGAAAAATTGTCTTCCACGAAACCAGTCCCTGGTGCCAAGAAGGTCAGGGACCGCTGGTATAACCCAATCCTGGAGGATTGTTACCACCAACCTGTCACATCGCTGCTGCTCTTGAACTGCAGGGCAGCGTGTCTGGTTGTGTGGAGCTCAGCTGGGGGGAAGGGGGTGCGCAGCGGGGGTGACCCGTACAAGAACCTGTCCTGGGGAAGGATCTGGTGACCTGGGCAGTGACCAACCTGCTTGGTCTGGGTGGTAGAAATTGCCCATCTGGTCAGAAGCCTCCTTTTAGCACCTCTGACTGGCAAGAGCTGACCCAGGACAGTGAAAAGTGTCCCACTTTGCTTTCCATGGCAGTGTCTACACAGAAGACCGGGCTCATGTCTCAGGTCTCAGCCCTCGTTTTCTCCTACTTTCCAATGTGACAAAGCTTTACATCTGGGCCTTTGTGACCTTTCCATCCAGCGGAATTTTTCTACTTTTACTGTGGCTGCTTAATTTCACTGCTTTCCTTGCCAAAACAGAAATCGTTTTGTAACTAGTTTCTGTATGTTTACCATTTCTCGCTTTTTAAAAAAATTTTTGAATTCTATTTTTTTAATTAATTAATTTATATATATATATTTCTTTCTGCAGTAGGCGGGCCCCTCACTGCCGTGGCCTCTCCCACTGCGGAGCACAGGCTCTGGATGCGCAAGCTCAGCGGCCATGGCTCACGGGCCCAGCCGCTCCGCGGCATCTGGGATCTTCCCAGACCGGGGCATGAACCCGCGTCCCCTGCATTGGCAGGTGGACTCTCAACCACTGTGCCACCAGGGAAGCCCCTATTTTATTTACTTTTTTATACAGCAGGTTCTTATTAGTTATCCATTTTATACATATTAGTGTATATATGTCAATCGCAGTCTCCCAATTCATCCCACCACCAACAGCCGCCCCCGCCACTTCCCCCCTTGGTGTCCATATGTTTGTTCTCTACATCTGTGTCTGTTTCTGCCCTGCAAAGTGTTTCATCTGTACCATTTTTCTAGGTTCCACATATATGTGTTAATATACTATATTTGTTTTTCTCTTTCTGACTTACTTCGCTCTGTATGACAGTCTCTAGATCCATCCACATCTCTACAAATGACCCAGTTTCATTCCTTTTTATGGCTGAGTAATATTCCATTATATATATGTACCACACCTTCTTTATCCATTCATCTGTCGATGGGCATTTAGGTTGCTTCCGTGACCTGGCTATTGTAAATAGTGTCTTTTTGAATTATGTAATGAACATTGGGGTGCATGTGTCTTTTTGAATTATGGTTTTCTCTGGGTATATGCCCAGTAGTGGGATTGCTGGGTTGTATGGTAATTCTATTTTTAGTTTTTTAAGGAACCTCCATACTGTTCTCCATAGTGGCTGTATCAATTTACATTCCCACCACCAGTGCAAGAGGGTTCCCTTTTCTCCACACCCTCTTCAGCATTTATTGTTTGTAGATTTTCTGATGATGCCCATTCTAACTGGTGTGAGGTGATACCTCATTGTGGTTTTGATTTGCATTTCTCTAATAATTAATGATGTTGAGCAGCTGTTCATGTGCCTCTTGGCCATTGGTATGTCTTCTTTGGAGAAATGTCTATTCAGGTCTTCTGCCCATTTTTTGTTTGTTTTTTAATATTGAGCTGCATGAGCTGTTTATATATTTTGGAGATTAATCCTTTGTCGGTTGATTCGTTTGCAAATATTTTCTCCCATTCTGAGCGTTGTGTTTTTGTCTTGTTTGCAGTTTCCTTTGCTTTGCAAAAGCTTTTAAGTTTCATTAGGTCCCATTTGTTTATTTTTGTTTTTATTTCCATTACTCTAGGAGGTGGATCAAAAAAGACCTTTCTGTGATTTATGTCAAAAAACGTTCTTCCTGTGTTTTCCTCTAAGAGTTTTATAATGTCCGGTCTTACATTTAGGTCTCTAATCCATTTTGAGTTTATATTTATATATGGTGTTAGGGAGTGTTCTAATTTCATTCCTTTATATGTAGCTGTCCAGTTTTCCCAGCACCATTTATTGAAGAGACTGTCTTTTCTCCACTGTATAATCTTGCCTCCTTTGTCATAGATTAGTTGACCATAGGTGCGTGGGTTTATCTCTGGGCTTTCTATCCTGTTCCATTGATCTATATTTCTGTTTTTTGTGGCAGTACCATATTGTCTTGATTACTGTAGCTTTGTAGTATAGTCTGAAGTCAGGGAGTCTGATTGACCAGCTCCGTTTTTTCCTCTCAAGACTGTTTGGCTATTCGGGGTCTTTGTGTCTCCGTACAAATTTTAAGATATTTTGTCCTAGTACTGTAAAAAATGCCACTAGTAATTGGATAGGGATTACATTGAACCTGTAGATTGCTTGGGTAGTATAGTCATTTTTACAATGTTGATTCTTCCAATCCAAGAACATGGTATATCTCTCCATCTGTTTGTGTCATCTTTGATTTCTTTCATCAGTGTCTTACAGTTTTCTGAGTACAGGTATTTTACCTCCTTAGGTAGGTTTATTCCTAGGTATTGTATTCTTTTTGTTGCAATGGTAAATGGGAGTGTTTCCTTAATTTCTCTTTCAGATTTTTCATCATTAGTGTATAGGAGTGCAGGAGATTTCTGTGCATTAATTTTGTATCCTGCAACTTTACCAAATTCATTGATTAGTTCTAGTAGTTTTCTGGTGGCATCTTTAGGATTCTTTATGTATAGTATGTCATCTGCAAACAGTAACAGTTTTACTTCTTCTTTTCCAGTTTGTAATCCTTTTATTTCTTTTTCTTCTCTGATTGCCATGGGTAGGACTTCGAAAACTATGATGAATAATAGTGGCGAGAGTGGACATCCTTGTCTTGTTTCTGATCTTTGAGGAAATACTTTCAGTTTTTCACCATTGAGAATGATGTTTGCTGTGGGTTTGTTGTATATGGCCTTTATTATGTTGAGGTAGCTTCCCTCTATGCCCACTTTCTGGAGTTTTTATCATAAATCGGTGTTGAATTTTGTCAAAAGCTTTTTCTGCATCTATGGAGACGATCATATGGTTTTTATTCTTCAATTTGTTAATATGGTGTATCACATTGATTTATTTGCATATATTGAAGAATCCTTGCATCCCTGGAATAAAAAATCCCACTTGATCATGGTGTATGATACTTTTAATGTGCTGTTGGATTCTGTTTGCTAGTATTTGGTTGAGGATTTTTGCATCTCTATTCATCAGTGATATTGGTCTTTAATTATCTTTTTTTGTAGTATCTTTGACTGGTTTTGGTATTAGGGTGATGGTGGCCTCATAGAACGAGTTTGGGAGTATTACTTCCTCTGCCATTTTTTGGAAGAGTTTGAGATGGATGGGTGTTAGCTATTCTCTAAATGTTTGATAGAATTCACCTGTGAAGCCATCTGGTCCAGACTTCTGTTTGTTGGAAGATTTTTAATCACAGTTTCAATTTCATTACTTGTGATTGGTCTGTTCATATTTTCTATTTCTTCCTGGTTCAGCCTTGGAAGGTTATACCTTTCTAAGAATTTGTCCATTTTTCCTAGGTTGTCCATTTTATTGGCTTAGGGTTGCTTGTAGTAGTCCCTTATGATGCTTTGTATTTCTGTGGTCCATTGTAACTTCTCCTTTTTCATTTCTGACTTTATTGATTTGAGTCCTCTCCCTCTTTTTCTTGATGAGTCTGGCTAAAGGTTTATCAATTTTATTTTTTGTCTCAAAGAACCAGCTTTTAGTTTTATTGATCTTTGCTATTGTTTTCTTTGTTGCTATCTCATTTATTTCTGCTCTGATCTTTATGATTTCTTTTCTTCTACTAACTTTGGGTTTTCTTTGTTCTTCTTTTTCTAGTTCCTTTAGGTGTAAGGTTAGATTGTTTATTTGAGATTTTTCTTGTTTCTTGAGGTAGGCTTGTATTGCTATAAACGTCGCTCTTAGAACTGCTTTTGCTGCATCCCATAGGTTTTGGATCATCATGTTTTCGTTGTCATTTGTCTCTAGGTATTTTTTGATTTCTTCAGCGATCTCTTGGTTATTTAGTAACGTATTCTTTAGCCCCCATGTGTTTGTGTTTTTTACATTTTTTTCCCTGTAATTGATTTCTAATCTCATAGTGTGGTGGTCAGAAAAGATGCTTGATATGATTTCAATTTTCTTAAATTTACCGAGGCTTGATTTGTGACCCAAGATGTGATCTATCCTGGAGAATGTCCCATGTGCACTTGAAAAGAAAGTTTAATCTGCTGTTTTGGGATGGAATGTCCTATAAATATCAATTAAATCTATCTGGTCTATTGTGTCATTTAAGGCTTGTGTTTCCTTATTAATTTTCTGTCTGGATGATCTGTCCATTGGTGTAAGTGAGGTGTTAAAGTCCCCCACTCTTACTGTGTTACTGTCAATTTCCTCTTTTATAGCTGTTAGCAGTTGCCTTATGTATTGAGGTGCTCCTATGTTGGGTGCATATATATTTTAAATTGTTATATCTTTTTCTTGGATTGATCCCTTGATCATTATGTAGTGTCCTTCCTTGTCTCTTACAACATTCTTTATTTTAAAGTCTAGTTTATCTGATAAGAGTATTGTTACTGCAGCTTTCTTTTGATTTCCATTTGCATGGAATATCTTTTTCCATCCCTTCACTTTCAGTCTGTATGTGTCCCTAGGTCTGAAGTGGGTCTCTTGTAGACAGCATATATATGGGTCTTCTTTTTGTATCCATTCAGCTAGCCTGTGTCTTTTGGTTGGGGCATCTAATACATTCACGTTTAGGGTAATTATTGATATGTATGTTCCTATTACCATTTTCTTAATTGTTAATGTGTTTGTATTTGTAGGTCCTTTTCTTCTCTTGTGTTTCCCACTTAGAGAAGTTCCTTTAGCATTTGTTGTAGAGCTGGTATGGTGGTGCTGAATTCTCTTAGCTTTTGCTTGTCTGTAAAGCTTTTGATTTTTCCATTGCATCTGATTGAGATCCTTGCCGGATCGAGTAATCTTGGTTGTAGGCTTTTCCCTTTCATCACTTTAAATATATCGTGCCACTCCCTTCCGGCTTGTAGAGTTTCTGCTGAGAAATCAGCTTTTAACCTTATGGGAGTTCCCTTGTATGTTATTTGTCATTTTTCCCTTGCTGCTTTCAATAATTTTTCTTTGTCTTTAATTTTTTTCAAATTGATTACTATGTGTCTTGGCATGTTTCTCCTTGGGTATATCCTGCATGGGAATCTCTGTGCTTCCTGGACTTGGGTGGCTGTTTCTTTTCCCACGTTAGGGAAGTTTTCGACTCTAATCTCTTCAGATATTTTCTCGGGTCCTTTCTCTCTCTCTTCTCCTTCTGGGACCCCTATAATGTGAATGTTGGTGCCTTTAATGTTGTCCCAGAGGTCTCTTGGGCTGTCTTCATTTCTTTTCATTCTTTTTTCTTTATTCTGTTCCACAACAGTGAATTCCACCATTCTGTCTCCCAGGTCACTTATCTGTTCTTCTGCCTCAGTTATTCTGCTATTGATTCCTTCTAGTGTATTTTTCATTTCAGTTATTGTATTGTTCATCTCTGTTTGTTTGTCCTTTAATTCTTCTAGGTCTTTGTTAAGCATTTCTTACATCTTCTTGATCTTTGCCTCCATTCTTTTAACAAGGTCCTTGATCATCTTCACTATCATTATTCTGAATTCTTTTTCTGGAAGGTTGCCTATCTCCACTTCATTTAGTTGTTTTTCTGGGGGGTTATCTTGTTCCTTCATCTGCTGCAAAATCCTCTGCCTTTTCTTTTTGTCTTTCTACGAATGTGGTTTTCCTTCCACAGGCTGCAGGATTGTAGTTCTTCTGCTTCTGCTCCCTGCCTCTGGTGGGTGAGGCTATCTAAGAGGCTTGTCCCATTTCTCGCTTTTATTTTACCGTTTAATGAGGCTTGGAAAATTTTAAGAAGTGGGCCACCAGTGTGTGGACAGGTCAGGCCCCAGAGTGAAGAGACTGAGTTTCATATTCTCCTCTTAACACTTCTCGACCTTTCCAGACCCAGAGAAGAGCTCTTTGCCTGGTTTAAAGGGAACCCTTCCCCCATGACGAGGGGAGACTGTCACACCTGTATTAAAATTTCCTTCTCTAGAAGTTCTGGAAGAACTCCAGAGAAAATGTGTCCTTAGGGAGAGTGATAAGATCCACCTAACTCCTTTTCTGGATGGGATGGAGAAGTCTGTGATCTAGCTCCAATTCCCAGAACTCTTCGTACTCACAGCCTCCTCGTAGCTGACCCAGGCTGCTGGAGGTGGGTCAGGCAGCTAAGTTGCTAGAGGGGATTGCTGAGATGTAGGCCAGGGAAGGTTCCACCTTGACTTCAGTTGTAAACGGAATTGAGTTTTAAGTGTTTTGGTCAAAAGACTTTTGCATCATCTCCAGCTGGTTTGAAAATTTTATTTTTACTCTAGTCCATTTCCCTTCTTCCCTTCCAAGTACCTTGTCCTCCTCATGCAGTAATAGCGTATTTGTCCCCAGAGACCAAAAAGGGAACAGATGTTACCAGAGGCCCCAAACTATAATCTTACTTTTCAGTTTTGTCTCAATCGAGATGAACATAAAAAAAGAGAACAATTAATTACACCTTTGCTGGTAAGTTTCTATATTATTTCATATTCCTCTCCACCCCCTTACGGCCTAGAGAACAACAGCAGTAGTATCATTGGAATTCTCACTTGATCCACCATTTTTTAATTTGGAGTTATTTTTATTTTGAAGGTTCTTTTACCTAAAAAATGAAATCTGTAAACCTCTGGCTTAGAAGACCTTTCCTTGGCATTGCAACTGTAGAATGGAACATGAAATACAGGACCCATCAAAGTTGACTCAACCCATGCAATGCATTTTCATCTGAAAGGGGTTGTTCTGTACATTTTCCCTTTGGCCACCCTTCCCTCATCCTTTAGCAATTCCATACCAGTAACTTCTGGTTCATTTCAACACAATGGGGAAAGGAGGAAAGAAGAGAAAAAAACAATAATTTATTGAGTGTCTTCTGTATGCCTGACCTTGCACCATGCTAGCCCCTTTCTGTACATGAGCACTTCCTAGCAGCAGGTAAATACTAAAATCCTGAAGGAAGAAATATCTCCAGGAGGAATACTTCTATTTCTTACCTCTTTTCGTCTACTTTGAAAAGGAATAAAGTCCCTTCCCCAGAACAGTCTACTGGCTACAGTCTAGTGAATATCACTTAAACTTGGCTTCATGTCGCAACCTTTAATGACATCCTCTTTTCTGCTTTTATCACATCAAGTCTAAACCCATTTCTGGGTCACGTTCTCTATCATAACTTCATTTTCCCTGATCCTCTAGTACCTATCTTTCACTCTAGTCAGGGCAGAATTTTTACATTTCACAGATACATCATGAGTGTGCCTAAGTCTGCCCCTCAAGTAAATCTGATTACTTGACTCTGATTATTGAAACCTTATTGGCTTCCCATGACAATGAAAATAAATTCCAGACGCCTTCTATGGCCCTCAAAATACATGATCTGGGCCTTTTTGATTAGAACATTATCTTTAACCCTGTTTTGCTTGCAACCCCATTGGCCTCAGGCTGAATGACTGGTTCCATTGTTGTCATTCAAGTCTCAGATTCAATGTCAATTTTTCAGGGAAGACTTTCTTAAATACCCTATCTCCCTCCAGTTACTCTTTATCATATTACCCTGTCTTATTTTTTCAAGACATAACATTTATCAGAATCAGATAATAGTACTTAACATTTATTATTTATCTGTCTCCAGTAGCTCCATAAATGTACGGACCGTGTCTGTCTTAACTACTATATTCCCAGTACTCAGCACAATTCCCGGCATTTAGTAAGCACTGGAAGCAAATTTGTTGAATGATCCAGTGAATCGGTGCTTCTATAGAAAGGCTAAGGAATTCACTCATTGAACACCTGCATTGTGTTCCCATGCATTTCACACACATTGTCTCTTTTATTGTTCTTATACCTTTTGAAGTGGGGTTGGGTCGTGTTCTCCCTTCCTTGCAAATGAGGAAACTGAGACCCAGTTAATCCTTTTCCCAAGGTCACCCAGCTTGTAAATGTTAGAGCTTGGTTAGAACCTGGTCTCTCCACCCCAAAGTCCTCATAATGCTTCCTATTGCATTACTTCAAAAAATACAAACCCATGAGGCAGAGCCCAATAGATGATATAGTCCAATAAAACCTTAAACCCTTTGTGAACTGCTCATGGATGCATGACTTTTCATGTCTCTTGAGTGGAGAATTTGTATTCAATTCAAGACGAATTGTTGCGGTGGTCACATGTTCACCTGCCTTGGCTTGAAGAAGATCAAATACATGATGTTTATTCTTAGCACCAGCCCCTCACCTAGGTCAGGGCTAGATCTTGCAGGGTCATCCAAGTGAAAGGTGTAACAAAAAATCCACTTCTGTTAGTTTAATCAAACACTTACCAGAGCAAACCATTCAGCCTTCAGACTGTGAAGGAATTTGAGCCGTATTTACAAATAAGAAACAAAAGATATCCTTGCTCTTTTCTGGAAAGTTTATTTTTTTCTGGTGGGAATAATTAAATCCTGTGAGAAATGGTATTCAAGTTCACGCAACCCTATGCCAACTCTCAGAGGGATTTCAAGACTCCTGGCTTCTTTTCTTGTTTCCTGCTGTGATGAATTGATGGATGTGGACGTATGAAGCCTTTTTGCCCTGTTTGTTTGTTTCTTTGTATGTTTATATGGAGACAAAGCCATCTGAGTCAGAGTAAGGAATTAGTGGCCATTGTGTTCTTTTTTTCTCCTCTCAAAAATCCCTATTTCTCTTTTAGAAGAAAAATGTCAAAATCCTTTTTGATCTTTCCTCCCCATGTCCACAAACCTGTATATTCCATGGAATTTTCCTCCTGAACCAAAAGAGGCCAGGTTGGGCAAACCATCCCACGTCCCTAATTAATTTAGCCAGGACAGTTTGGGCACTGAAGTAGCAAATGGTGGGATGATAATCAACACATATGAAAAAAATTGCTTACTGTGATATTTTAAAAGTAGTTCCTTTCCAGTTGAGTTCAGAAAAGTCGTATGTGCGGATAAAAAGGGTTGTCCGGGGGGCTTCCCTGGTGGTGCGGTGGTTGAGAGTCCGCCTGCCGTTGCAGGGGACACGGGTTCGTGCCCCGGTCTGGGAAGATCCCACATGCCACGGAGCAGCTAGGCCCGTGAGCCATGGCCGCTGAGCCTGTGCGTCCGGAGCCTGTGCTCCGCAACGGGAGAGGCCACAACAGTGAGAGGCCCGAGTACCGCAAAAAAAAAAAGGGTTGTCTGATGCACTGTGCTACGTCTTATTCTAGCGGAGTTGTCAGTTTCTCAGTCAACAGGAAGTGGAAGGGTCAGTGTTCCTTTGCTCATCATTGGGCATGGTGGGCGGAGAGAGATGACCAGTCTCTCTGTGGGGGGCCCTGCCAGCACCAGAGGCCACTTCTCAGGGCCTTAGCTCAGACCTCTTTTCTGCTCCATGCCCTTCCTTGGCGGAGAACCATCCCTCATGTCAAGCGCTGGCAGCCCTGGAGAAGACAGGGCAACTCTGCACAGTTCTTTGTTCACTTAGTATTTCTTGACCACCTACCATGAGCCAGACATCATGTTAGGCCTTCATGGGATTTAAGGTCTAAAGAGGGAGAGAGACCTCATCACATAATTCACACACACACACACACACACACACACACACACACACACACAGGGTTTATTCTATACCCAGAATGGAACATAGTTCCTTGGAAGAAAAGAATGACAACTAAGACTTGACTGCAGTGTAAAGAAAATTTTGGAAGGAGGGGGTAGCAGTGAGTTTGAGCAGTGTTTCTCAACCTATTTTTTATTAGCTTTCCCTTAAGGAGCCTTTTCAGGGCATTTTTTTTTCCTTACTCATCTCTCCCCCATGAAATGTGGATACCACAGATAACTATATACCTGTTTATGGACTATATGTATGTGCGTATATGTATGTATATGTTTTATAAATAAAAAGAGGAAGATTGTTTTTTCATCTGCTAAGAGGCAGGAAAAAAACTACCTAGGTCACCCCCAATGAAAATGCACAAGTTAGGGGAGGAAAGCTTAAGAGATTTATAAAATTGTGTTTTGAATTGAATCCTAATTTTCGTATGACAGAATACACAGCTTTTTAAAATTTATTTATTCGTTCATTTATTTATTGTGGCTGCACCGCGCAGCTTGCGGGATCTTATTTCCCTGACCAGGAATCAAACCTGCGCCCTCACCGCTGGACCACCAGGGAATTCCCAACACAGCTTTTAAGTATATAGTTTGATAGGTTTTGTCAAATGTATGCACCTGTGTAACTACCAATCAGCACATAGAACATTTCCCGTATTCCAGAAAGTTCCCTCCTGCCTCTTTCCAGTCAGTCCCCTCCCACCAGAGGCAACCACTGTTATGAGTTCTGTCACCAGAAATTAGTTTAGACTTAGAGTCAGACAGAATCCTGGCTCCCCTCCTCATGGCTCTGTGATGTTTGGCACAGTATTTCTTTTCTCTGGGGTTTTTTCTCATCTGGTAAATGAGGACATATGCGGAGTCCTCCTTACAGGGCTGGTGAGGGAGGCGGGTTGCCCTTCATTCCCCGCAGCGTGACTGCAAGGAATACATCTCGAAGAGGTGTTCCTAGCTTGTGGAATAAGTCTGAGCATTTCTTCAATCCTGGAAATCCTTCTCAAATTCCCTGAGCGCCAGCCTTTCCACTTTAAGTTGCCATTTGCCTCGTGACCTGAGAATTCTGCCCAGTCCTCCCACTTCCCCCATGTTTCTGCTCCTAAGCTCATCTAGAAAGCCACAGTCCACTGCATACTGAGGCTGCAAGGTCCTTTCTGACGGATTTCATCCACTGGCACTTTCAGAAATCTCCCAGAAACTGACATATATACACCACTATGTATAAAATAGATAACTAATGAGAACCTACTGTATAGCACAGGGAACTCTACTCAGTGCTCTGTGGTGATCTAAGTGGGAAGGAAATCAAAGAAAGAGTGGATGTATGTATACGTATAACTGGTTCACCTTCCTGTGCAACAAGAAACTAACGCAACATTGTAAAGCAACTATACTCCAATAAAAATTAATTTTAATAAAATCTCCCAGAAAATTTCCAGAAGTCATGTCTGACTTCTCCTGGCCATTCTTCTTCCTTTCATCTGACACATCACATTTCCTTTACTTGTGGCCCATCCCACATTCACCGAGGGCTTAAGTTTCTCGTTTGTGTTTGGCACCAGGTCATGTCATAAAGAGCCCAGGCTTGGGTGTCAGACACCAGATGTTTGAGGCCCAACTTCACCACTTCCATAGGACCCAGGATAACTACTTAAACTCTAGGCCTCAAATTCCTCACCTTCTTTTTTTTTCAGTATGCGGGCTTCTCACTGTTGCGGCCTCTCCCATTGCAGAGCACAGGCTCCGGACGCGCAGGCTCAGCGGCCATGGCTCACGGGCCCAGCCGCTCCGCGGCATGTGGGATCTTCCCAGACCGGGGCACGAACCCGTGTCCCCTGCGTCGGCAGGCGGACTCCCAACCACTGCGCCACCAGGGAAGCCCTCACCTTCTTTTTTTAAATTGATGTATCGTTGATGGACAATATTATTTAAGTTTCAGGTGTACAACATAGTGATTAACAATTTTTAAAGGTTATTCTCCATTTATAGTTATTATAAAATTGGCTATATTCCCTATGTTATACAATAGATTCTTATAGCTTATGTATTTTATACAGAATAGTTTGTACCTCTTAATCCCCTGCCCCATTTGCCCTCCCCCCTTAAATTCTTCACCTTTACAATGGCACTTATAATAGTTACAATTAAATGAAATGTGTCCTAGCACAGTATCTGGCTCATAATAAACAGTAAGCATTTGTAGGTGTCATGTATTATATTGCTTGTTAGAATCTTTGTGATGGTCTTCTGGCTGAGTCTCGCTTAAATAAATTTATGTTTACAAACACATAACGCAGAGTCACAAAACAGTAGCCAAAATGGGATATCATGGGAAGCAGAATCTATGTAATCATATGTTTCTGCCATATTGCCGCATGCCATTACAATTCTATCACTTTCTTAGAAATGCTAAATCTCTGTTTCTCATCTTAAAATGACACTGTTAATTGCTTCATGGCATGACTGTGAGGATAGATAAGGAAATGTGTATGAAGTATCAAGCCCCTGGCCTGTCACATAGTACCATTTAGTGAGCATCAGCTAACGTATTTCATCAAATATAAGGTGCGTTGATCATAAGATGTGACCCGATTGCAGAGTTGTTAAAAGGTGCATCTGAAAATAAGTGATTATTGGCATTACATCAAATTTCAGCCCTACTGACTGCTATACACATATCAGTGGGTTTGTTGTCACGTCTTGCTAAGCTTTTTAACACTGAGGTGAAACTAAACACTTTTAATCAGAACTGTAGAAAAAGGAACCTTTTACAAAGCAAAGACACGGGAAGTGTTAGAAATATCTTGGTATAATCCTGAGCTGTTCCTAAGTAGATCTGCTATGGGATCTAATACTGGCTTTCTTTGTGCTGCATCCCTGGAGACAGGAAGAAGGGCAAGTACTGAGAAATGGACAGCCCTGGGACCCCCCGGGTCTTAATAGATTAGGTGGTAACTTTATTTTTCTGGGTCACAACTAAATAATTAGTGAGAGGCCAAATCCTGTCAACCCTCTGAAGGACTCCACAAAACCAGTTACGCCAAGACTGTCTCCAGGTGTAAAGTCAGGGACCTCCCCAAGACTGACTGTATCTGGAAGAAATTCAAAGCTGTCCCAACGCAGGCAGGACATCTCTTTCCAAAGCTGTACTCCTGGATTTATCCATAAACAATCCAAGTATCATGGGAAGTAAAGATAAATATAGTAGTGTCTTTACTGTCTCCACTTGTATGTGACTTACAGAAGATTCCACAGTTTAAGGCTATATATCAGTTACAATTAGCTTCCTTTATGAACGAAGGGAAATCTTCATGAACAGTGGGTAAGACTAGTATTTCTTTTTTTTTTTAATTTATTTATTTCTTTATTTTTGGCTGCATTGGGTCTTCGTTGCTGTGCACGGGCTTTCTCCAGTTGCAGCGAGTGGTGGCTACTCTTCCATGCAGTGCACGGACTTATTGTGGTGGCTTCTCTTGTTGCAGAGCATGGGCTCTAGGGGCACGGGCTCAGTAGTTGTGGCACATGGGCTTAGTTGCTCCGTGGCATGTGGGATCTTCCCGGACCAGGGCTCGAACCCATGTCTCCTTCATTGGCAGGCAGATTCTTAACCACTGTGCCACCAGGGAAGTCCCTAGACTAGTATTTCTTTGCCACGTAAAAGCTGGAAAAAAGTCAATTCAAGACTGAGATACGTCTCCGAGGTCTCTGATTTCCCACTTTGTGTGCTTTCACTTTGCTCGGCTTCCATTCGCAAGGCCACTTCATGGTCTAGGATGGCTGCTGTAACTCTGGCCATTAGGTTTACTTCCTGAAAGTTGCACACACTACTTCTGTTTACATTCCATTGACTAGAACGTAACCACACATGGCCACACTTAGCTGCAAGGGAATCTGGGAAATGTTAAGTTTATTCTGGGTGACTCTTATGGGTTCAGTTGTATACTGGTCCCAAAAAGATATATTGAAGTCCTAACCCCCAGTACCTGAGAAATGTGACCTTATCTGGAAATAGGGTCTTAACAGAGGTAATCAAGTGAAGATGAGGCCATTAGGACTTAATCCAATATGACTGGTACATTTACAAAATGGGTGTATTTGGACATAGAGACAGATCCACACAGAATAAAGATAATGTGAAGGCATACATGGAGAAGATGGCCATGTGACTGGAGAGATGCGTCTGCAAGCCAAGGAATGCCAAGGATTGCCAGCCAACATCAGACGCTAGAAGGTACAGGGAAGGATTCTCCCCTAGAGCCATCAGAAAGAGCATGGCCCGCTGATACCTTAATTTCATACTCCTAGCCTCCAGAACGATGAGACAATGGATTTCTGTTGTTTTAATCCACCCTGTTTTTGGTATTTGTCATGGTAGCCCTAGGAAACTAATACAGCGACCGTGTCCAGGGAAAAAAAGGAGGTTCTATTAGTAAAGAGAGTGGGGACAATGGATCTTGGAGGACAACTAAGAGTTTCTGTCATTGACCAGAAAGAGCTGTACCAACATCCTTCAACTAATACTTATTGAGTGCCTACTGCATATGGTGCCCTGTGGGGTCTGCTGGTGGGCAAAGCAAGTGAGGCTCCTGCCCTCGTGGAGCTTCAGGTCGAGTGGTGAAGCAGATGTTAATTATTCACTCAAGTAGTTAATTATAAACAGTAATATGTGTGTTTGACAGGAACATTACTGGGTGCAAGACTTGGGGTCTCAGGTACACATTTTTGTAAGTTTGCGTATTTCATTCATTTTGAGAACTCCACGCTGAAGACTACAGAGTCATATGCTGAGTCTGCCATTTTGCCTTTAGCTTCAGAGTCTCTTAATTTCACCCATCATTTCTTTTTCTGCCAGATAAAGTCAAATATCGTTGGTATTACAGTTACAACTTACAATTCTCAGAGGAGAGCCTATGAGAGAAAGTGAAATGATGGAGAGCGAGATGAGAAAACATTAGTTTGGCAGAGGTCAGGTCACTGGGACGGGAATTATGGATGTTGAGTTGATTGAATGCTTTGTTTTGCACATTCCTGTTGCTCCTCCAGTCTCTTCTGTCTCAGTAAATAGCATTACCATCCACCCAGTTGCTGGGGCCAGAGACCTAGAAGTCATGCTTGCTTTTTTCTTTTCCCTCCAATTCAAGATGCTTCCAAAATGTATCCCAAATGCACCTGTTTTTCTTTATTTTCCCAAATCCAAACCACTGTCCTCTCTCACCAGGACTACTGTGGCTCTAACTGGGCTCCTTACATCTACTCTTTTTTTTTTTTTTTTACATCTTTATTGGAGTATAATTGGTTTACAATGGTGTGTTACTTTCTGCTTTGTAACAAAGTGAATCAGTTATACATATACATATGTTCCCATATCCCTTCCCTCGTAGCCTTAGAATCCATTCCCCACCTAGCAACTGAAAACAATCAGGTCTGCCATTCCCCTGCTTGAGAGCCTTAGTCGGTTTCACTTTGCAATTCGGGTAAAATCTAAAAGCGTTACCTTGGACTCACAGCCCCACGTGATCTGACCTCTACCTGTCTTTCAAATCTTCTCTCCTTGCCTCCTTCCTCTTTGCTCGCCTCCATTACCACCTTTTAGTTCCTCAAACCAGTGATTGCTTTCTCTCCAGGAGGCATTTGCACCTTACACATCTCCTTTTTAGTTAGGATGGGAAGTCTTCATAGCATTTCTGACCACATTTCATTGGCTGGAATTGTGTTGTGTGGTCACTTCAAGGGGCTGGGAATTTGAATATTTTATTTTCCAACTTTCATAGGGCGAGAGAAAGAGTGGATGGGATGAGGTGAGTCGAATCAAACTAACAGTATCTACCAGAGCCACTCACTTCTCTCCTTTATACCTTCATGTCTATTTTCTTCATAGATATGTATTTATTTTCTTTGAACCTCTCTAAGACATAGGCTCTATGAGGGCAGGGATAGTATCTAATCCTTTTTCCTTTTTTAAAAAATATTTATTTATTTGGTTGTGCCAGGTCTTAGTTGTGGTAGGCGGGCTCCTTAGTTGCAGCTTGCCTGCTCTTTAGTTACGGCACATGTGCTCCTTAGTTGCGGCTTGCTGGCTCCTTAGTTGTGGCATGTGAACTCTTAGTTGTGGCATGCATATGGGATCTAGTTCCCTGACCAGGCCCCCTGCATTGGGAGCCCAGAGTCTTAACCACTGCACCACCAGGGAAGTCCCTCTAAATCTTTTTCTTTTTTAACTACGTGCTCAATGAATGTTTGTTGAGTCAATAAATTGACTTTGGTGAGTAGAGACAGTGGAGAGTCAAGTGTAGGGGCTATCTCTGCTTTACTAGAGTAAAATGGCTTGTTAGAGTGGCAGATAGCCAGTGGAATTTCATTCTAGCACCTACCACACCACATGACAATAGGTGCTCACTATTTTTAAAAATCTCAATTGATTCCATTTATTCGTCTTAAATAATTGGAAGTTGATCCCCAAAGCTCTATCATTATATTCTAAGAGAGACAGACAAGTATAAAATATACTGCAGACCAACAGCAAGCATATAGTTCATGTGAAAATCGCTAGCATCTTGCCTTGTACAAAGTTGGTACCCATTTTTGTTTTTTAAAAGAATTTGAGCATGTCCATGGACGTCCAGACAATATATTATTTAAGATAAGGAGGCAGATGGCATTGAATATAGTTGTATAAAAAGGTAGTTTTTCCATGTAACATTTTGGGGCACATGTCCGATCCTTTCAGTAGATTTAATGGAGAACTAGTGAAAACAGTTCTAAGACCAATTAAAGCAACATTTGTTGAGCGATATTACATGCTGGGCACTGTGCTAGGTGCATTATCTCTGATCATTGATAATAACAATTCTGGACATAGGTGTTGTCTCCATTTTACAGATGGAAAAAAATGAGGTGCAGAAGCGTTAAGAACTTTGCCTAAGGTTAAGACGCATATGAATTCAGATATGCCTGGCTCTAGATTCTGTGCTTTGGAACCATTATTGTAAATGTGTGGAACTGATTATATCAAGAGAAGATATAAGCCAAAAATGCCCTTAATATCTCATAGGGATTTAGATGATCCTGTGGACAGAAGGATAATATTGCATTTGGGTCTGCTCTGTATTGGCCCTTGTATAGCTATGTCCTCCAAGAACATGACACTGATAGGTGGCATTCTTGTGAGTTAAGAAATTCAGATCAATAAAATGTTTAAAAGTAAAGGATTGAGCTTTGAAAACTAGAAAGAGTATGTCCTTATCTCTGAGCTTTCTGTATCCCAGGATTTGAGCAGCCAGAATCTGTGTATCATTAGCTGTAATATGATACTCAGCATTTAAGCTGGGCTCCTGCATGAATATTTTCTGTTGGTCGGAAGCCTGAAAGCATGACTCTTAGTGTCTCGGGATACCAAGCATAGATCCTGACGATGTGATCATGGAGAGCCTCGAGCAACATCCGTACTAAGCATTGTCAGATACCTTGTTCCACTTAGGGCTTTAGTTCCACTCAGGGTTTTTCTTCATTCTGTGTTTTGTCTGACACTGGTTCAAGTTCTCATTCTGGCTTAGTCCTGTCTTTAGACTTGTCCCCCTTTGCCCTAAGACTTCATTTTCTGCTTCATTTATCCCTCAGCCCCCATGCACATACGTACTCTTTCCACCAGTCCTGCTGTGCAACCAGAGTGCAGCATCTACAGAAGACCTCCAGATTGCCAGGGACCTAGGATGCTCTGATCCCCACAGGACCTCTCTAGGCCAGTATAGATTTTGGCCGTCTTTTGATATCACTTTCAAACTAGTTTGACTTCTGGGAGGTGAAAGAAGCCATTGACAATGTTTAATGGTTCTTGGCTAGATTTTATTCTTGGCTGTTATCCAGGATTCTTCATTGGGTAGATTTATAAATGTGTTTGAAATTCACCCGTATAAAAATGTCTGTTGAATTTCCAACACCAATAGTAGTGTTATTTCCACTACCAGTAATCAGAAACTTAGAGTTAAAGAGGTTCCACTGGTTCTTCACATGATTTAGGTCATAATTATGACCCCATTATTTAGGGGTCATGTGCCTCTTTGAGAATCCAGTGACAGCTATGGGCACTCTTCCTAGGAAAAAAGTGTGTGTGTGTGTGTGTGTGTGTGTGTGTGTGTGTGTGTGTGTGTGAGAGAGAGAGAGAGAGAGAGAGAGAGAGAGAGAACCACATTTGCACACAGTTTAATGCTGTTTGTGGATCATCTAAAACTTATCTTTGGACCCCAGGATAAAAATCTCCCAGTCTAATCTCATTTTATAGGTAAAAAAGGTAAATCCCACAGAAGTGAAATGACTTATTCAGGGTTAAGGCAGATAAGCAGAACTGGGGTCTGATCACTCCTGACCGTGCTGTGAAATTGTATGTGTGTAATATATCAGCTTTAATGCCTGGCCCAGGGGACACCCAGTTTATATTATTTCCATCCCTTCTCTACCCCACCCCTACCATCATATTCATTTCAGTGATTAATATGATATGGGCTGGTTTGAGTTTATATTATGTTCAACTGTTTTTAATAGTAATAATGAAGATGCCTTGCTTTGGTAAAACATGTGTCAGAGAATATTACATTTCTCACAACTTCCTGATACAGAGCTGAATAAGTACTATTAACTCCATTTTACATGTAAGAAAATCAAAGACCCAAGTAAGTTGTTCAGGGCCAAGTGAAGAGTGAGTTCCAGCTCTTCTCATGCCGTGAATTACATTTTGGGGGTACTGGGCTATCGTCTAATCCTCTTGTTTAAAATAAACATAAGCAAGAACATGAAGGTCCTTGAACGAATGCCCAGACCAGTGTTTCTCAACCTTCACTATCCCTCAGCATCACCTGGGAAACTCCTACAAAATACCCAGAGGTAGCGACTCAGTTGGTCTGGGGTGAGGCTCAGACATCAGTACTTTTCAGAAACTCCCAGGTGATTTAAATGTGCAGCAGCCAAGAGTAAGGAATACCATCCCAGACCTCTTATTTTTTTGAACATTTAAAAAATTTTTTAAATTTATTTTTGGCTGCACTGGGTCTTCGTTGCTGCGCACAGCCTTTCTCTAGTTGCAGCGAGCAGGGGCTACTCTTTGTTGCGGTGCATGGGCTTCTCATTGCGGTGGCTTCTTTTGTTGTGGAGCACAGGCTCTAGGCGCATGGGCTTCAGTAGTTGCGGCACGTGGGCTCTAGAGCATGCGGGCTTCAGCAGTTGTGGCACATGTGTTCAGTAGTTGTGGCTGGCAGGCTCTAGAGTTCAGGCTCAGTAGTTGTGGCACAAGGGCTTAGTTGCTCCACACCATGTGGGATCGTCCCGGACCGGGGCTCGAACCCGTGTCCCCTGCATTGGCAGGCAGATTCTTAACCACTGCGCCACCAGGGAAGTCCAAAGTGATTATTATTATTTTTTTTGGCCACACCACGAGGCTTGCAGGATCCTAGATCCCCGACCATGGATTGAACCTGTGGAAGTGCAGATTCTTAACCACGGGACCGCCAGGGAAGCCCCCCCGACCTCTTAAAAAGATGGGTTCAGTGCTGCATCATCCCTTCTGGTTGTTGGATGAGAGGCTGTGCTGGTTTTCATGCCTCAGATTCAAGCAGAAGGTGGTGTTCCATGGCTTGTCTTTGAAAGATATTGCAAAGGCATTTGCATGGTGTGCTTTGGGCATTGAGGTGTTTCCTTGCAGTGTTGTCAGTTACAAGCACGTTTAGAAATAGCTGAGCTCCAGTTGATGTCAGTATGCTCATGGAGCAAAACATGCAATGCAGCAGCCCCCAAAGCCCAGTAACACAGTGCTCGAGCCCATCTTGCTCCTGAGCTCATCTCAGCTGCTTTGAATCACTGCAGCCGTGCCACGTGGCATTCAAGAAACCCGGCTTCCCCTAACAGCCAGCATAAGACATAGCTCTTGTCGCGTGTCCCGTACAGAGGGATGGGGTTTGGGGATGGATTTTCAGCCACATTGGATGATGAGGCTGCCAGTGAACAGCTGTGGTCTTGTAGTCTGGGAAGGTTCCACTGTGTCCTGTTCTCTTTGAACAACAGAAGCTTTTTAAAAGAGAAGGAAAATACACTGCATACTGTCCCAAGGCAAGTTTAAGGCTGGTTTAAGGAGATTGATTTCTTATTAATTCAAATGTGCTTTGGGTATTTCAGTTTAAAACATGGATGTTTCTCCGCTGAAGAGCAAATGTTTACTTCCCCTGCCCCTTTGCTTCATACTAGACCTGTAGCCACCCAGATCTGGCTACCGTTTGCGCTGAGTAATGAAAAGTTCCCAGAGCAGGCTTTTAAATGGGGCTCTCTTGCCGGGGGCGGGGGAGGGCAGCCGTCTGCTTAAGGAGGGCCCCCAGAGCCCCTCTGCGTCTTGGAGGAGAAAGCTGCCTCTGTCCGGGGCCATGCGTGACCAGCTGTTTTACCACAGTAGGACCACAGTGCCCTAACTACACTGTGTTCTGCGCGGGGCAGCCGCCTGCATGTACCCACAGCTGGGGTTGATGAGATCAGGTTCCACTCCCCAGAGCCAGAATAATCAGGAAAAGGCACAGAGCATTTCTTTGTAGGCCCAGAGGTGGCGTGACTGTCTCCCACCTTGGCTAGGTCAGCGGAGGCGGAGGACCGCAGGGTACTCATGTCTGTGTAAACTGGAATCCAGTGCTGTGGGGCCACATGTGCGGCACGACTTATGCATCTCCGATGCTGTGGAGAGTCCAAAGTCATCCTCTCTAAGAGCTTCTGATCTTGTGGAAATAGGATATATATAGAGAGAAATAGCTGGAAAAAAAATTACATGTTTGTCTATAATTAGGTGTTCCATTTTTTTTAACATCTTTATTGGGGTATAATTGCTTTACAATGGTGTGTTAGTTTCTGCTTTATAACAAAGTGAATCAGTTATACATATACATATGTTCCAAGAGGGAAGAGAGAGGTGTTCCATTTTGCAGTAAGGATTCCATGTCCATCCCCGACTGCTTCCCCCATCACCTCAATGTCATAGACTCCCAATGTGGACTTTTCACCTCAAACTATCTCAGAGCTCCAGGCCACATTCCATGTCACCCCGGACACCAGTGCCAGCATGTCTCATCAGCACGGCAGTGTGTCCAAGTCCCTGCTCATCTTTGCCTTAAACTTGCTTCCCCCTCAGCTCAGTGCCTTGTGACCACCTAGAGGGGTGGGATAGGGAGGGTGGGAGGGAGATGCAAGAGGGAGGAGATATGGGGATATATGTATATGTATAGCTGATTCACTTTGTTATACAGCAGAAACTAACACACCATTTGTTAAGCAATTATACTCCAATAAAGATGTTAAAAAAAACCCAACTTGCTTCTCCTGTTAATCCTCAGACTCCATCCTCAACTCTTTCAGCACTGTCTATGCAATTTCCATTTTTATGCCTCCCTTAGATTTCCATCACTATAACTCAAGTTCTGGCTCTTTCGTCCTCTGTCTCAAGCCTGGGTGACTAGTTCCTTTTTTACACTACTTTCAGAGGGTCTGGTGGTGGGTGTGAGAGTCCTTCTTGGCAGGGCTGGCAGTTGGGAGGAAGAGATAGATACAGAGCTGGGGGGAGCCAGGACAAGCTGGAAACTACCAGCCCTTCTGCATTTACCTCTCACCTCAAGGGCAACTGAGAACAAGTTGTAATCCCTTAACATCTCTGCATGTGCATTAATAACTTCTTTTTTCTACTACTCATTTCATATTCCCTGGACACTCAGCAAACCCCTCAGTTGTTTATGGTTTCCAAATCTTTACTCCTGGTTGGGTGACTTCCACTTTCTTTCCTGAAGGTTCTGGAATGGGATTATCAGGGAAGCTGGTGAAGAAATCTCTGGAAAGCTATGAGCTCATTGGCTGGTGGGGGGCTTGAAGCCACGCTTGTTCGGCAGGGCTGTCAGTGGGGAGAAGAACTGGGTCTGGAGCAGCACAGAACAAGGACAGGCTGGAACTCTGTGGCATCTCCATGTTGGCCTCTCACTGCATTTAACCATGGCAGCCTTGAGGAATGTTTGCTCTCACTTCCACCTTCCAGATATTATGCTAATTTCTTCTGTGGCCAACTCCACTCTGAAACTGCCCTGGGAAGGGAATCTGGGAAATGTAGTTCTCCTTTGGCCAAGTTGACACCACAGAGCTCTACCCTCTTATTTATATTCATGTCCTTCCTACTAACTGACCCACAAAATGTCCTCGGTACAAGTATGCAGAAGGGATGGGGAGAACGAATATGAGATCCAGCCAGTAAAGGAGAGTGAGGATGCCCTGAAAAAGGGGTAGATCTTCCCTTGGGTACGGTACATTGTACACGCTACTGCATATGGAATTGTGTTACATACGTCTAGGATGAGATTGCTTTCACTGTTGTCTCTGTAAGCAGAAACTATCTCTGTCTTGTTCCCTCTGGTTCCTTGAGGCAGGGACCCAAAAAGGATGAAATGTTTAAGATAGGAGTCTTCAGTTTGGTCTTTTCTCTCCAAACTTCTAAAAAGAACTGGTTCTGGCAGACTAGAGTTGTATACACAACCTGGCTTATTTTCGCTGCTTTGTAAAAGACAGAAGAAATACGACCAGGCTGAATACGGCCATCTGGAAAGTGTTCCTGGAAGCACTTTTGAATGCCCAGATTGGAAGTCAGCTTCTCAGGGTTAGCCTATAATCACTTTCCTGCATACAGGCTTAGCAAAAAGCGTTTGGTCTTGGCTAAGAATGCAGTGGATTAGCATTAGAAGTAAACATTCACAGGCATGAGAGCTGACCTGGAGGGTAGGCTGCTTAATGTAGCAATGTCTGGTATGTTCTATAGGGGTGGCGGAAAGAAGGAGCCAGTTTTTGTTGGGCACCAGGCTGGGTGCTCTACTAGTCGTTTAATATGTATCATCTCCTCTCGTCTTTGTCACAGCCCTATGAGCTGGAGAGTAGCTATATTTTACAGTTGAGGCTGACAGAGTTTGAATCAGAGCCTCTGGTTTTATAACTAAATGACAGAACCAAAAGCCAGATTAGCCCAGGTCTGTCTGGCTCCAGGGTCCTTGATCTTTCCATTATATCGTGGTGCTCTTCAAATCTGTTCACATTATTTTACTTTTCTGGTCCTGAGTTTCTCCATCTGGCTAATCTTGGCGAAATACGTAATCAACTCTGCCAGGGGTTAGGTGTTTCTCTAGGAATGGAGATACTGGAGGGAACCCTGGTCTTCAACTCCACACGTTCTCTGGGACTGGTGTGAGCGGCTTCTGAAGTTGACATGATCCAGAATATGACACACTGGGCCGTGCCCTCCGTTTATTGCTAGACTGTGGGAGTTGAGAGATAGAAGGCTTCACTCCTCCACAGGCTTTCCTGGTGGTCCAGTGGGTAAGACTCCACGCTCCCAATGCAAGGGGCCCGGGTTTGATCCCTGGTCAGGGAATTAGATCCCACATGCATGCCGCAACTAAGATCCCGCATGCCATAATGAAGATCCCACGTGCTGCAACTAAGACCTGGCACAGCCTAAATAAATAAATAAATATTTTTTAAAAAAAGGCGGCTTTATTCTTCCATCCTTTAGCCAAGTCAGTGTGGAACTCTCTTGATCCTTCAGCACAAGTTCTTAAACTGAGACAGTCCTGAGGAGCCTGGTTGGCAGGTCCATTTCTTGGCCCACAGATTGCTTGGTCCTGAATATAGCACCAGGTACTGATAGAATAAGGAAGGGGTTCTACAGCAGAAACCACAGGCTTGGCTACCCACCTTGGGAGTACTCAGTTCCCATTAGCCTTCGCAAAGGATGTCTAAGGTTTTTGGTCCAGATATCATGCCCCAAAGGAGGTTGCTCCATGCTCAGACCTATTTATAATCCTTTTACTTTTGCCACCAAACACTACCAAGTAGATGGTGGCCTATGTATCTCTGCAAAGTACTTACACACACACACACACACACACACACACACACACACACACACAGACATTTTGTTCTTAGATCAGAGCAGCACCACCTTGGAGGTGTAAAATAAAGGAAACGAGACTTTGGCTCACTTTTCTAAAGCTAGAAAGTGTAATCAACACACAACAGGTCTCCTCTTATGATTAAAATAATATATAAAAAAATGCGTTGCATTTGTGAAAACAGTTATAATGCAACTTTTCGTCTGATGAATAACCTTAATGTGTTCTGTATCTCGTTAAGTAATCTATCTTTGAAAATCTTGGAGGGACTTCCCTGGTGGTCCAGTGGTTAAGAATCTGCCTTCCAATGCAGGGAACACGGGTTAGATCCCTGGTTGGGGAACTAAGATCCCACATGCCACGGCGCAACTAAGCCCCTGCACCACAACTAGAGAGCCCACACGCTACAACTTCTGAGCTTGCGAGCTCCAGAGCCCACGCGCCACAGCTAGAGAGAAGCCCGCGCACTGCAATGAAAGATCCCACGTGCCGCAGCTAAGACCTGACTAAGCCAAAAATTAATTAATTAATTTTAAAAAAAGAGAGAAGATCTTGGGTATATTAATATTACATTTTAGTATAATCCAGAAAAAAAGCATAATAATTTCTGGGTGTCAAATGGCTAATAATAAACATTCTAAGGGCAAACTACAAATTGAGTGAAAGTTTCTTGTGGAGGAAAGAATTTGGGGTCAGGGAGGAAGTCTGACCTTCTGGAGCCTTTTTACTTTTGGCCGTCACTCCTGTGGGAGTTTAATACATGTGGTCAGAGTGTGTCTCCTGCTGTTGGAAGCCCGAGTCTGCAAATACGGGCAATTCTAAGGAACTTCCTGTATCCACAAGGGGCAGCCAAGTCTGTGGCGGGGGAATGGGTAGGAGTGATAATTTGCATATCCCCTGTGGTATAAAGGCTCCCAGGTAACAGATTCCTTCAGTAGTAAAGGAAGTCCAAGGAATCTGTGGTTATAATGTGTCTGTGCTGCTTCTCTTCGGTGCCTGACCACTTCTTAGAACCTCGGGAAAGCACCAGATCAAGGGCATGCTGTCTGTCCTTAGCACAAGCAGACCTTGGACGCAGTCGCAGTGCAATCATGAACTGCTTGTAGGAAGGTGACAGAACCACCAGGGTAGGCTACAAATCCTCTATTCAGTCTAACACACGTCCCTAGAGAGAATCGCCAGGAAGGCAAACGTTCATCCTAACTTTGGGAATCCAAGTTCTCTGGACTGAACCTGAGTCCCTCCTATCGCCCCCTCCTTTAAGTACACCACAATCCCCCCTCCCCGTGACTGACCTGACACCACCACCACCCCCGACTGAGCAAAGTGGACCAAGGCTGAGCCTGGATCCGAAACAGACCTTTGGTCGACTTGGGCTGGGAGCGAGCAGATTCTGTTTGAAACCAGCAGGCACTTTGATTTCTCAATTTGCAACAAAAATTCTTTAGAGTTGCTTTTTGTTGTTGCCGCTGTTTTGTTGTGAAAGAAAGTCATTCTTACACACAGTTGGCTTTCCTTCAAGGCTAATGGTGCAGTCTGTTCTTTGGGGATACCACATAGCCACATAGCATGCTTAAAATGCATAAAGTTTAGAGGAAGACGGTCATTCTCTGGAGAGCAAATCCTGTGTTTATCCAAGAACTGCATCTCTGCCTCCTCCCACACCAGTCACTCTCTAGCCAGTTGCATATTTGGTGGAGAGATTTATGGAACTGAACATACAGCTGCAAATTTTCTTTCTTTTTTCTTTTTTTCCCCAAGAACAGTGTTCTGCTGTCAGGGCTGTTATGCAATAAGCACACACACACAACTTATTTACTCCAGGAATGTCCAAAACTCCTAAGTGGTATCCCTTGCTGAATCTGACTGTGTGGGTAAACATAAAGCATTCTATGGAGGAAAGAAACTCATTCCATAGATGTAACTAACAAATCTTGACTCAGCTTATGTCTCTGTCTAATATTTTATTCAAGGACCATCCATGAGTCTAGCTACACTCTACAACTACTTCAGTTCTGAAGCAACTTTGTTAAAGTGAATATCTTAGGGACAGGAGCAGAGATTCTTTAACTGAATTCCACTACTTTAAGATTTTGCTGATTATTTACTGGGGCTCCTGGATGCTCTATCCTTATGGAGTTCTCTTGGATTGGGGAAAATTCTATCTTATCACCCTGTATTGTTTTTTTATTTTTATGGGCTTTTTTTTAATTTAAAAAAAATTTTCTTTTGGGATTTCTGTGGTGGTCCAGTGGTTAAGACTGTGCTTCCACTGCAGGGGGCATGGGTTCAATCCCTGGTTAGGGAACTAAGATCCCTCATCCCGCATGCCACATAACCAAAAAAACAAAAAAAAGTTTTTAAATTTTTTTATTGAAGTATAGTTGATTTACAATAGCATGTTAGTGTCAGGAATACAGCGCAGCAATTCTCTTCCCTTATAGGTTATTACAAAATATTGAGTAGAGTTCCTTGTGCTATACAGTAGGTCTGTTTTGGTATCTATTTTATACATGGTAGTGTGTATATGTTAATCCCAACCTCCTAATTTATCCTCCATTTAAATTTATCCATTTAAAATAAGTATGTTTATTTAAAATTGCTTATCTGAATGAATAACTGCAACTTGACATCTATTTCCATTTCCCAAACCAGAACCCAAACTGGCTTCCTGGATGTGGACCCGTGCAATGGTTTGTCTCCCTTTCAAAAATCTGCATCCGTTGGGCTCTTTTGGAGGGAGAGATTGCGCAGGAAGAGGGACAGAAGAGAAAAACAAATATTTATTTAACATTCACTGGTATTGAACGCTGGGCTTAGTACTTAATCAGATTTGATCCTAATAAACATGATCCCCATCTTACAGATGAGTAAAGTATAACTCAGAGACTTCCTAAAAAGTGTATCTCCAGGGATACACTTGGCTAAAGTCACATAACTAGTAAATTATAAAAATGAGAGTTAACAAATTTTTATTGCACTATATAAAAAATGTACAAATTATTCATGCACATCTCAAACTATATTACAGAGTAAATTACTAGTGCAACTACTACCTAGGAATTCTAAGACCATGGATTAGTTGTCTACTTCTGAAATTTATATAAATTTATCATATTGCAGTCATCATATTGGGTACATATCTAGGAGTGGAATTGCTAGGTCATAAGTTATGCGTATATGTTACATGTAACTAGAGTAATTGTTCTATCCTCTGTTGAAAGTGGAGCAGAATAGTCTCCAGCTGTTATTGAATTGTCTGTCCTTTGAATTCTGTGCATTTGGCTTCATGTATTTGGGGGCTTTTTTTGTTCGGCATATACATTTCGTGTTTGTGCTTGATATATATACTTGTTACGTATATATGTTTATAATTTTTGTATCTTCCTGGTGGATTGAACCTTGTACATTATAAAATGTCCTTTTCTTCAATGCTGACTTTGTCGTAAGCCCACGTGTAGGGGTCCAGTTTCTGGACTTTTGATTCTGTTGCGTTGGTCTATATACCTATACTAATACTAATACTACCACCATCTTATAGACTATAATAATAGGCCTTAGCTTTATAATATGTCTTTTAGACCTTTGTTGTTGTTATTTACATATCGAAAACACTTAAGTGCCTGAGAGAGATTCATCTTACACTTCTTCATTTGTACTCTTCTGAACTGCAGTTTACATATCTAAAAATAATGTCTCCTTTGCAAATGTAATGCAAGCAAACTCCTGACCTAGTTCTTGGCACCTAAATAACCAGTTATTAATAGTAAATGTTGTTCAATCACTAACTAATAGAAGTTATTTTTTTCTCATTGAATTTTAGAGCTGAAAGGTGCTTTAAAGTCTCTAATAAATATACAGTTTTTTGCAGCCCAGTTGATCAGATGACGAACTAATGCTTGGAGAAGTGAAACAGCATGTTCAGAATGATTCAGCTGTTTGGGTGCAGAGCTGAGACTAGGATTTCTCTCCTGACTCCTAATCCAGTGCTTTCTCCATTGCTCCATGCTTAATTTACCCTTGGGGAGATCCTCACTGGGGAGGCAGGAAGGAAGGAGAGAATGAGTGTATCCCTGGAGATACACTTTTTAGGAAGTCTGTTTTTGCTGTGAATAAGCCAAGCTTTACAGACAAGTGAAGGGTGCCTCACATTGAACTTGGCAACACCCATTCTGTGTTGATCACCTGATACCAGCTTTCTCACCCACCTACAGAAGACAGATGGTATATTGAATCTTCTGCTGTCCTGTTTCTATTGTGAAGCAAAGATTGCAACAACAAAAAGGGAATGTGAGTGGAATTGGTAATGCCAGTTAAAGGCACAGATTAGGTGATGTAATCACCATGACAAATGGTGTGCCTTGGGGGAGTTTGCTGGCTGAATTATATGCAGCATTGTTACCAAGGGTAATTATACAAACCTCTATTTGTGTTATGTCCTTCCTCCTGGAACCTTTAAAATCTTCATTCAGGAATCATTAACATTCACCTCACTCTAGCAGAAGAGTTATAAAGAAACATGGTTTTTAAACTTTGGTTGAGGATAATAAGACCTGCCAAGTCTAGCCTGAGATGTAAAGATTAGCTTGAGTTATTCTTCTTTTAAAATTTATTTATTTATTTATTTGATTTTTGGCTGCGTTGGGTCTTCGTTGCTGTGCATGGGCTTTCTCCAGTTGCAACAAGCAGGGGCTACTCTTCGTTGCAGTGCACGGGCTTCTCATTACGGCGGCCTCTCTTGTTGCAGAGCACGGGCTCTAGGCGCTTGGGCTTCAGTAGTTGTGACAGGCGGTCTCAGCAGCCATGGCTCGCGGGCTCCAGAGCGCAAGCTCAGCAGCTGTGGTGTATGGGCTCAGTTGTTCCGTGGCACGTGGGATCCTCCTGGACCAGGGATCAAACCCGTGTACCCTGCACTGGCAGGCGGACTCTCAACCACTGCGCCACCAGGGAAGCCCAGAGCCTGAGTTATTCTTAAAAGTAAAAAATGCCCCCTTACTATTCTCCATCGTTTTCTTCCCTGATGATGATGATGATGAAGTGAGCATTATTCCATTTTTCAAGCATCATAGAAGGAAAAATCAAAGGCAGTGTTCTTAAGAAACTTCATTGTGTGTGAGAGGTGCTTAGATACCATACTGAGGTGTTTATCCATGTGGTGTCAGTGCCAATTTTAGGGGAGCTGATTATCTATTACTTAGGAGGCAAGGTAGCCTAGGGCTTAAGTATACAAGTTTGGAGTAAAAATCTGGGCTCCACCGCTTACTAGCTTTGTGAACTTGGGCCAGTTACTTTATTTCTCTGTACCCTCGATTGTGAGATGTAAATAATAATAACAATAATCATCATACCTGCCTCATAGGGTATGTTGGGAAGTTTAAATGAGATTACACATGTAAAGAACTTTGGAAAAATATTAGGTGGTCCCGTTAGCAATTAGAGCACTGCCCATGCTGACTGGCAAGTTGTAACCTGAGAAGTGGTCCAGGTATATGGATCAAATGGCTAGGATTTCCCAGGGTGGATAACAAAGAAATTAAAAATCATCCATAAAAAGATAGTTCTCTATTTAAATATTTATGCTATTGCTTTCACAGCCTCTTATGTCAGATTATGAAAGCCATGGTGTATGATTTGGAGCAAGGTTTAAAGAAATAGGAACAATCAAAATATACCTTTTTTCTTTCTAAACTTCAGCAGCTTTCAAATGTTTCTTAATCTACTTATGACTTTTGTTAATCTGGTTCACCCACCTTTACTTTGGATACTTTGGCTGTCAAAAAGCCTCAAGCTTCATTCTCACCAGGTCTGGTTGTGGGCTGTGTTTGCCACATTAACAGTTGACATTGGTGGCTCACACATGGCTTTAAAAACATGTGTGGTAACATGGCAGCAGGTTTGGTTATTTGGGGTATTGCATTTTGAGCAATTTGGATATTATCTCTGATAATAGTTCTAAACGTAAGCATTTTATACATTGTTATTATTAATTTTAAAGTCTAGAAGATAGCAAAATTTGGCTGTAAAAATGAAATAGACTTCAGGCAAGTAATAATTATAATAAAATCTGAAATGTCAGCCCCCTTCTTGTATTTGAGGTGGTTAATTCTCAAACCATAGAATGTATTATCACAATACTAACAGGAATGGGATGAGCACATAAACTAACTTTTGGTACAAAAAATTCTGGTGGATACTTTATAGCATTGGTTTTTCAACATTGTGCTATAGCAGAATCGCCTGATATGCTTAATGAAAGTGCAGATTCTTGGGACCCACCCCCTGAAAAGTCATATTTGGTAGGTCTTGGGTAAGATCTGAGAATTCACATTTTCAACAAGCCCTCAAAGGTGACTTATATTTGCACTACAGTTTGAGAGCCACTGTTTTATATTTGGATACGCTTTTCACTTAGGCACTGAACAGTGAAAATGGTTTAAATAATGTTGACTGAATGTGTAGCTGAAACTTCGAACATGTAACTGGCTCAAAATAAGCTTCCTCATTAATTAGTGCATTTCCTGTCATATGTAGCATTCAAGTAAGATAGGTTGGTTGCCCGGCAGGGATTTGTAGAGGAGAGTTCTACTTTTAGTGGGAGCTCGATTAGGGTGATCTCTAGAATACATCTGAGGGTTCTACTTGATTAAGAATGTAAGTATTTACTTGCCCTTAATATCTTGGTTCTGCTTTCTGTATCGTTTGATTGGACAAGCTTCTGTCTCCTACTCACCAGGACTCAGCCCTTCCTGATTATTTTCTGTATCTGTCTGGGTCTATCTTTTTTCTCCTTATGACTCTTTCTGTCTCCGAAATTTTATCTGCCTCGGTCTCTATCTTGCTAAATGTTTTATTATTTTCAGGGAAAGCGTGAAGCAGCCTTACCTTCCAATCCTTCTTTCTCCTTCAAGATCAGAAAGAAAAAAAAAAAATAGAGAAAAGCTAGAGTAGCTTTCACATGAATGCAGCCATTTCAGGGATGCAAGTGACTTAGTGAATACAGATCTCCATGGCAGTGAGAAGACACTTAGGTAATCATAGGTGTAGTGTTTCTCCTCAATCTCACTCCCACTTTGGTTGAAACAATCAAATGGTTGTGATGGAACTCCAGCCATACAAGAACTCATGTGCAATTGCATCATCCCACAGGCGCTCAATCTGTTCAGAGGGTTAGTGTACATCTGCCAGCACTGGCTCAGGGAGAGGAATTAGAGGCAAGATTATTTAGTCGTTCTGGCTCCTTATCAGGAAGAAGCCTGGAGTTCAGCCTAGGTGTTTATCCCAACGTGATCACACCCTGAAACGTATGAGTCCTGACTCCCTCTTCTTGTTAACTCTTATTGGACCTACTTTTAGGCCTTTTCTTCACTGCCCGGATGCTCAGAGACATCACTTACCCATGACTTATGAAGGCTTGGTTCTTCCCTTTCATTAAGGATAATGTCCTCTGCATCTCTTCTTTCTAAAGTGAAGGTACCCTCCTTTTTGTAGGAGACGAGTTCAGAGCAGCTATAGGAGCTCATGACAGCTCTTTTCAGTGAACTGGGGACATGAGGGAATTGCATTCAAATCTTTGAAAACAAATCTGAGAAAGATAATTATAAGCAGAAGAAAAGCATCACAGCCTCACTCGAATTCTCATTACCCCCTCTGGGTGGCACCTAAGTCCCCCACCCCAGATAGGAGGTAATAGGTATCTAAGGTAGGTCTATTCAGAGGTCATCACATGTTCTGTGTGTTTGTGCTTTTTAATATAGTAGAGAAATAATTTTCCCCCAGGCCGTGTGCTTCCTGTTGTTGCTTGTGTGTTGACTTTCAGAACATAGTGTACCATAGATGCTAATTCAAAGTCCATTAAAACTGAATACATTACATAGTAATACCTGCATTTCTAGATCATTTTGCACATTTTTAGTAACAGGATATTGGAACTGCTGGAACCACAGCAGTTGTTGGGACCACTTAGGGAGAGATGACGTCTTTCCAACAGCCTGACTAAAATTACTACCTTGAATATAAACATGATAAGTGTTTGAAAGACCTTTTTTTTTTTTCTTACCTCATTCAAGGAAAAAAATTTGAAATAAATGTCCAAATTTACATATTGTTGAGGATTTTAAGTGACACAAAAAGCAGCCCAACCTTAAATGAGTAAAATCCTTCTTAGTGAAGTTGGAAGAGCCTTAACATCAACATCACAAGGTATTTGAGCGAACCCAGACTGTTTAATTAACAGTTAAGGCCAAGAGAGAAAACACTTGTTTTCCACTGTTCTCTGCATTCGTCAGAACTTGCATGTTGTACTTTATAAATTTGTACTTATGTCAGGCTGTAGAGTCATGGAGTTCAAATTCCAGATGAGGCACTTAGTTGTGTGCCCTTGAGCAAATAACTTAACCTCTCTGATATTCAGTTTGTTCTTAAGGATTTTATTGATGAGCATGGGTTGCCAATGACAGAAACCAGCTATCATTAAAAAAAAAAAGAAACAAAGAAAAAGAAATTGATTAGAAGGATATCAAGAATGTAAGAGACTCAAAGGCAGGTCTAGAGAACTAGATGACCTATGATGGGGTTCCATCCTGATAAACCCATTGTAAATTGAAAATATCTGTAAGTCAAAAATGCATTTAATACACTTAACCTAGGGAACATCATAGCTTAATCTGTCTTATTTTAAACATGCTCAGAACACTTACATTAGCCTACAGCTGGGCAAAATCATCTAACACAAATCCTGTTTTGTACTAGAGTGTTGACTGTCTCTTATAATTTATGGAATACTGTATTGAAAGTGAAAAACAGAACGGTTGTAAGTGTATCTATTGTTTACCTTGTGATCGCCTGGCTGAGTCAGAGCTGGGACTGGCTTCTTTCACTTAGCAGAATGTTTTCCAGGTTCAGCCATGTCGTAACATGTAGTTGGTTCCATTTTATTGCTGAATAATATTCCATTGTATGGATATACCACATTTTATTTCCCCTTTCATCAGCTGTTAAACATTTGGGGCCCATCAGTTTTGAAGCACCAAGCCCTCCTCTCTTAAGCTCTCTCTCTGCTGGCCCCAGATCAGGGATCACAGACTCAAATGTCTCTCAGCTAGGTGTAAGAAAAACAGGAAGTGGTGAGGACCACGGCCAACGAGAGAACGTGTGCCCATCTAGAAGGGGCAGCCCCTATGGAGCCACTGCTAAGTGGCCATCCAGGCCTGGTATTGTTAGCTCTTCAGATTGTTCCAGAGAAGCCAGAATCTAGATTTTTATGTGAAAATTGTCTAATTTTTAAATGTTGGTCAATTGAAACCAACACTATGGGGGAGAGAGAGAATACAATTCTGGTCGAGACTAAATGCTGCAGGTGATCCCTGAGTGATGCAGAGACATGTCTCTTCTTTGGGAGCCTATGAAGGGTTAGCTAGAGTGTAACTTCTGCACTCTCCTTGGGCAACACAGAAAGGCTGTTCATCACTTTGGAGAAAAGAAGGACCCGGGTCTAAAGTCAACACGCTGGGTTGGGTGGGGGTGGAATTCCTCTCATTCTTTGGCTCAAGAGCATGCTGGAGTAGAAAACACAAAACTCCAGCAAATGTCTACATTGAATTCGTGCTGAATTGTCCTGTAAATTATACTTGTAGCCTGTTTCAGGATGCGAGACCTTGATTCTTACTAGGACTTCAACCATGGTTGAGAACTGCTGATTCTGTACAAGATGTGCTCTGACGAAAAAAAAAAAGTGCCCTCAATTCATGGTGACAGATTTGTGGAAACGAAAAGAAAAACAGAGGTCGGTCTGCTTATGTAGAATGACACCATAGTATTTTATAAGTTGGGGAATGGAAAATACTGAGGCTTATGACAACAGCGAGTGTTTATTGAGTAAATAACCACTGTGCTTGCCACTGTGCACTTTCCATTTTGTTTTGCGTGTGACCTTGAAAACAGTGGGTATTTTTAAAGGGAAAGAAGTTCATTGAAGCTAGTGTTGGTATAGGGCTTGGTATTTGCACAAAGGTTTTCAATTCATTAATTTGAACCTGTGAGGCTAAGCATTTTTACCTAACTCTCTTTTGTAGATGATGTCATTGAGGCATAGAGGCAAATGACTTTATTAAGATCATTCAGGGAATTCCCTGGCAGTCCAGTGATTAGGACTCCTCGCTGTCACTGCCGAGGGCCTGGGTTCCATTCCTAGTCGGGGAACTAAGATGCCCACAAGCTATGCGGCCAAAAAAAACAAAAAAAAAAGATCATCCAGCCAAGGAGCCTAGGACTTAAATACATATCATTTGATTCCAAATCCTTCATCTTTTCCACAGATACACAGCTGCCCTTTTAATACGTTCCACTTTTGGTTTATCTAAGTAATAGGTATAGATATCTTTAGACTTAATACAGTATTTTATTTCATACTTACATTTAAAATATAACATGTAATTTCTGTTTCATATTTGTTATATTTCTTAATACGGTGTCTGAGTTTCTGTGGATATTACCCACTCAGAAAACAATAAAAGGAAACAGTGATTTTCAAGTGTTTTAGTATTTTCACATTCTTTGTGTTGTCAACACTAAATTTATTAATAAATAATTGGGAGCAGGTGTGCACCTTAATTCTTAAGACATTACACTTAAAGAAGTATGATAATGAGAACAACAGATATGGGACACATTGTTACCGAATTGGTTGGACGGACCCCCACTCGGGCCCTGGCCCTGGCCAGAACCCCCTGTCTCTTTGGGGAAGGTTCTTTGTCCGTTTGGATTCCACAGCCAATAACAAAACCGACGCTGAGACAGAAACAGCACGCGCTTTATTCGGAGGCCAGAGAATGGAGAATCGGGAACTTAGTTTGCAAATCACCTTCTCACCAGACTTGGGCTGGGATACCTCTGATATAGAGGGGAGGGGTTAGGGGGAGGGAATTCATTACTTCTCCGAGAACAGGCGTGTAGTTTGCTCAGAACTGGGGCAACATCCCTTTTCAGTCCTAATATGGATTCCTCTGGTTGTTGTCATGGCAGTTGTCAACTGTCATGGTATTGGTAGGTGTGTCATTTAGCATGCTAACATATTACAATGAGCGTATAATGAGGTTCAGGGTCTCCTGAAGGTCAGGTCTTCTGCCATCTTGGATTTGGCTGGTTCTAACCAGTTCTGGTGGGTTCTTGTTTTTCTTTTCTGGTGGTTTCCTATAAGATAAGGATAACACTTCTCCACAGCTGCAGCTTATGTTCCCTCAAGGAAGGGGGTGGGTTAGAGCTGGAATCTAACAGCCATGAAAACAACTTCATTAACTTAATCAACCTCAGCCATCTCCTTTCCTCCCCCTCTCTCCAACTTCTGTCCCTTCCCTTTTGTCTTCTTTTCCTTTTTTTCTTTAATTAATTAATTAATTAAATTTTTGGCTGTGTTGGGTCTTCGTTGCTGCCCATGGGCTTTCTCTAGCTGTGGCGAGTGGGGGCTACTCTTCGTTGCGGTGCGCAGGCTTCTCATTGTGGTGGCTTCTCTTGTTGTGGAGCACGGGCTCTAGGTGCATGGGCTTCAGTAGTTGTGGCACACAGGCTCTCGAGCACAGGCTCAGTAGTTGTGGCACATGGGCTCAGTTGCTTTGCAGCATGTGGGATCTTCCCGGGCCAGGGATCATGTCTCCTGCATTGGCAGGTGGATTCTTAACCACTGTGCCATCAGAGAAGTCCCTCTTTTTATTTTCTTATTTTCCCAATCAATGAAGAAATAATTTATAAGGAGCCAGAAATCCTTCAGGCTCAATCCTAATTGTGCTTTTTTTGCTTAATACATTATTCATTCAGTTCATTCAACAATGAATATGTATTGATTATTTTATTCATCTCATTTTGCTGTTGTAACAAATTAACAAACTTCGTAACTTAAAAAAACGCAAATTTATTATCTTATAGTTCTGGAGTAAAAGGTCTAAAATAAAGGTATCAGTAGGTCTGCATTCCTTCTGTAGGTTCTGAGGGGAGAATCCCTTTCCTTACCTTTTTCAACTTCTAGAGGCCACCTGCATCCCTCAGCTCCTAGCCCCTTCCTCATATCAGTCTTGCTTCTGTGGTCACATCTCCTAATTCTGCCTTTGACTTTTTTTTTTTTTTTTTTTTTTTTTTTTTTTTTGCGGTACGCGGGCCTCTCACTGTTGTGGCCTCTCCCGTTGCGGAGCACACGCTCCGGACGTGCAGGCTCAGCGGCCATGGCTCGCGGGCCTCTCACTGTTGTGGCCTCTCCCGTTGCGGAGCACACGCTCCGGACGTGCAGGCTCAGCGGCCATGGCTCGCGGGCCTCTCACTGTTGTGGCCTCTCCCGTTGTGGAGCACAGGCTCCGGACGTGCAGGCTCAGCGGCCATGGCTCACGGGCCCAGCCGCTCCGCGGCATGTGGGATCCTCCCGGACTGGGGCACGAACCTGTGTCCCCTGCATCGGCAGGCAGACTCTCAACCACTGTGCCACCAGGGAAGCCCCTCTGCCTTTGACTTTTTGTCTCTTTCTTATAAGTACCCTTGTGATTACATTGGGCCCACCTGGATAATCCCTATGTTAAAATCAGCTGATTAGCAGTCCAGTTCCATTTGCAACTTTAATTCCTTGTTGCCATGTCAACTAATATATTCACAGGTTCTGGGGATTAGGACATGGAACTCTTTGGGGGTTGGGGGTATCATTCAGCTCACCACCAGTGCCTACTATATGCCAAGCACCTTACAGATTTATATTCTGTTTGATTCTGTTTTGCTGATTGGAAGTACTTATCACCGACAGCTGGAGATCTGTCCATTTTTCTATTTGAGAGATATAAACAAATCATTCCTGTCCAGTGTGCACTGTTCAGACACACAACAGATATACCATCTGTTAATCTGTGTCAGCTAAATGGAAAGTACCCAGCATCTGATGCCACCACCAACCTCAAGAGAAGCCCCTCCGTTTGAGGCAGTAGCTGTGATCAGTATTATGTTCAGTATGACACATCCAAAGTGGCCGCTCATTACTGAATAACGCTTTTTAAATTTTTTTATTGTAATTATCTGTCCTATCATAGGTAAACTAATACTCACTTAGTTTAAAAGCTGACCTTTGTTGGCCTCATCCATTTTCGTAAGGATGGGAAATAGGGAAATGGGTGAAATTTATCATCTCAACTGGGACACCATGGCAGGTGAAAGGAGAAACTATTAATAATCATGCAGGAATAATAGGTATAAAAGAAGACTGTTTGGGGAACACGAGGACATAGAATCTCGCTGTAAACTGAGTCCAAATGAATAGTAACAGCCACAAACACTGTGATTATGAAAAAGTATTGAGTACCCCATAGGTTCAGAGCACTGGAGTAGAAGCTTTACGTCCTTCGCCTCATTTAATTCTTACAACAATCTTAGAAGGTAGATATTATGATTATTAATCACCCCTATTTTAGAGCTGAGGGAACTGAAGCTCAGGAATTTAAATACCTAGCTTAAGCTAGTAAGTTGCTGAGTTAGGATTTAAACCCAAGTTGGTAAAACGCTAAACCAAATGCTTTTTCTATTATACCGCCTTCCAGGAAAAGTATAGTTTCTTGGAAATTGTTAAATTGCAGTTGCTGGCTGGGTACAGTTGGGTACCAATGTAGGAAGTTACCTGTTAAAGATACACAATGTCTTTATTCTAGGTCTGTGAAAAACCGGGAGCTCTAAGATACTTTTTTTTTCTTTCAATGTGCATAGTTTTTTTTTTTTTATTTTTATTGGAGTCTAGTTGATTTAGAATGTTGTGTTAGTTTCTGCTGTACAGCAAAGTGAATCAGTTATACATATACATATATCAACTCTTTTTTTAGATTCTTTCCCCCGTATAGGTCATTACAGAGTACTGAGTAGAGTTCTCTGTGCCATACAGTAGGCCCTTTTCCTTAGATTCCACATGTAAGCGATATCTCATGATACTTGTCTTCCTCTGTCTGACTTACTTCACTCAGTAGGAGAATCTCTAGGTCCTTCCATGTTGCTGCTGATGGAAGCGGGGAGTCCTAACCACTGGACCGCTAGGGAATTCAAGAGATGCTTTTTCTTTGTCCTTCCTTTAGGTCTGTCAGTTCGTCGTCTCTGTAAATGGGCTTAACGTACTACACGTTGACTACCGGACGGTGAGCAACCTGATTCTGACGGGCCCACGGACGATTGTGATGGAGGTCATGGAGGAGTTAGAGTGCTGAGAGGGTAGCCCTCCCAGCCCATCCCGTGGCCTGCGGAGGATCAAAGGCAGAACAACACAAAGCTCTGCAATGACAAGACTTCTGTATACCTGGATGGTTTTGGACATACAGATCTTTTCTCCGTACATACACATCTTAATTTGAGTTTCACACACTGTTTCCCTGTTGAATGTGGAAGAACCGGGTAATACATCTTTTTTAAAAAAAACAACAAAAAAAGAGTTACGTCAGTGTAGAAAAAGTTTGAGAAACAGAATTTTTTTTTACATAGTAGCATTGCCTTACTCAATTTCCATTTGCAGTTCTCATCCATTGCTTTATATCTTAGTTTGCAGAAAGTTGTTGAAATGCTTCTCTTGCCAAAACAGCGATGTGCTAAAATCCCCTTCACAGGAGTCAATAAAGTAGTTTTTACAGACTTTAAGTTGTACCGTCAACAAATGAGCATGGAACTGTTTATTAGAGGATCTAGATTTCACCAAATTTCAAATTAAAACAACATCCAAAGGAATAGTACTTGTTAATTAGCATTTTGAAGGTTCTAAATCATTCAGTGCTTAAAAGCCATCAAATTTTTGACTTAATTCCTGCCTTTAGTATCAACTTTTCACTTAACATGTGTTTTCAGTTATGGCGTTGGTCAAAAACCAAAAACCTTATAATGGTATGGTTGGGGTAGATAGGGAGATAACTACTTAAAACTATGTGCTCTGTTTTCTCTTTCTGAGCCTACATCATTTTGTTCTATCAGTCAGCAACAGCAGCTTTCTAGAAATAATCCTGAATATGTTGAATGTCGAAACAGACAAGTTTGTATATACACACATAATTCAAAATCACGCCTCTGGCAAGATTTCACTTTGAAGTTGTCCCTTTTTAAGTGAAATATTCTAGAACTTGGCCCATATATGATAAAACTTGAAACTAAATTGCCTTATTGGCCTGAATTTTCACTAGCTTTCTAGTGTGACATATTCTAAGGGCATGACATGTTGCTTATTTGGCAAGGTTATTTTTCACCAAAAGCAACTTCTTGTGTTGTAACTCTTCAGCTCACTTGTATATATGCGTGTTTCTTTTTTTGGTCTCAAAGAGAATGCATTTTGGGGCTTGGTGTGTAGAGGAAGCTCCTCAACGTGCCAAATTAGGGAATCAGGGAATGCTCAATTCCTCTTATTTTCATATAATACATTCTGAACGACAAGGTTACTTTCTTATCATGTAGTAACAAAATATGAATGTTGTACCTTGGCCATTTTTGGGTGATAGGTTATCATAATGTAATGGTACTGGTGGAATGGACATACCGTGTTAAAGATACCACATTTATATGTTTCTGGTAGTCCAACTTTTCTGGTCTGTAGCTTTAGTCAGAGAATAGGACTTTGAAGTAATATAGGATGGCTAACATTAATACTGTCGATCTACATTTGAGAAATATTATCGTCTCCGTGTGTATGTGCGTTTAAACTATGTGCCGGGCTGTGTGCTCTGGCACTTTACATACGTGCTCTCTTTTAATACTCATCACAACCCAGCAGGGTTGGTATTATGCCCCCCATTTTTCAGACTTGAAAACTAAGCCTGAGCAAGTTTTAAAATGGTCTCAAGTTCACACAGTTGCAAGAACTACTAAGTGATAGAGCCTGGATTCAAACACGAGTTTATCTAATGCTAAAGCCCATGTTACTCCCTCTCCTACATTCCCCAGCCTTTCCGCATTTAGGGACCTTCCGTTGAGGGCTTATCCTGTACCCAGTGCTGTGCTAAAACTATACATTGCCTATCCTTACTGACCTGTGAGGTCAGTGTTGTCGTCATCTCCATTTTACAACTTAGGAAATGGACTCATAAAAAGGTTAGTCATATACCCAAGGCCACACAGCTAGTAAGTGGGAAGCCTTACCATTAGGCTTTAAAAAAATGTATAACATCTTTAAAAGATAAGTCCTAGGGCTTCCCTGGTGGCGCAGTGGTTGAGAGTCCGCCTGCCGATGCAGGGGACACGGGTTCGTGCCCTGGTCCGGGAAGGTCCCACATGCCGTGGAGCGGCTGGGCCCGTGAGCCATGGCCGATCTGGAGCCTGTGCTCTGCAGCGGGAGAGGCCACAACAGTGAGAGGTCCGTGTACCGCAAAAAAAAAAAAAAAGTCCTAAATGCCTCCTGTCTGCATGTATTCATTAACTGCTAAAAGGAGGAATGCCTTTTGGGTGTGGCATCTTCTTGCTGCTACCCGTCCTTTTTATGCATGTCCCAATGCCCGTTGTCTTGGACCTTGGCATAATACCACTTCCCTTCAGCCAGTCTAAGCACCAGAGAGGCATCTGCCTTTATTGACTTCACACAGCCTCCTGCCTGTGAAATTTCTTTGATTCAGAGAGTGGCATTGATATCTTGCTCAAATGAACACTAAGGTGAAGGAAGGAGGGAAGGAGGGAGAGAGGGAAGGAAGGAAGAAGGAAGAAGGAAGGATGGATGAAGGGATGGAGGGAGGGAAAGAGGGAGGGAAGGAGGGAGGGAGGGAGGGAAGGAAGAAGGAAGGAAGGGAGGATGGAAGAGAGGGAGCGAAGGAGGGAGGGAGGGAGGGAAAGAGGGAGGGAGGGAAGGAGGGAGGGAGGAAGAAGGAAGGAAGGAAGGGAGGGAGGGAAGGAGGGAGGGAGGGAGGGAGGAAGGGAATAAAAGCAGGAAGGGAGGATGGAACTGATTCCTCCTTTGACTCCCATCACCCTTAAAGTGCAAATGCCAGAGAGTTCTATTTAAGGCCAAGAGAGCTTCACCTTAGCTATAGTCCCAGCCCACCCCTGGCATCCTCACCCTGTAGTTAAAGTGAAAGCTCCAGTCCCAAAAGGGCCCCGGTCTAGCTCCCTGCAGCCTTTGCCCGTGCAGTTTCTCCTCCCTAGAATATTATTCTTTCTCCTTCTTTGCCTGGAAAAATCTGTCTTATTAATTCCGCTTAGATATTCTTAGCTAGTACCTCTGAGAAATCTTTGCCAGCAATCTAGTTCTGGGATTGATGCCCTTCTCTAAATTCCCATGGACCCCTATACACCACCCTCTTGTGATGAGAGCACTGATGACATTTCCTTTGAAATTGTCCCATTACACGTCTGTCTCCCTGACTACACTCTAAGCATCTGCAGAACAGGAACTGTGTCTTGCTGCCCAGGTAGTCCCTTCACAGTTCCTAACACAGAGCAGTATGTCCGCTATCCATTGCTGTCTAGCGAATCAACCCAAAGCACACCTTATAACCCTACTTATTTGCTCGTGATCCTGTGGGTTGGCCTTTTGGGCAAAGCTCACCTAGGATGACCAGCCCCAGCTTGATGTGGTACGCGTTGGGTTCAAACAAACGTCTGTGGTCAGGGAGCGTGTCGATTGCGGGCTGGCTGATTGTGGATGGCTTTGTGCATATATCTCGCTGTTGGCTGGGGTGCCTCAGTTCACTTCACGTGGCCTTTCCCCATAGCTAGCCCAGGCTTTCTCATTAGGCCTCATGAGATCAAAGGGGGAGCATGGAAACTGCAAGACCTTTTGTGGACTTGCTTGGAAGTCACACAGTGTCGCCTCCACAGCATTTTGTTGGCCAAAGCAAGTCACAAAGCTAGCCCAGAATCAAGAGGCTGGGAAACAGACTTCCTTTTGATGGGAGGAGCTGCAAAGAATCTGGCCATTTTTAAACCCACTAAGACTAGGTACTCACTATTTTTTTGAATAAAGGACCAAAAACTTACCTAGTTACTGAAAGGCTTCAGCTATCCAGATGTAAATTACTGACCAACCACTGCGTAGAAGTACAACAGTTGTGAGTAAAGCCCCACACCTAATGAAAACTAGAGTCAGAAAAATCCTGAAATAATAGTGCTGCATGGAGCCACAGAGAGCATGGTTTCTATTCTTTGCATTTTGCTGAGGTGTGGAGTGGTCAGGTGGCGTGCCCATACTCATGAGGCTTGTTGGGGCCAGAGCCTGGGCCAAACACCAGCCTCCCGCCCTCCAATCCTATGTCCTTATATAGCCTCCTGCAGGGGAGGGTGATGCCGTGAAGACAGGCCTTTGGCTTTGGGTTATTCATAAAATGCAGCTGTGCCATGTACCTGTGCAGGTGAAGGATACATACTTTAATTAACTCAGGCCTTGAGTTGTTAAATCCTATCATTAAAAAATAAATATTTTATGTGATATTTTGACAGTTGAATGGCTTTAAAATTTAGAAACTCCATTCCTAAATGTAACACCAAGAATGATTCTAAATTAACAGTAAGCAGTATTTCTAAGAGCTTTTATTTCCTATGTATGTGTGTGTCTGTGTGTATTGGTGTACTCCATGAGAGTTCACTCATGGAGAATCCCTGAAATGGCTTACTTTGTTCCTAGAGAAAACACTTTTGGGTTTTCAGGTGTTTGTGTCATGTGTCTGTGTTTTTGTGATAGAGACAGAAATCATTTTTCGTTAATTCTTTAGCATAGGATTTGAAAGCCATGTTGGTTAATTCTGCTGTAGAGAGAAAAATGCAGCTGCCTTTTGGGTTGGTTCTGTTATCTGATGTGTTCTTATTAATATCTGATAAATAATTGTATAAATTGATACATTTCTAGTTGAGAAATGGTGGGTAACATGAAGAAGATACCCATGTTTGAGTAGATTAGATACTGTCAGCTTCACACTACCTTATAAAAGGTGAATGCATTGGAGTGGTAGCAATTAATAATTTAAAAATCATTGCTTTCGGGCCAGAATTGAGTCTCACGTTTCCAAATACTCATTACTTTCAAATATGTTGTGAAAATAATCTGCTTTTAAGATCTACTTGAATGATGTTGACTATTCTCTCCCATTGAATATTAATCCTGTTTCATTTTGGTTATACATGATCAGAATAACTCTAGAACATTTCAGTTTTGCAAATTGGTTGGAGTCTATTGGTGTCATTGACCATGGTTTTACTCATTTAAGGCAGAATTTCAGGTGTAATATGTTTGTCCTCAGTTCAATACCAAAAGGACAAATCTGCAGTGTACCAAAAGGAAGTTCATCATCAAAGTTAGCATATGGTATTGTCAAATGCATTAATATATGTACTTAATATATATGTTTATTTTTAAATTAGGTTGAAATTTATTTTCTCCATTTCTTAAAAATTATAGCAAAATACTTAAAATTATAATATGAAAATAGACACTATAGCATGAAATAAATGTTAAATTTTTAAAACAATGACTTTAGGGTTCCAGCTTTTTCTGTCTTTTAGAACAAATTAGCCATTTTTTTTATCCTAAGAAAGGGTTGCATTGTAAAGCTGATCTACTACTAACCCATCAGAGAAAACACATGGGACTCATATCTAATTCTCTAATGTAGCCAAAAGTGCCATTTGTAAAACTACTTAATGATGGATGTTTTCTGAAGCTCTTTTGCCTGGAAAAAAGAAAGTGCATTAAAAAGCTTTTTCTGTAGTGTATTTGATTTGGAATCATTTCCTCACTACACAGTTACTGATGTGTGTTATGGCATAGTCTATATGGAAATATGCTATGTCGTTGTTTACTATTTTGAGAGAATGCTATTTTTTTGCTTTTTGTTTTTTTTTCAGCTAATTAGGAAATCAGTTACACAATTCAGTATGTGTAGGGTAGAAGTATGGAGATGAGTGGTTATTCAGACTATGCACAATATTAACCAAAAGGACTTTACATTTTTCTCTCATTTATTCACTTGCTCTTTCATTCATTCAAGAAACCTCACTGAGGACCTGTGTTTTGCTGGACAGTATATGTAGGCCCTGGAAGTATAAAACTGAGTAGACTGGACCCTGGATTCAGCTCATCCTTCAAGAGTCACCTCTAGGCCTGTCTCCTAGAAGACTTCTCTCCATGGAGAGGTGGGAACATGAAATCCTGGGTTGATACGGGTGTTTTAATACCACAAACCACCATCCAACCCCAGGACCAGAACACTGACAACAACTTATATTTAAACTGTTGTCTCCTTCCCAATCCTGTCCCCCACTTTCCCTTACCCAAGGAAAGCACAATGGCAAATGTTGAGTTTACCATTCATTCTCTTGTTCTTTTTTTTTTTTTTTTTTTTTTTGGCTGTGCAGCAGTGAAAGCGCTGAGTCTTAACCACTGGACTGCCAGGGAGTTCCCCACTGTTCTTTTTGTTCTTAATCATTGTTTAGGTTTTTTAAAAAACGAACTTTATTAAAAGAACATCAAGTTTTATATAAACTTCTGGGACTTGCTTGTTTTCATTCAAGATTATATTACTAAGATTCTTCTAGATTTTTATATGTAGTTATAATTAATTCATTTTTTACAGCTTCATAAATTTCCAGAGCACAAATTTTGTCTGTTTTCTTGACAATGGGCATTTGGGTTGTTTCCATTGTTGTTGTCATAAGTAGGATTACTATGAACATTCTGATATCATCTCCTGGGTACAAGTGTAGGAGTTTCTCTTCGGTATCCACAAGAATTTCTGAGTCATAGGAAATGTGAATACTGACTCTACAAAGTGTTTGCAAAGTGGTTGAACCAATGTAGTTGCCCATCTGAAATATAAAAGTGATATATGTTGATCAGTATCTTATCCAACACCTATATTCTGAAACGTCTTAATTTTTGTCAAATGTTTATTAGGTCAATGATATTGAGAATTCTCATTTGCTGCAAAGTTCATAAAGTTAAAAGCACAAAAAATGTAAGAAGTCGTTTGTGATCCTAACTTAGTATATCAATGTCTTCTTTACGCACAGGATGTCTTTGAAACCTTTTACCCTACAACAGCTCTATGATTTTGATGAGACAAGGATTACTGGAAGCCATGTAACATCTTCAAAAACACCCAACAAAGAATTTATTAAGCACCTACTATGGGCCTGTAACTAAATCTTTCCCAAACAGCAGTAAATAAGAAAGGTCCCAGTCCTTATGAAGTTTATATATTCTTGGGGGACTAAAAGAAGTTCTGCACCCAGTTCCATTGTGGGGGGTTCCTCCAGCACCATCAAGCGATGCTCCAACACCAACAAGGTGTCCTATAATTCAACCTAATTCTGACACTATCTACCCGGATACAGCATTAGATTCAACAGTTTAAGGGTTCAGACCTACAAGACTGCCCCTCCCCTTCACTTCAGCTGCCAATTGCAAGCCCAGGTTATCACCTGTGCTTCTGATTGAATGGATCAGAGGTTCTCATGACCCTTTCCTTGTGTTTGACTAATTTGCTAGAGCGGCACACAGAAAGCAGAGAAATGTTTTACTTATTAGATTACTGCTTTATTGTAAAAGGATATAACTCAGGAATGGACAGATGGAAGAGATGCAGAGGGAATGGTAAGGGGAAAGGGCATGAAGCTTCCATGTCCTCTCAGAACATACCACTCTCCCTAAATCTCCATGTGTTCAACAACCCCAAAGCTTTCCCAACCCCAATCTTTTTATTTATTTTATTTCATTTATTATTTTAATTTTTGAATTTTATTTATTTTTTAAACACAACAGGTTCTTATTAGTTATCTATTTTATACATATTAGTATATATATGTCAATCCCAATCTTCCAATTCATCCCACCACGACCACCAAACCCGCCGCTTTCCCACCTTGGTGTCCATACATTTGTTCTCTACATCTGTGTCTCTATTTCTGCCCTGCAAACAGGTTCATCTGTACCATTTTTCTAGGTTCCACATATATGTGTTAATATATGATATTTGTTTTTCTCTTTCTGACTTACTTCACTCTGTATGACAGTCTCTAGATCCATCCACGTCTCTACAAATGACCCAATTTCATTCCTTTTTATGACTGAGTAATATTCCATTGTATGTGTGTACCACAACTTCTTTATCCATTCATCTGTCGATGGACACTTAGGTTGCTTCCATGTTCTAGCTATTGTAAATACTGCTGCAATAAACACTGGGGTGCATGTGTCTTTTTGAATTATGGTTTTCTCTGGGTATATGCCCAGTAGTGGGATTGCTGGGTTGTATGGTAATTCTATTTTTAGTTTTTTAAGGAACCTCCATACTGTTCTCCATAGTGGCTGTATCAATTTACATTCCCACCAACAGTGCAAGAGGGTTCCTTTTTCTCCACACCCTCTCCAACATTTGTTGTTTGTACATTTTCTGATGATGCCCATTCTAACTGGTGTGAGGTGATACCTCATTGTAGTTTTGATTTGCCATTCTCTAATAATTAGTGATGTTGAGCAGCTGTTCATGTGCTTCTTGGCCATCTGTATATCTTCTTTGGAGAAATGTCTATTTAGGTCTTCTGCCCATTTTTGGATAGGGTTGTTTGTTTCTTTAATATTGAGTGGCATGAGCTCTATATATTTTGGAGATTAATCCTTTGTCGGTAGATTCATTGGCAAATATTTTCTCCCATTCTGAGGGTTGTCTTTTCGTCTTGTTTGTAGTTTGCTTTGCTGTGCAAAAGCCTTTAAGTTTCATTAGGTCCCATTTGTTTATTTTTGTTTTTCTTTCATTTCTCTAGGAGGTGGGTCAAAAAGGATCTTGCTGTGATTTATGTCATAGAGTGTTCTGCCTATGTTTTCCTCTAAGAGTTTTATAGTGTCCGGTCTTACATTTAGGTATCTAATCCATTTTGAGTTTATTTTTGTGTATGGTGTTAGGGAGTGTTCTAATTTCATTCTTTTACATGTAGCTGTCCAGTTTTCCCAGCACCACTTATTGAAGAGACTATCTTTTCTTCATTGTGTATCCTTGCCTCCTTTGTCATAGATTAGTTGACTGTAGGTGCGTGGGTTTATCTCTGGGCTTTTTATCCTGTTCCATTGATCTATGATCTGTTTTCTGTGGCAGTACCATATTGTCTTGATTACTGTAGCTTTGTAGTATAGTCTGAAGTCAGGGAGCCCGATTCCTCCAGCTCCATTTCTTTCTCAAGATTGCTTTGGCTATTCGGGGTCTTTTGTGTTTCCATACAAATTGTGAAATTTTTTGTTCTAGTTCTGTGAAATATGCCATTGGTAGTTTGATAGCGATTGCACTGAATCTGTAGATTGCTTTGGGTAGTATAGTCATTTTTACAATGTTGATTCTTCCAATCCAAGAGCATGGTATATCTCTCCCTCTGTTTGTATCATCTTTAATTTATTTCATCACTGTCTTATAGTTTTCTGCATACAGGTCTTTTGTCTCCTTAGGTAGGCTTATTCCGAGGTATTTTATTCTTTTTGTTGCAATGGTATGTGGGAGTGTTTCCTTAATTTCTCTTTCAGATTTTTCATCATTAGTGTATAGGAATGCAAAAGATTTCTGTGCATTAATTTTGTATCCTGCCACTTTACCAAATTCATTGATTAGCTCTAGTAGTTTTCTGGTGCATCTTTAGCATTCTCTATGTATAGTATAATGTCATCTGCAAAGTGACAGTTTTACTTCTTCTTTTCCAATTTGGATTCCTTTTATTTCTTTTTCTTCTCTGATTGCCATGGCTAGGACTTGTAAAACTATGTTGAATAATAGTGGTGTGAGTGGACATCCTTGTCTTGTTCCTGATCTCAGAGGAAATACTTTCAGTTTTTCACCATTGAGAATGACGTTTGCTGTGCGTTTGTTGTATATGGACTTTATTATGTTGAGGTAGGTTCCCTCTATGCCCACTTTCTGAAGAGTTTTTTATCATAAATCAGTGTTGAATTTTGTCAAAAGCTTTTTCTGCATCTATTGAGATGATCATGTGGTTTTTCTCCTTCAACTTGTTAATATGGTTTATCACATTGATTGATTTGCATACATTGAAGAATCCTTGCATCCCTGGGATGAATCCCACTTGATCATGGTGTGTGATCCTTTTAATGTGCTGTTGGATTCTCTTTGCTAGTATTTTGTGGAAGATTTTTTGCATCTGTATTCATCAGTGATATTGGTCTGTAATTTTCTTTTTTTGTAGTATCTTTGTCTAGTTTTGGTATCAGCCTGATGGTGGCCTCATAGAATGAGTTTGGGAGTGTTCATTCCTCTGCCGTTTTTTGGAAGAGTTTGAGAAGGACGGGTGTTAGCTCTTCTCTAAATGTTTGATAGAATTCACCTATGAAGCCATCTGGTCCTGGACTTTTGTTTGTAGAACATTTTTAATCACAGTTTCAGTTTCATTACTTGTGATTTATCTGTTCACATTTTCTATTTCTTCCTGTTTCAGTCTTGGAAGTTTATACCTTTCTAAGAATTTGTCCATTTCTTCCAGGTTGTCCATTTTATTGGCATAGAGTTGCTTGTAGTAGTCTCTTAGGATGCTTTGTATTTCTGTGGTCCGTTGTAACTTCTCCTTTTTCATTTCTAATTTTATTGATTTGAGTCCTCCCCCTCTTTTTTTTGATGAGTCTGGCTAAAGGTTTATCAATTTTGTTTATCTTCTCAAAGAACCAGCTTTTAGTTTTATTAATGTTTGTTATTGTTTTCTTTGTTTCTATCTCATTTATTTCTGCTCTGATCTTTATGATTTCTTTCCTTCTACTAACTTTGAGTTTTGTTTGTTCTTCTTTCTCTAATTCTTTTAGGTGTAAGGTTAGAGTGTTTATTTGAGATTTCTCTTGTTTCTTAAGGTAGGCTTGTATTGCTATAAAACCTGTAATTGATTTCTAATCTCATAGCATTGTGGTCAGAAAAGATGCTTGATATGATTTCAACTTTCTTAAATTTACCAAGGAGTGATTTGTGACCCAAGATGTGATCTATCCTGGAGAATGTTCCGTGTGCACTTGAGAAGAAGTGTATGTAATCTGCTGTTTTTAGATGGAATGTCCTATAAATATCAATTAAATCTATCTGGTCTATTTTGTCATTTAAAGCTTGTGTTTCCTTATTGATTTTCTGTCTAGATGATCTGTCCATTGGTGTTAGTGAGGTGTTAAAGTCCCCCACTATTACTGTGTTACTGTCGATTTCCTCTTTTATAGCTGTTCGCAGTTGCCTTATGTATTGAGGTGCTCCTATGTTGGGTGCATATATATTTAAAATTGTTATATCTTTTTCTTGGATTGATCCCTTGATCATTATGTAGTGTCCTTGCTTGTCTCTTGCAACATTCTTTATTTTAAAGTCTATTTTGTCTGATATGAGTATAGCTACTCCAGCTTTCTTTTGATTTCCATTTGCATGGAGTATCTTTTTCCATCCCCTCACTTTCAGTCTGTATGTGTCCCTAGGTCTGAAGTGGGTCTCTTGTAGACAGCATATATATGGGTCTTCTTTTTGTATCCATTCAGCAAGCCTATGTATTTTGGTTGGAGCATTTAATCTATTCACGTTTAAGGTAATTATCAATATGTATGTTCCTATTACCATTTTCTTAATTATTATGGGTTTGTTTTTGTAGGTCCTTTTCTTCTCTTGTGTTTCCCACTTAGAGAAGTTCCTTTAGTGTTTGTTGTAGAGCTGGTTTTGTGGTGCTGAATTCTCTTAGCTTTTGCTTGTCTGTAAAGCTTTTGATTTTTCTGTCGAATCTGGATGAGATCCTTGCCGGGTAGAGTAATCTTGGCTGTATGTTTTTCCCTTTCATCACTTTAAATATATCGTGCCACTCCCTTCTGGCTTGTAGAGTTTCTGCTGAGAAATCAGCTGTTAACTTTCTGGGAGTTCCCTTGTATGTTATTTGTCGTTTTTTCCTTGTTGCTTTCAATAAATTTTCTTTTTCTTTAATTTTTGTCAATTTGATTACTATGTGTCTCACAATGTTTTTCCTTGGGTTTATCCTGCCTGGGACTCTCTGCACTTCCTGGACTTGAGTGGCTATTTCCTTTCCCATGTTAGGGAAGTTTTCAACTCTAATCTCTTCAGATATTTTCTTGGGTCTTTTCTCTCTCTCTTCTCCTTCTGGGACCCCTATAATGTGAATGTTGGTGCCTTTAATGTTGTCCTAGAGGTCTCTTGGGCTGTCTTCATTTCTTTTCATTCTTTTTTCTTTATTCTGTTCGACAGCAGTAAATTCCACCATTCTGTCTCCCAGGTCACTTATCCGTTCTTCTGCCTCAGTTACTCTGCTATTGATTCCTTCTAGTGTATTTTTCATTTCAGTTATTGTATTGTTCATCTCTGTTTGTTCTTTAATTCTTCTAGATCTTTGTTAAACATTTCTTGCACCTTCTTGATCTTTGCTTCCATTCTTTTTCCGAAGTCCTGGATCATCTTCACTATCATTATTCTGAATTCTTTTTCTGGAAGGTTGCCTGTCTCCACTTCATTTAGTTGTTTTTCTGGGGTTTTATCTTGTTCCTTCATCTGGTACAAAGTCCTCTGCCTTTTCATTTTGTCTATCTTTCTTTGAATGTGGTTTTCCTTCCACGTGTTCCAGAGTTGTAGTTCTTACTTCTGCTGTCTGCCCTCTGGTGGATGAGGCTATCTAAGTGGCATGTTCAAGCTTTCTGATGAGAGGGACTGGTGGTGGGTAGAGCTCAGTGTTGCTCTGGTGGGCAGAGCTCAGTAAAACTTTTATCCACTTGTCTGCTGATGGGTGGGGTTGGGTTCCCTCCCTGGTGGTTGTTTGGCTTGAGGCAACCCAGCACTGGAGCCTACCTGGCTCTTTGGTGGGACTAATGGCGGACTCTGGGAGGGCTCATGCCAAGGAGTACTTCCCAGAACATCTACTGCCAATGTCCTTGTCCACACAGTGAGCCACAGCCACCCCCCCCACCTCTGCAGGAGACCCTCCAACACTAGCAGGTAGGTCTGGTTCAGTCTCCTATGGGGTCACTGCGCATTCCCCTGGGTCCCGATGCACACACTACTTTGTGTGTGCCCTCCAGGAGTGGAGTCTCTGTTTCCCCCAGTCCTGTCAAAGTCCTACAATCAAATCCCGCTAGCCTTCAAAGTCTGATTCTCTGAGAATTCCTCCTCCCATTGCCGGACCCCCAGTTGGGAAGCCTGACGTGGGGCTCAGAACCTTCAATCCAGTAGATGGACTTCTGTGGTATACGTGTTCTCCAGTTTGTGAGTCACCCACCCTGCAGTCATGGGATTTGATTTTACTGTGATTGCGATCCTCCTACCATCTCATTGTGGCTTCTCCTTTGTCTTTGGATGTGGGGTATCTTTTCTGGTGAGTTCCAGTGTCTTCCTGTTGATGATTGTTCAGCAGTTAGTTGTGATTCTGGTCCTCTCGACAGAGGGAGTGAGTGCATGTCCTTCTAGTCCGCCATCTTCAAGAGCCAACCTTTTGATTTTTTAAATGGAGGTTTCGTTACACTGGCATGATTAATTAAACCTTTGGCCGTTGGCAGTCAATTCAACCTCCAGTCCCTTTCCCCTCCCCAGAAGTCAGGGAGGTGGGATTCAAAGTTCCAACCCTGTAATCACATGGTTGGTTCTTCTGGCAACCACCTTTAGGGGTGTGTGGAAAGTCACCTCATTAACATAACACAAGACACCTTTATTGCTCTCATCACTTAGGAAATTCCAAAGGTTTTAGGAGTTCTGTGCCAGAAATGTGACAAAGACCAAATGTGTGTTACTATGAATCACAACATCACAGAGACATAGAAGATAATTATATAAATAAAATAATTCATTTTAGATGGGGGTAAGTCATAAGAGGTAAATGAAACCAGATGGGGTGATAGAGAATGACCAGGATTTCATGCGGTGGTTAGTGAAAACAGCTGCCACATTACTCATTTCCAGTGGGGCACCTCTCACGTGATGGTCCATGTGGACAGCGCCCCCTGGAGTTATGCAGTGCAACAGCCTTGAGGAAAAGCTTCTACAAACTTGATGTTTTGAGTTAATGACTAAAGGATGGGATTGAACCAGCCTTAAAGAAGGACTGCAGGTAAAGGAAGCAAGTCTAAAGGTACTGAAGCTAGAAAGGTTGTGAGGGTTAAGGGCTCTGGATACATACAGGCCTGGATTCAGATTCCAGCTGTAGCACTTAGGAGCACATCCAGTTACTCACCTCTGAGGCATCAATTTCCTTGTCTGTAAAATGAGGATACCAGTACCCACCCCATTTGACTATGAAAATTAAATGAGATAGTGCGTGTAAAATGCTCACTCTTGTGCCTGATCCATACTAAATAACCAGTAATTGGATGTTTCTCTTGTTTTGTTTGTGTACTAAATGGAAAAGAAAATGCTCTCTGGGCTTCCCTGGTGGCGCGGTGGTTGCGAGTCTGCCTGCCGATGCAGGGGACACGGGTTTGTGCTCTGGTCCGGGAAGATCCCACGTGCCGCGGAGCGGCTGGGCCCGTGAGCTGTGGCCGCTGAGCCTGCGCGTCCGGAGCCTGTGCTCCACAGCGGGAGAGGCCACAGCAGTGAGAGGCCCGCGTACCGCAAAATAAAAAAAATAAAAAAAAAGAAAATGCTCTCTGGAGAAGCTAGAGTTTTCCCTAAACTCATGTCAACTTACTTGTACCTGGGACTGGACTTCAGGCCCCCAAAATGCTCGGTCAGTGCTCTTTTCAGTACATCTCTCTGTGCCTTGGGTTTCTCATTTTTGAGAAATAACAATCTCATAAGGCTCTTATGGAGATTAATGAGTTAATACATTTAAAGGTCTTGGTATAGTGCCTGGCAAGTAGTTAAGTACTCCAAAAACAACCAACGATAGCTATTTTTATCATTTTTAGTACTATACCATGCTGATTATCTGATACCTTGAAAGACCCACACGAATCCATCAGATCGCCTTTATATATCGTCTGTACATACATGTTTTCATCACCGACAATATGTTACTGAACCAAACTCAGGTTTGCTTTCCTGCGCACAGTAAAGCCAATCTACTGACACCAGGTTATGGTGAAGGAAAGGGCAGCATTTATTTTAACAGCGCCAATACAAGGAGGATGGGTGGCTCCTGCTCTAAAACCCTGAACTCCCCACTGGTTTTCAGCTAAAAGTTTTTATAGGCATAAGTTGGGTGAGGTCTGCAGGGTGTGTGGCTTTCTTCAGGTTGGTTGGTGGTGAGATAACTGGGTGGTACTCCAGGAATCTTAGGCTCAGCCTGAAGTTACCACCTGGGTGGGGGCCTTAGTTCCTGCAGAAGAACTCAATGATATTGTGTGTTCTTCTCATGAGAAGAACTCATGAGAACTCAATGATATATTCCTTGAGGAAGAACCAGGACCCTGCCTCAAGGCTGCACTGTTGTTGCTTGACTGCTCCTCCCTTGTTTCTGCATTTGCTCCCTTCCTGGTTTTGTTTTTTGTTTGTTTGTTTGTTTGTATATTGGTGGCTTGCGGGGATCTTAGTTCCCTGACTAGGGATTAAGCCTGGGCCTGGCAGTGAAAGCACTGGAGTCCTAACCACTGGTCTGCCAGAGAATTCCCTTCTGGCACTTTAAGATCCTATGAAGAAAGCAATAGTCATCAATTGTTGTGCCCCACCTTCCTTGGCAAACCCTATCTCTCAGGGTATACTGGAGACTTAGTTTTGATTCTAAAGGAAGTTCTCTTCCTGAGCACACCTTAATTGAGACGTCATTCCATTTGTCCATCTGTCTTTAGCGGGCAGCTTCCCAAGTCTAGAGATTTAGGATTCATGCCGGAATTATGTAAGCAAAGATCACCACCTTGTGCTTCTGTTGGCACAAGCTTTCTGCAGGCAGGGAGTGGAGACACAGGTTGCTGCTTGCCTTGTACATCTGACGAAGGTAGTGAGCAAAATAATGGAGTGCTCTGTGAGGAACTTGGCGAAGTGTCTCCTGTCCTTACATCTGGGATTTGACAACTCTTTTCCTTTGCCTGTCATTCTGACTTTCTTTCTTTGCCTCCTGGGACCCCATAGCATCTTCTAAATTCCCTTTGTTCCCTTGGGGTTAAACATTAAACTCATTTCTTCCTGAAGTCTGAAATGTCTGGGTCCACAGAGGCCAGTTCATAATATAAACTTTATGAAGGTGGCTAGTGACACGTCTTGAGATCCAACCTGAGTGGATGGGTCTTGGGTGGATAGGCCAGTGAGGAGGAGAAAGGAAGAGAGAAGAAGGGCATTGGTTCTGTTACCCTAACTTTGAAAATGTGTATGTAGCCAAAACTCTGAGAGGAGCCCAGATTTTACAAATTCTGGATGTTTCTGCCACCGTGAAATGTGAAGAAGTAGAATACTTGCCCTTATTCTTGAGCCTGGGAAACCCATGGACCATGTGACTCGGGAACATGAAGGTGCATTCATGATTAAGCAGAGAGGCTCCCAGGTCTGGTGTTTCATAGCAGGAAAGGGAAGGAAACAAATGCTGTGAGCTCTAAGGAAGACGAGTCTGCACATGTCAGACCAGCCGGTCTGTGTGAGACAAAGAACCCCTGTTTTTTTCAGATTTTCTTTCAGCCAATCTGAGCTACATTGGGTATGAAAAACTGTTTCTAGTGCTTTCCTTGCTTGAAACAGAATGAGGGGAGTTCCCTGGTGGCCCAGTGGTTAGGACTCCGCATTTCCAGGGACACGGGTTTGATCCATGGTTGACCCCACAAGCCACGTGGTGCAGCCAAAGAAAGGAAAAAAAGAAGAAGGGAAACGAGGAGGAGGTCCTGTACCATCTTTTTGTTTATTATCACCAGCTGGTAATCCACTCACTTCCTTCTCTCCTTACCAGTCCATGGTCTTTGTTTTCCTTCTTGCTGACGAGAATTAGCTTGTCCCATACTCCACACTTCCACATGAGTGTATAAATGGAAACAAAAGTATGAAATCACAATCATCTCTTTTTACATTGGTAAGAGACTTTGTAAATTTGCTGGTTTATTCTGTCATTCTATGAATGGAGAAACAGTCCTAGAAAAATTAATAAGAATAACAATAAACAATAATAGCTAATGTTTATTGCACTCTCAATATATACCAGCTAGTCTGTTGTTTTCTAGGGATGATCTAACACAACTCCATAAGGTAGGTTCTAGTAAAAATCCTCATTTTATAGGCAAGGAGCTCTCTAGGGAGGTGGAGTTGGTGGCACGAGGCCACACACCAGCCAAGTGGTGGGTCAGAATTGGAACCAGTCACTGACTACTGATGGTATCTGGCTCCTGTGGCCGCCCGGGTGGCCCAGGGATCCAAGATCACACATGCTCGTAGTAGCAGAGAACCACTGAGAGCCAGAACTAGCTCCTTGCAAGGACTCCACTTCCTTGATGTTGCTGTGGGGTCCACATGCATCATTGCACTCCTCAGCTGTGATGATCCAGGGCTCATTCCCCTTCCCTGGTGGCTGCTGTTTCACGCTGACTTTCCTCCTGCAGACATCAGGGGTTACGCCTGTTTTCCTCTTTCTTCTCAACGTCACTACGTATCATTTGGTTCATCCTTAGGGTTTCCTTTGTTACAAAACTGGGGTGTGTGTGTGTGGCTATTTTTCCAAGATGCTCTTCTGCAAGCAAACACTCAGACACTTTTGTTCTCATGCATGCATTTCATTTCATTCATTCAACACATAATAATAATAATAATAATAATAATTTTTTTTTAAAAAGTAACTTGGGAGCCCTAGAGGATAGGAACTACATCAACAAATCCTATATCTCCAGGACCTAAGAAGGTCCCCAGCACACAGTAACCTCTCAATTAATGTTTGTTAAATAAAAGTTTGTGTTTGTAAAAATCTCAAATTTACAATATACTTTCCTGAGATGGAAGTGGCTGCGAAGCCTTGCTGCCTCCTCTTTCCTGCCTTATTTCTTAGAGGGCCTGTGAGAGGCACTCCACCCCCCTTTTCATTCATTCCTGGAAGCAGCCTTGTGTGTATCTTAGTTTTCCCTAGGTCCTCCCATAAGGCCAGACTGACATCTACTGGAGCACAGGAGACCTTCAGTCTGGCATCTTTCTTGAAGCTTAGAGAAAAGAAAGTGAACTTACAGCAAGGACAGAGGACAGACAAAGGGAACTTCTTTTTTTTTGTAATCCCCTACCCCTATCTTGTCCCCCCCTGCTTCCCTCTCCCCACTGGTAACCACTAGTTTGTTCTCTATGAGTCTGCTTTTGTTTTGTTATATTTACTGGTTTGCTGTATTTTTTAGATTCCACATGTAAGTGATGTTATATAGTATTTGTCTTTTTCTGACTTATTTCACTTAGCATAATGCCCTCTGAGTCCATCCATGTTGTTGCAAATGGCAAAATTTCATTCTTTTTATTTGTTTGTTTTTTGTTTTTGCGGTACGCGGGCCTCTCACTGTTGTGGCCTCTCCCGTTGCGGAGCACAGGCTCCGGACGTGCAGGCTCAGCGGCCATGGCTCACAGGTCCAGCCACTCCACGACATGTGGGATCCTCCCAGACCGGGGCACGAACCTGTGTCCCCTGCATTGGCAGGCGGACTCTCAACCACTGCGCCAGCAGGGAAGCCCAAAATTTTATTCTTTTTATGGCTGAGTAGGATTCCTGTATGTGTGTGTGTGTGTGTGTGTGTGTGTCTGTGTCTGTGTCTGTGTCTGTGTATCTCCAGAATTACTTCTTTACAAGGACAGACGTTTAGGTCACAGACCCACCTTAAAAGGAATGAAGGCAAATCCCCAGGACTCCAGGCTTCTAGAAAGAGTTTCTCAACGGTAGTAGTGATACAACTACTGAGCCCGTGTGCCACAACTGCTGAAGCCCACGCACCTACAGCCTGTGCTCTGCAACAAGAGAAGCCGCTGCAATGAGAAGCCTGCGCACTGCAACGAAGAGTAGCCCCCTCTTGCCACAACTAGAGAAAGCCCGCGCACAGCAACGAAGACCCAACTCAACCAAAAATAAATTAATTAATTAAAAAATGATAATAGTGATAGTTATTGAATGTCCATTCTGTGCCATGCCCATGTTAAGTATTTTATGTGCATTACTAAGTGTTTTATTTACTTTCTGCACATTGTCCCGAGTAGCCATTTTCTAATGCATGTCACGATGTTTTATCAACTCCACCTTTGCTTTTGATCTTCTCCCTCCCCTACAACCTCCATCATGAGAACAACTAGGTTATAAGGCCAGGGCTTTGTGATATAGCTGGACTTATCACTCACGCACGAATGTGCGTACACACACACACACAGATGTGAAGGAAATGAAACTTTCCTCTTAATTCAGGTTGTGAGAGTTGTGCTGTCTTTTCATTTCTGACAAATTCTTCATGCTTGGATCTGTTGTGCTTTTCTTACATGAATTAGAAGTCAGGAAGAGTGTGTTGAAGTTTTCACTTAGAAATAGGAACACGTCATCTGATTCTGGAAGACTGCCTCAACAGCCTAGCTAAGTTACTGACTATGACATTTTCTCAGGAGAGAAAGGGACTGTTCATAATCCAAGATCATTAGTGCCTAGAATGAGAAAAACTCAATGGTGATGTGTATTTATGTTTTTTTAACAAAACGCACGTAATTGTTAGGGGGCTTCCTGAATTCAGCTCGCAGCCCTGTGAAGCAAGAGCAGAATGCACACCCACCCGCCCAGCCGAGGGCTGAAGTACCCGCTTCTCACTCCTTGGAAATGGCTTCTGTTTGCATCAACTATATGGCAGATGCCTTTGGATGATGTCAACCTCTTCATATGAGAAAGAGCAAGTCCAGCATGCATTGCTGTGTCAGGCGAGTCTGGCGGGGCCAGACATTCGTAGGGTTCTGTAAGGGCCGAGACCTCCCCTTGTAGGAAGAGAGACTGCCTCTCATTTGCCTGCTGGAGTCTAACCCCTGCCACCCCAAAGGGAATCCTACTGCAAAAAATAAAAATAGTGCGTGCGGGCTTCCCTGGTGGCGCAGTGGTTGAGAGTCCGCCTGCCGATGCAGGGGACACAGGTTCGTGCCCTGGTCCGGGAAGATCCCACATGCCGCGGAGTGGCTGGGCCCGTGAGCCATGGCCTCTGAGCCTGCGCGTCCGGAGCCTGTGCTCCGCAACGGGAGAGGCCGCAACAGTGAGAGGCCCGCGTACCGCAAAAAAAAAAAAAAAAAAATAGTGCGTGCACAGCTTCTCATTCAGTACTCGTCTTTCTTGGTGAAAAGTTTCTTTACGGTTAGTGTCCAGACTCTAGATTAATTTAAAGGAAAGCTTTCTTTTTAAAAAATTTATGCGGACCCTGAGTTGGAGTGCAAGGCTATTTCCTTTTGATCCTCCTTGCCTTTTGTTTCCTTGACCACCAACTGATTTTCTCTCTCTCTTACTCTTTCCTTCCCCATTTTGACATAAAATCTGTTATTTCTCCTTATCAGCCTCTGGCAGCCTCTTTCAGCAGTTACTGAATGCTGAAGTCTATCTCTGGGAGGGTGGCTGGGATGGGGCAAGCATAAACATGAGTGTGGGTGCAAAACTACATAATAGTAGAGCCCTGGAGAATCTATGTGGAGAGGCTATATCTATTGGTGGGTCCATGCTGGATGACAAACAAGAAATAGAACCAAGGTCATGTCTTTGCAAATCAACCCCAGTTAAATTAAATCAGAATTCCAGCAGACTCATCCTTATGCCCTGTAACTGTCTGCTTCATATTAACTCTATTTATATGGTTGTTACGTCTTATCACTAAAGACCTGAGCAGACTCCTTTTGGTATACCTCACATCCCTCTCATATAACTCCGTAACAAAATGATTCATTTCCAAACATAGACATTAAAGACAGTACTAGGGTCTATTTTAATATCCTAACTTGGGCAGTTGCCCTGTGGAATGTGAAATGCACCAACAAATGAGATGAATAATTACTGGCACCAGGCATTTCCACAACATTTATCTTGTTTAATCCTTGTAACACTCATGAGGTTGTTGTGAGAATTAAATAATTCATGTAGGGACTTCCCTGGTGGTGCAGTGGTTAAGAATCCGCCTGCCCATGCAGGGGACAAGGGTTCCAGCCCTGGTCCGGGAAGATCCCACATGCCGTGGAGCAACTAAGCCCATGCACCACAACTACTGAGCCTGCACTCTAGAGCCCGTGAGCCACAACTACTGGGCCTGCGTGCCACAACTAATGAAGCCCATGTGCCTAGAGCCTGTGCTCTGCAACAAGAGAAGCCACCGCAATGAGAAGCCCGCACACTGCAACGAAGAGTAGCCCCCGCTCGCCACAAGAGAAAGCCTGCACACAGCAATGAAGACCCAATGCAGCCAAAAATAATATATATATTAATTAATTTAAAAAATTCATATAAAGAGCTTATTATATGCTTGGCATATGTTATATGCTTGGCTTAATATCATTATACTTACTATAATAATTATATGATAACATCATGTGGTTTTATTTTCAACACATACCAGCTGGGAAATGTGATTGTGGTAGATTAACTAGATGCTTGACACCAACACTGCTTCCTCTTCCTGGGCACATAGAAAGTCTATATTATCCAGCCTGCCTTGCATCTGGGAGGGACAGTGTAACTCAGTTCTGGCCTATGGTATGTGGGTAGAAGTTATGGATGCCACTTCCAAGGCTGGCTATAGAATATCCTGTGAAATCTTATGTGTCTTCTCTGCTCCTTATATGGAGCTAGAAGAGAAGGATTCTGCAATACAGGAGCCACGTGATGGAAAGAGCCTGGATCCCTGAGTCATCTACGGAGAACAGCATCCTGATTCACATCAGGCTACGATGTGAGAGAAAACAAACTTTGTTTAAGCCGCTGAGATTCGAGGGCTTATTCATTATTGTAGCATAGATCATCTAACTCTGACTAATAACAACGATGTTGAAGAGAAGGGAAACAAATTTTCTCCAAATTAGTTATTTGAAAACAGTTCATTAGCAAGTAAGGGAGAAGTAAATATTCACACATGAAACAAATCTGCAAAATTGTGTGTGGAGTTTTAGGAAAGCTATAGAGCATCATTCTGCTGGGAGGTTAGATTCCAGGTTTGCATAATGACAATAATGGCAGAACTGAGACTTGAATCGGGTGTGTCTGACTCTAGGACCAGTATTTTTCCTGACTCCATCCTACATCAGTTTGGGATGAACCAGTCAAGGTGCCTCCTGCAAGCGTCAGTGATAAAGTACAAGGTCTCAGAGGCCAAACTAGATCAAATGATGTGTTAGCCCAGGGCTTTAATAGGTCAAGAACAGTGGGGAAAGAGAGAACCAAAACGCAAAGCTAAAGAGGCAGTGCTGAAAGTTCAGAATGGTGAGATGTGCCGTAAGAAGGGAAATGTACTACAAGGCCAGAAGACAGAAGAGGGTAACAGGACTGAGTGTAGAGGGACAGAATCAGGAAGAGGGGCTCAACCTGGAGACTGAATTTCATGTAATGCTGGCCAAGGGGACAGCCCTGATGGACAGGATTTGAGGCAAGTGAATGACAACAGCAGGAACCCTCCAAAAATCCCTACAAATGCCAGCTAGCATTTCTGTGTCCTGATCATGGATTACAGAAATGCACAGGTTATGAAGACTAGCTCCATTATCACTTAGGGTAGTCAGATTTGGGGTTCATGGTTTTTCCAGAAAGATTAACCACCTCATCTCCAATTTTTCTGAGCACCAGGCATCTGTATCTTAAGAGCTCACTTAGCTCTCATTGGTATAGACATATTAATAGCTGGCAAAACTACCGAATAGCATTATTAAATACACATTGTTGAATATGCTTTTGGTCTCCTGGCACTCATTCCCTTTTTTTTTTTTTTTTTTTGCTAACAACACCTATATCCTGGAGGTGAATTGCCTCTCCCTCATTTTGTATAGTTAGGATAAGATGTCTGTCATGGTGCCCTAGTTTCTCCTAGTGAAAGAATGGGCCCCAAACCCAAATTAAATCAACACTCTCTTCCAGGACTTTGAACTTCGAGCAGAATAACACATGAATGGGAAACACAGTTGAATTTCATGAACCCAGGTGGTCCCTCAAACCTACCCTGGTTCTTTTCTTCTCTAAGCCTGGTCCCAGAGCCTTCGGATGAAATCTGTGGGCTATGCTGACCTCTGGTGACGTGTGGAGTAAAGGCACTCAGAATCAGGACAAGGTGGTTGGGTAAGCCTGGAAGAGCGCAGGGTGTCAATTCCACAGAACAGGTGGAGACCAAGAACCAGATACAGAATCAGGTATCTGCCAAAGAGTTCAAGCAAGTAGAAACAGTCAAGTTTAGGAGTTTAGGAAATCAGATTTCCTGATTAATTTAGAAATGAATGGTAGGTCAGTTAGGATTTTTTTGTTTGCAAATGACAGAAAACCAGCTTGAGCTAGCTTAAGGGGAAAAAGGACTTTATGGTTTTATTAACCCCATTGTGATAGGAGCAGTGATTATATAATTTATCACCCACCTGGAACACTTCTGAGAACGAAAGAGGGAGATGTTAATGATTAAGCTGGGATAACAGATGTAAACTGGGCCTGCCTTGGGCAAACTGGAATGGATCTTCATGTAAGGAAATCAGAATGAAAGAAACCTAAAAGGCTGCCAGGCATCTCTCTCTTTGTGTAACAGTTACTTTTCTCTACTTTCTACTTCTCTTGTGTGGGCTCTATTTGCATAAGCGTTTGTAGCAGGGGGCACACCGCCAGAAGGTCCAGGCTCAAACCCTTACAGATTACCAGTCAGAGAAGAAAAGATGCTTTTCCATCTGCTTCAGTATAAAATAACCTGCCCCAGAATTTCAAGCAGCCTGCCCTGTGTCACCTGATAACCCCTGGACCAATCTTTGTGAACAAAAGGATACATTCCTACCATTGGTTCACCTTGGGTCATACGCCCTTCTTGTGTCGATGACATAGGAGTACCATTAATCAATAGACCCAGTAGTTTAAAGAAGCATTTCCCCAAAGAGAAGAGTTATTCTGAGAGACAAAACCATATATATCCACTATGACAGCCTCTTACAGAGTGCCTGCTGTCAAATCCACTGGCAGTATGGGAACCTAAAACACAGCTATTGGATAAAATACACATTATATGAAATACAGCTGTCCGAATGCTGGAGCTACCATTAACCCATTTATCCAGGAAACTCTTTACAATCCACTTTCACAAAGTGGATTGCTCTATCCCTTTGGAGTCTAGTATATAACAGTCCATTAGAGAGATGGAAGGCCCCAGGGCTTGGTGTTCCTATGAGCCTCTAGAACCTCTCAAATGAAGTGAACTTACCCCAAAAAGGCATTGGCAGAACCATAAGGGCAGTGGGCACCATGAGTTTAGAGGGGGAGTTGGGAACAGAAAGACAAGTGAGGACTCCCTAGAAAAGGGTTCAGAAAGAGGGCGCTAGAGGCAGACTTCCCTTCCATCACAGCTTGGCTAAGCTCCCAAATCTACCGCCACTGGCTCCTGTTTCAGCTTGTTGTTGGAAAGCACCACCGTTTATGATAAAACTTGGAACAGAGACGCTACCTTCTGCCACCCTGGGATGGTCCTCTCCACTTTGCAGAGGATCGCATGGTGGCTAAAACTCAGCAGCAGTCTGCTTTCTCCCTGCCCAGCCCTTCCCTGGGAAAAAAAAGGAGTGGATAAGTGTGTGAAAGGCTGCCTGGGTGACTGTGGGCTCCCACCCAAAGAAGCCACTCGGCACAGCGGCTGGGTGGAGAGCGAGGCCCAATGGAATACTATTTCGCAATGGATCCCTCACCACAGTGAGGAACACAGTGTTTGCTGGAGAGAGCGCTTCACCCCAAGGTCCCTCTGTGCCTTCCAGAAAACTGCAGCCTGAACTCTAATAAATAACCCAGGGCTCAGCCAAAGCCCTTGGAGCGGATGGGGCTACCCTTGCCACAGTGCTGAACAACAGGAATGTTGCCAGTAAGCCCTGCCCTTTGGAACCAGTCAGTAAGGCTGAAAACGCTGGAAGCTGGACACACTTGTTGGGACTCCACATTCTAAATGGGAGATTCCACGTGGGCTATTAATAGGTGAATTCTCTCCTGCTGAGCTTAAAGTATCTGGGTCAGTCACAGGAAATTCTTGGAACTAAACAGTATGTGAATAAACAAACAAGCATGGACATCTGGTTCAGGAGAAGTAGCTAATGAAATATGTCATAGCTCAGCTTGTTCTAGAGTTCAGGGTAATGAAACAAATTGATAGTTGATATCATCATTTCAGTGCTGGTCTATGGTCAGTGTACCTATTGGTGGTCCCATTTTGTTCATTTGTTTTTTTCAAATGTTTCGTCTCTCTTTATTCACTGTTCAAGACAGACTATTTCTTTTTCAATGTTTAATTCAAATATGGAGTGGTTGCACAGCTTGCAACCCCTTCCAGACTGAGGCACTCAATCGCCCATCTGCTGGGAGTGCAGGTGGCCAGTAACCCTCAGCTGAGCCCCTTTCTGGTCCAGCTAGAGAGTATGAGTAGAAAAGTGGTTACCAGGCGTTGCGGATGGGGAAATATTAAGAGGTTGGTACAATAGTACAAGCTTTCAGTTATAAGATGAATAAGGTCTGGGACTACCCTGGCGGTCCAGTGGTTAAGACTCTGTGCTTCCACTGCAGTGGGTGGGGATTCGATCCCTGGTTAGGGAACTGAGATCCCACATGCCGAGGCGAGGCCAAAACAAATAAAAAATAAGGTCTGAGGATCTAATGTATAACATGGTGACTAAAGTTGATAACACTGTATTGTATAATTGAAATTTGCTAAGAGAGCAGAACTTAAATGTTCTCACCAAAGACAAAAATTTTAAAGGGCAAAAAAAAAAAAGAGAGAGAGAGCTGCCTCATCCAAGGTCATGGCCCTTTCCTTGGAGACAGTCCATATCTTTAAAGAAAGGACTGATGGGACTTCCCTGGCGGTCCAGTGATTAAGACTCTGTGCTTCCACTGCAGGGGCCACGGGTTCGATCCTTGGTTGGGGAACTAAGATCCCACATGCCACAGGGTGCGGCAAAAGAAAAACAAAAAAAGAAAGGACTGACGTACTGAACAGAAAATTCACAAAGACTTGAAGGGACACTGCTCAAAAGACAATATGTGGTTAGTTTGAGTGTATAAAGGCCTGACTCTCGCACTCCCAATTTGATGTCTCTGAAGGACGACCCTAATTCCAGAACTCCCTGTGGGACTGGCCAAGGACGGCTTTCCCAGTCACCTGCTCTCCCTGTTCAGTGAAGTCTTGACTCTCACAGGTATTGTTCCTGAGAGCTCCCACCCAATAAACTTTTTGCACATAAATCTCCATCTTGGAGTTTGTTTCCAGATAACCTGACCCCTGATAACGTAAAACACAGATACAGACAAGTGCGTTGACCATAACTGTACAACTTGACGAATTTTTACAAAATGAGCACACCTGTGTAACCGGCACCCAAATCGAGAAACATCCAGGGTGGACAAACAGGTCCTACTATACAGCACAGGGAACTATATTCAATGTCCTGGGATAAACCATAATGGAAAAGTATTTTAAAAAGAATGTATATATGTATAACTGAGTCTCTTTGCTGTACAGCAGAAATTAACACAACATTGTAAATCAACTATACTTCAATTAAAAAAAGTAAAAAAAAAAAGAAAGAGAGACATCCCACATGCTCTCTTCCCATTACTAAGGGTCACCATTATTATCACTTCCAATAGCATAGATTTGTCTCTTTTAGGGCTCTATTGAAACGGTGTCATATAGTGTATACTCTTTTTGTGTCAAGTTTCTATTGCTCAACATTTTGGGAGATTCACTCATGGTGTTGCATGAGGTTGTGCATAATTCATTCCTGTTGCTATATAGTCTCCCACTGTGACAAGATAATGCCATTGATTTATCTACTCTGTGGTTGATGGGCATTTGGGTAGTGCCAGTTTGAGGCAGTTATGAACAGCACTGCGAAGAACATTCTAGAATAGGTCTTTGGCAGGGCATGAATGCTGATTGCTGTAGGGAATTTAAAATACTTAGTTTTAGTAGATATTACCAAACACATTACCACTTTCCAAAGTGGCTGTACCAAGTTATACTGCCACTTGCAGACCATGAACATTAAAACCAATACTTGGTGTTTTCCATCCTGAGCCATTGGGGTGGTGAGTATATTGTGGTTTTAATTTGCATTTCTCTGGAGGCCAATGAAGCTGAGCACGTTTTCATATGTTTTTGGCGATTTGGATATTCTCCTTTGAGAACGTTCAAGTGTTTGCCCATTTTCTGTTGGGTTATCCAGACAATTCTTTCTTTATTGTTGGCTGTTGGGAAACCCTACAGAGATCATCTTTGGTATAGAGGGAAAGAGGAATGGTATTTTGTCCAAGGACAAAGCATGCAGGAAAATATGCAGGAGATGATAAACATGGGCTTCAAAGTTGCTGGAAAAGGGAAGTAGAAATGAGATTCATCCACAGCAGCAAAGCCATAGACTCATGTGGAGAAACGTAAATTGAGATGGCGTCCAGGAAGCCATGGACACAGATGGGGTCCAGCTGTGGGATGCAGGGAAGCCAAAGAAGTGGCTTTGGGTGGGTACCAGCAAGAATCACAGGAGTCCGCTCAACGGCTAAGACTCTCAATACATAAGAAACTTTATTCACGATTGCCAGAATAGTTAGAAAAGGCTGTGGTTCCCGGGGGGCATCCAAACAGAGGTTAGAACGAAACAGAATGGTTATTGTTAGACTTGTATATCCAGGCAGAGTCACAAGATCATTAAGTGGGTAGCACGGTTTTAGAGCAGAAGAGTGGGTGCACGCTGTTTCAGGTTCACTCAACCACCACATGTGAGAAATAACAAGGGCAGAGTGACCGAGAACACAAAAACAAAAACATCATTTTCTAGGCAGCTGTGTTCCTGGGGCGCAGTCCACAACGTCAAACAGTAGGAGGGGGCCAGAGTCAGATCTACTGTGACTTTGCCTCCTCTTTCTACCTGTCTAAATCAGCCCTCTCCACACCCCAGCTCTGGCGTCAGACCAGTCCTTACCTGCCCCGGGGACTTTTGAAGCTACTCTGGACCTTGTTTTTCTATCAGTTTGACCTGAAGGGGTTTCTCATGCTGATTCTTGGGTCCCGGTGGCTCACCCTAAAAACTGGGACCCTGTTTTGCCCTTTTCATACCGCTATCTGAGGACCTGTGCTCTGGTGCAGACCTTAACTGTTTTGTTAAGAATAGGTTCTCCTCAGGAACCTTTTTATTTTAGAGTTGGGGTGAAGAAAATGGATACTTTCCACAAACCTAGTCCACCCTATTGATCCTGCAGGAACCTTGTGCCTGTTAGTTACTAGATAAGGACTGCAGAAAAAAATTACTTTCATTCATTGATTCAGTGATCCTTTTTTTTTCTTAACATCTCTATTGGAGTATAATTGCTTTACAATGGTGTGTTAGTTTCTGCTTTATAGCAAAGTGAATCAACTATACATATATCCTTTTTTGTGCATCTGAAGAATAGGGAAGCTCAGACTCCTTTCTCTCAGTGTTTAACCTTCTTTTATGTTTTTGTTGTTTAATAGGAAGAATTCGTTGCAAAACTCTAAGCACAGTTTCTACAACAGGGGTTCTCAACTGGGATTGATTTTGCCCCCAGGGGACATTCATCAATGTCTGGAAACATACTCGGAGCATCTAGTGGGTAGCATCCCTGGGTGCTGCTAGACATCCTACAGTGCACAGGACAGCCCTCACAACAAAGAATCATCTGACTCCAAATTTTAATAGTGCTACAGTTGAGAAACCTTGTTCTGCACTAAACCCTGGCTCTTTCCAAGGCCAGGCATTGCTTTTTGTGTTGTGGTTATTCCAAACCAAATTCTTTGGCATTATATTTACTACAAATATCAATAACTTATTAGCACTTACTATGAGATGTGCCTTGTGCTAGGACTTTTGCATTTATTATCTCATTTACTCATCAGGAAAATAGGACATACATAATATTATTGTCATTTTACACATAAGGAAACAGAGGTTCAGAGAGATTAAATAATGTCCCCAAGGTTATATAGCTCATAAGTGGCAGAGCCGGCATTTGAAACCAGGTTTGACAAAGCCTAGGCCTTTTACCAACTTACTTGACTAGTTATTGTAATAATTTCATTACTTGACATTTTTATGAGGTTTTGTAGTTTTAAAGCACTTTCACAAGATCAGCCCCAAAGCAGGGTTTCGTGGTAAAGCACCAGCTTGAAGTCTAACATGTGTTTGAGTCCTAGTCCTTTGCTCACCTTGTGACCTCGGAGAAATGACTTGACTTCTTTCGGCCTCTGAATTCTCATCTCTAAAATGAGAGCATGGAACTAGATGATTTTTCAGGGTCCTTCCACTGCTACTCTTTTTTTTTTTTTTTTTTGTGGAGCGCAGGCTCTGGATGCGCAGGCTTAGCGGCCATGGCTCACAGGCCCAGCCGCTCCGCGGCATGTGGGATCTTCCCGGACTGGGGCACGAACCCGTGTTCCCCACATTGGCAGGCGGACTCTCAACCACTGCGCCACCAGGGAAGCCCCAGTGCTAATCTTTTTACCGAGAGATGATATAAGGTAAAACTGCAATCGGTATCATTAGCTAGCAAACTTCTTGATTATAATGTACAGTAAGAGATTCATTTTGCATCATGACTCAGCATACACACACACACACACACACACACACACACACACACACACACACAATTGAAACATACGTTTTACAGAGCATACGGAAGCTGCCAGACCCACCGGGTTTTGCTGCCGTAATACACAATCTCCAAATCTCAAAGCAGCCAGCGTTTTGTCTGGCTCACAAGGTGGTTGGGGACACAGCTCCACCTTGTCCTTCCAGGACTCAGGCTGATGGAGCAGCCTCCATCTCAAAGGTCACCAGTTTTTTATTTTTTTCCTTTTATTTTATTTTTTAATTTTTATTTTATATTGGACTATAGTTGATTAACAATTTTGTATTAGTTTCAGGTGTACAGCAAAGTGATTCAGTTATACATACACATATATCTATTCTTTTCCTTTTTCATTTTTCTATTCTTTTTCAAATTCTTTTCCCATTTAGGTTATTACAGAATATTGAGCAGAGTTCCCTGTGCTATACAGTAGGTCCTTGAGAGCCTGCATGCCACAAACTGCAGAGCCCACACGCCCTGGAGCCCGCGCGCCACAACTAGAGAGAAGCCTGCGCACCACAACGAAGAGCCCGTGCTGCAACGAAAGATCCCACATGCCTCAAAGAAGAACCCATGTGCTGCAACTAAGACCTGATGCAGCTAAAAAAAAGAAAAATAGAAGGAAAAAAAAAAAAAGGACTGGCTTATATACAGTTGGAAGTGAAACAGTTAAGAGTAAATCCTAGTTTTAGCCAATCAGAGGTTATTTTACTGGTTTTACACAGGAAATGTCATAGTGTCCATGTTTCTGCTTAAAGAGAAAACAAAACCAGTCAGAACGTTGCTTTATTTTAACACAATTAGTCAGGCTCTCATCACAGGAAGCAAACTCTAATCACTCTCATCACATCCACTGATACAGCAGGAGCAGATTATTGATCTGGCTGAAGAGGGGCAGACCCGCAGTGACTGAACTGAGCAGGTATCCAGAGTGCTGCAGTATTTAGCAAACAAAGAAAAGCCACCCCTTGGATCATGGATGTTATGGTTAGGAAACCCCCAGTACCTCGGACATTATGAAACAACAACTGAGTTTGTAGGAAACAGACTGAACCCACACCCTAGAATGAGAATTATTTACAGTCTACAATTAACATTCTATAATTATATGGCTCAAACTCCATATATGGCTCTCACAACAGTGAGAAGCCCACGTAACACAAAAAAAAAAAAAAAAGAAAAGGAGTCCTCAAATCTGGAAGCTTCTCCCACCCAGCCTATAGCCTGGGGTTGTCTTTGTGCTCACAGCTTCCCAGTGAGTCAGAAGATATCTGAATGCTTGGATCTGCCTGACGTTTTGCTGTTTATTTAGGACAAGACCAAGCCAAGAGTCACATCATTTAAAACACGTGAAAAGAGGTAAGTAATTTGTCTCCTATTAAAAAGGTGAGACGCATTGACAAGATTAACAGAGGCCCCTCCCTTCTGCAGAATCCAGCCCACAAACTGGGTGGAGAGTTGGACGTGAACTGTGAAGAGAGCGAGAGGGAAGGGCGGGTCTCGGACTTGGCGGATTTCGGTTGGGTGTGGATTCTGTGTTTGCAAGAGAAGATGCCGCAGGGTCTTTCTGCAATGAGAAGCCCCATAACAGAAATTAAGGTAGGTCCTGGTCCATAGACTTTTTTTTTGCTGTACGCGGGCCTCTCACCGCTGTGGCCTCTCCCGTTGCGGAGCACAGGCTCCGGACGCGCGGGCTCAGCGGCCATGGCGCACGGGCCCAGCCGCTCCGCGGCATGTGGGATCTTCCCGGACCGGGGCACGAACCCGTGTCCCCTGCATCGGTAGGCGGACTCTCAACCACTGCGCCACCAGGGAAGCCCATAGACCTTTTTTTTTTTATTCAAGAGATATCTCAAATGCCCGACTGACAGGTGGTTGATGGACACGTGTGGAGAGGCACAGCCTAAGACAAGAGTGAACGGTGAGGCTACCACTAGTGTAGAAGGCATGCTCCTCCTAAAGCATTCAGCTCACATCTTTAGTTGTTTTAAAACAACATAGAACAAAATCACTGCCCCAACAAAACACCTCTGCAGGCCCCATGCTCCCCTCGACCCACACGTTAATAAATCCTGATTGAAAGGGTCAGAAGCTGGTGGAGCGGTGCCTCTGCCTATTCTAAAGGTTGCAAATTTGCCATTCAGTGTTCTTTTCACTTTGCCACTTCAGCCTTGCTCATAAGGAGAGCCTTACTCAGATGATTTACCCAAGAACATGGTGATAATTCTTTCTGGAGACAAGGGTAGAATGGATCGTATTAATTACATCCAGGTGTGGTTATTTACTGTGTTAGAGTTTAGAATCTATACCAGTAAACATAAAGATGATTTTGCATCCATCAGTACTATCTGGTTATGGAAATGTGTTGATTTCCAGAGTTATTTAAACTTTATCTCTTTAAGCAAACGAAAGCCATTAAGCCAATAATAATAAGTAACATTTATCCTTCTGTGAGTCACACGCTATATACTTTGCATGGAATACCTCATTGTCTCATTTAATGCTTGCAACAACCCTCCAACGTAGGTATTGTTATTAATTTCATTTTACAAATAAGAATGCCGCCGAGGACAGAGAGGTTATGCGACTTTTCCAAAGTCACACAGTAAGTGGCAGAGATGGAATTTGAACCTGGGGGTGTGGCCAAGTTACCATCCATAATTCTGACTAATTAACTAACAGTAAACCTCTTGTCCTTCCATGGACTCCATGAATTCTCTTGAATTCTTTCGTAGGCCAGTGGAGGGAGATACTGCAGAGCCTTAGACCTGCAGCCATCTTTACTCCCACTGCCTGGCAGAAAGAGAGTTTCATGAGGCGTGTTCCTTGCAACCCCTTGACCCCTATTTCTTCCTGGAGCATCGTTATCTCTGTTGATGTTCCTCAGAGCAATGGCGAGGGTCTTGGAGTAAGGGCCTAACTGCATACTTACTGCCAATTGGAGCGTGTGAGAGAATGTCCGGGTTGTGCGTGGACAGGTAGATGAAAATCCTATTAGCGTGAAAGCCTGATGCATCCCAGGTGAGTGAGCTAGGACTGGATGGCTGTTCCCCAGGGCTAAGACTTCCAAAACTGGGGAGACCCCTTGGCTTCCTTTTGACTTCCCAGGTAGCACGCCAGATACAGAAGGCATGGCCCCTTGAGGAGTGAAAATGTTCTGGGGTGCAGAAGCTTGGGAATGCTTGGGAAAATGTTCGGGGTGCACCTGCTGGGAATTAACAAAGAAAGATTTTTTTTTTAGTTCAACGCCGGTCAAGATGTTTTCTGCTTCAGTACCACGGGGACTTGGTATCAGGTCCCTAGAGAAATAAGGACATAAAGGGATTGTTAATGAATCATAGCAAAGAAGAGCTAGGCCGATACGCAGCCTTAGGGAACGGAGGGAGTGAAGCTGTCTTGCTTGTGATGGAATAAAAGAGTTTGACCCAGGTGGGATAACATTTCAATATCTTCAGCCGTTAACAGGCTGTAGCTGTTGCAGTTTGTAAACTGCTTTCTCTCGGCCTGGATAGGGTCTGGGTTCCTCCTTGGCTGTCTTAGTCTCACTTTGGCTCTGTCTGGCCCAACAGATCACCTGAGTTTCTGCCACATCTCCCACCTAAGCCCTCTGGGCCTGCCTATCCATTGCCCATCCACTGTCAGGCTCTGCCCCGTGGCAGCCTCATCCTCTGCCACAGGGCGTTGGGTAGGTTTGCAGGTTCTGCTGCCTTCCAAGGTCTCTTGGAGCTTCAGGGACTCCTGGGCCCTGGGACTGAGAGCTGCCTGGAGAACCTCAAAGTCAAGGCCTCCCTCTACTAACTGCACCGACCACCAGGTTGCCAGAAGTGGCTGTCACTTTTCAGAGTCTTAACTGAGAAGGAAGGTAGAAATCTCTCTTCCTGTTGGCTTTCTTCTCCAGGTTTTAGGCTTTCTCCTGGAGAGGGGAAGTCAGGACACACTCTGAGCACTGCATTCTCCATCCTTCTTCTCTGACCTCTGTGATTTAAGGGAACTTAAAGTGACTCACTGAATAACCTCTTTGGACTTTAGTTTCCTCATTTGGTCCATTCTCACTTTCTTCTTCCCATAATCCCATCAGTTAGAAGAGGTGAGCTTTTCTTATTTCCCTGACATTGCAGCCACCTTGAAACATGGAGCAAGAAGTCTTTTTTTTTTTTTTTTTTTTGGCCCTCCCACACCCATGTGGCTTTTGGGATCTTAGTTTCCCGAGAGCCCGGGGCCATTGGCAGTGAAAGCGCAGAGTCCTAACCACAGGACAACCAGGGAATTCCCAAGGAGCAGGAAGTCTTGTGTCCCAGCTGTCATGGGCAGAAAGGGTGGCTTTTCTATACTAGGAAGAACCCTTTGAATTAGTCCACTAGGCTTAACCTTGATGTAGTAAAAAGACTCCACAGCTAAAAGCTACTGCAAACCCTCATTATCTCTCCCCATAAAGCCTGATTTTATTGTCTTTCTAAAGAGGGCAAATACACTCTATCACCCTGAGGCTTAATAATGGCTCCTTCTCAGAGGTGAGAGAGTGCAATAAAACATAATTCAAGGGCGAAATTACAATGCACAGCGCTAACATTTCCAAACCACATTTTTAAAACTATCACCATCTAACCATTCCCTCAAGGCCTCCTTTATATTGAAGATCAGCACATATTAAATTGGAAGCATATTTCTGCTCTGCAAATTGATTCATGTTTCACTCAGATTAAACTACTCATCTTCAGTAACAGGTGTCAGGCACCTACACCCTAATCCGTGTCCACAGTAAATGGAGATCTTATCCGAGGGTCTTTTGGTGAGAAGTTAACCATTTCCAGCACACAGCAAGTGCTCTTTCATCCAGGAGACCATTTGAGACCATACAGAGTGGAAAAACCACTCAATCTGCAGTTGGGAAACATAAGCCGTGGTCCTTGTTTTGCCACTCTTGACCTCTGTGATATAAGGGAACTTAAAGCGACTCCCGTAATAATCTCTTTGACCTTTCGTTTCTTCCTTTGATAAGACGTTCTCTTTAAGGACCATTCTCAATATTTATATTGTTACTAAAAAACAAAACAAAACAAAAAACCTTCAGCATTCTTCATTTATAATGTTATGGAATGCTGCCCCCTTGTGTTTTCTCGGGGTTCATCTAGTTTTACAAAATTTAAATACATTCTTCATTTTAAATTGATTAAAATTCTTCATTTAAAAATTGATCTGTTATGCTCAACTCCCACTGAATCAAATATTCCTGATACTTGGTTTAAAAAATAAATTAAAAGAAGTTCCCTTGGGACTTCTCTGGTGGCTCAGTGATTAAGAATCTGCCTGCCAATGCAGGGAACACGGGTTCGAGCCCTGGTCCGGGAAGATCCCACATGCTGTGGAGCAACTAAGCCTGTGCACCACAACTACTGAGCCTGTACTCTAGAGACCGTCAGCCACGACTACTGAGCCTGTGTGCCACAACTACTGAAGCCAGTGCACTTACAGCCCGTGCTCTGCAAAAAGAGAAGCCACCGCAATGAGAAGCCCGCGCACCGCAATGAAGAGTAGAGCCCGCTCGCCCCAACTAGAGAAAGCCCGCAGGCAGCCGCGAGGACCCGACGTAGCCAAAGATAAATGAATAAAAATAAATTTAAAAATTCTAAAGTTTAAAAAAAAAAAGAAGTTCCCTTATAAATGCCAATCCCATTCCATTAAATCGGTCATCCTTTCTTATTTGGAATGCTGAAGATACTCAGATGAAGAATTGTGTTGTAACTCATCTGTCACTTGGGAAATTGTGGAAAATTTGTTTTTGGGAAATTGTGGAAAACATTGTCCAAACAAATTCCAGTGCCTAGGATCACTTAAGGACTTTAAAATGACTTCCACTGTGCAGTTCCCTCAGTCAGATTCAGTACAAATTATATTTTTAAAATAAATGTTCTAATAGAATTAGAATATACATACACAAAGTGCACAAACCATAAGTGTACAGCTCAGTAAATTATCAAAAAATGAACCCAACACCTATAACCAAAATCGGAGTCAGGAAATGGAACATTACCAGAGCCCCAGAAGCCTCCCTAGGTGCCCCTCCTAATCACTACTCTGTCCTTTCTTTCCAAAGGTAACCACTGTCTTGACTTCTAATACCATAGGTTCATGAGGTAAGGGTGAGGGAAGCAGTCTATATCTTGATCTGGGTTAGATGTGTAGGGTGATGTCACATTTTATATATTACATATGTAAGAATACATTGAGACATCATACACAAAAATAAACTCAAAACGGCTTAAAGACTTAAGTATAAGACATGACACCATAAAACTCCTAGAAGAGAACATAGGCAAAACATTTGCTGACATAAATCGAAGTAATTCTTTCTTAGATCAGTCTCCCAAGGCAAAAGAAATAAAAGCAAAAATAAACAAATGGGACCTAATCAAACTTAGAAGTTTTTGCACAGCAAAGGAAACCATAAACAAAATGAAAAGACAACCTATGGACTAGGAGAAAATATTTGCAAATGATGTGACAAACAAGGGCTTAATTTCCAAAATATCCAAACAGCTCATGCAGCTCAATACCAAAAAAAAAAAAGCAACCTAATCAAAAAATGGGCAGAAGACCTAAATAGACATTTCTCCAAAGAAGGCATACATGTAGCCAACAGGCATGTGAAAAAATGCTCAGCATTGCTAATTATTAGAGAAATGGAAATCAAAACTACAATGAGGTATCATCTCACATCAGTCAGAATGGCCAACATCAAAAAGTCTACAAATAACAAATCCTGGAGAGGTTGTGGTGAAAAGGAAAAACTTCTACACTGTTGGTGGGAATATAAATTGGTGCAGCCACTATGGAGAATAGTATGGAGGTTCCTTAAAAAACTAAAAATAGAGTTACCATATGATCCAGCAATCCCACTCTTGGGCATATAGCCAGAAAAAATGAAAACTCTAATTCAAAAAGATACATGTACACCAATGTACATAGCAGCATTATTTACAATTGCCAAGACTTGGAAGCAACCTAAATGTCCATCAACAGATGAATGGATAAAGAAGATGTGAGATACACACACACACACACACACACACACACACACACACACACACACACACGAAGGAATATTACTCGGCCGTAAAAAAGAATGAAATATTGCCATTTGCAGCAACATGGATGGACCTAGAGATTTTCATGCTAAGTGAAGTAAGTCAGAGAAAGACAAATACCATATGATACAACTTATATGTGGAATCTAAAAAAAAATGATAAAAATGAATGTATTTACAAAACAGAAAAAGACTCACAAACATAGAAAACAAATCTATGGTTACCAAAGGGGAAAGGAGAGGGGAGGGATAAATTAGGAGTTTGGGATTAACAAATATACACTACTATATATAAAAAGATAAACAACAAGGACCTACTATATACCACAGGGAACTATATTCAGTATCTTATAATAACCTATAATGGAAAAGAATCTGAAAAAGAATATATATGACTGAATCATTTTGCTGTATACCTGAAACTAACACCACATTGTAAATCAACTATACTTTTATTTTTTTAAAATCAAAGAAAAAAATACATTGAGCTCTATACTTAAGTTTGTGCATTTTGCTGCATACAAATTACACCTCAGTAATTAATTCCAGCTTTTCTAGTTGGTTCTCAATGGTAGAGCTGACTCAAAATAACCTTATTTTTATGTTAACACCTTACCTAACTGTAGTATGATTATCAAAACCAGGAAATTAAAATCATTACTATGCTATTAACTAAAATGTAGACCTCATTCCAATATCATCAGTTTTTCAACTGTTGTCCTTTTTGTGTTCCAGGATCCTATCCAGGATCCCGAATTATATTTAGCAGTTATTTCTCCTTCATCCACTCCAATCTGTGACAGTTCTGACTGGAAGCTTCTCTTTCAGACACACAAATACAATAACACCTGAAGTTTCATGATGTTTAACAGCTTCTTATAGATTGGACCCTAGATTTCCACCATTTCACTAGGTCTTCTCTTCAAGACCTACTTTGTTCCAATATAGTAATGCACTGTCACCAAGGACATGTGGCCTTGTCCCCAGGTCTAATTGCTTCTCTCAAGGAGTAGCTGTGTCAGGTCAGGCTGACTCCACTCACCTCCTGGAATTTTTGTAAAACTTGTCTCTCTCATGAGCTTAGAAATTCAAGAGACATCTTTACTGTCACTTCAAGGCTGGATTAATGGTGGCACTGATGGTGTGCAGCTAGCTACACCACCACTTACCTTTATCAATTTCTTTGATGTGTGCCAGGATGTGATGAGCTTGGGATGGCTTAGACGTCATTATTGTAGCCAGAAATTGTCCAGTTGTGTATGGCCAGGTTAAATAGGATAGTGGGAAGAACATACAGGTGTGTGTGAGAGAGAATGGCAAATGTAGAGCAGGAAGGAGGGTTTTCACTCCAAAACAGTATTAGGATCTTAATGCTTGCTTCAGGCTCTCTTTCCTAGAGAACCTTGTCTAACACAAGGGATTTATTTAAAATAATACTAGCTCATGTCTCAAAATGAACCTATGTTGTGTCTGGCCCTGAGTCAAGCCCTTTCACTGGATTATTGAATACAAACTTCCCAATAGTCCAATAAAATGGCATTATCTTGCAGATGAGGTAACCATCACGCAGAGAAGTTAGGTAACTTCTTTAAAGATCACACAGTAAGTAGGATGCTTTGTTTTAGGAGCATGCTGTTATTCTAACCAACTTTATATAGAATTACCAGGAGAACTTGCTTCCCATAGCACCACAATATTAATGACTTGGAAATGCAATGCCTGTATTATTCGTGCAAAAAGGATTCTACCCAAGCAATTAAACACAGAATACTTAATTGAAAAGGTTGAGAAGGTTTTGTCTGAATGAGGAGCTTATTAAAAATGTGTTTAAACATAAAACAAACTCTCTTTTTGTGGTAATGGTGTAGAAAATAAACCCATGAAAATTTAAGAGCTAATTTTGGGAAAAAAATTGCTTGAAGCAGCTTGTGTAAGTGATGTAGGTAGGTTTTGATCCATCATTGGGTTGTGAAATATATTGAGTGGGTTGAAACCAGTGCCAAAAGAAAAGAAAAGAAAAGAAAAGAAAAATCTTATAAAAAAGAATAGGATAGAATAGAAATGATCTATTTACACATAGTAAAAGTGTGTATTGTTTTGTGAAGCTTTTCTTTGTAAATGTGTGTTAGAGTGTATGTGTGTGTGATGTAATTTTTTTCCATTGCGGTGAAAAAGGTTTTTAAAACACTGATATATTTGGTGACAGTATCACATAGTTTAAAAAACAGAACAAAATGTTTCTGGAGTCAAAGACATGTAGGTTCAAATTATTTACCCAACTATAATTTTAGTAAGAATTTAAGTCCAATCTGCTTGCTTTCCTGCTGCTCTTCAATGGAGAGTATTGTAGAAAACATTTAGAGTCTCCTGAATTTTCTTTTCATGAGTAAGACCATGTCTCTTAATGCTCACAAAACATCACTGAAATGCACTTCTAAGAGGCTGTGTTCCAAACTTACTTCTACCCATGATGGGCTGGACCCCACAGACCTTTGCACCTGGTTCTTACATATCATCCATCATGGCATCTTTCTCACTCTCTCCACACCTGGGAGAATCTTAAGGTTGTTGAGGGACTTGGGCTAGTACTTGACTCAGATTCTGACATATCTTTGGTACAGAAAATGTTTATTCTCAGAATCATTTCTTCCCAGATGATTCATTCCTGAGACCAAGCAAAGCATCCAAGTTTTTAGGGACATTCTTGGGCAGGAGAAGACCAGGAGGTCATCTAGTCATGGTGAAATGGAAAACAATTAAACTGGGGAGGAATCTGAACTCCCTTTTGGCAGTACCCTCTATTTTTCCAGGCTCGCTGCCCAAGCATAGATTCACTCGGCCTTTAACAGCCATCTACATGACACAGTAGGAATCATTTCATGACAGAAGTGGGGGCTGGAAAAGACCTAGCTTAATATCAAACCAGATAGTCTGAGGATGGGAAGGAGACTCAACTTCTTAGTGTTTCCACAACCCTTGTGTTTACAACTAGATTCCTCTTCCCTGGAATTTTAACTTCTACTCTTGGAGCAGAGAACATTTTTAAATGCTTTCACACTAGAAAAGACCCACCCACAAATTAAAAAAAAAATAACCTCTGTAAAAATTATAAAAGAAAGGCATAATAATTATAGAGAACATTAACAACAGAGAGAAGCAAAAGAAGAAAATTTACATTATCTCACCACTCATGGAAAGCTGTGGTTTACACCTTGGTATATATTCTTCCAGACTTTTTTTTCATGCATATAAAATACAAGTCGTTTGTTTTGCTGTTATGATTGTCATTTAAACATCACATACAGCCATGATAATTCCTTAGGATAATTTCTACAAGTGTAATTACTGTATTTCCTGAGTCAAAGAGTACACACATTTTGAAGGTCCTCTGTCTCAGAACTAGTTTTCATATACGTTCCTAGCCGTCCTCTCCCCTCTAACTTTTATATGCAACCTGTTGAGATTCACAGCACTGCTGTTGTTGTTCTGTTGTAGTCTATAATATCCCCTTTTGCTGAGGAATTATTTGGTGAAAGACAATGTCTGGTCATTTCCCCGAAGGGTAGCAGAATATGCCTTCCCAAATATGCCACTTTAGTATAAAAGATTCTTTTGAACTGAAGGCAAATGAGAAGAAGCAGGTACAAGAAAAACTCTCTGCCTTTCCCTTATTTGCTTAAGAGCACAATATAAATTTATAAAGGTGTCCCTCCCTGCTCCTCTTTTCCATAAAGGGCAGAAGTTAATCACCAGAGACAACTCTAGTCCCTTGTGAGCTTACGAGGTGGCACCATAGGAATCTGCCTAACAAGCCTTGCTAAACTTACCATTTACCTACCGTAAGTTAGTGGCCTCATATATTTCTCTTCCCACAGTTTGCCACCCCTAGAAGCTCAAAGTCTTTTTTTCTTTGTTTTATCACCTCTCTAAAAATGTATTGTTCTTTTGGTAAGATGCTCTATAAGACCAAGTTCTAACCATCCCTTTGAGTTACTCATCACTGGGTATTCCCATGTGTATGCACAATGCACATGTTAGTAAACTTCTGTTTGTTTTTGTCTCGTTAATCTGGTTTTTGTTAGAGCCCCAACTGGAGAACCTAAGATAGATAGCTGGTCTAGAGTCCTCCTCTCGTCCCCCAAAATGCAAAATTTTTAATCTGTATGTTATACAATTAAAATGAGCTCAAGAAACAACTGTGATACATCTTAGATATAAATATTGTGAACTGACATTAATTGGTACAACTGTTGAGACGTACAAGTATAACCAGAAAGCACAGGGCAGTTAGCTTTTTTATGGATAAAACGTGACCAATGGCAGTAGGGTTACAGGGGAGCTTATCTTCTTAGAGGTATCTCTGTAAGGCAACATTGCAGGAAAAAAAAAGTTACAAGATAGGAGAGGCAATTGGTTTACATTTTCAAACTTATCAAATTTCACATGAGAAATCCAACTCATTAGACTCTAAGGTTTAGTTCAAATGTTACTTCCTTAGTGGAGCCTTCTGTATTAGGGTGCAGAGAAGCAGAACCATTAGGAGATAAACATAGTTGTAAGAATGAAACAGTCTTTGTGACACGATGTCTGGATAGAGTGTACCATTTTGCACACACTAGTATTCTTATACATTGGTCAGCAATGTATAAGAATACTAGTTACCCTATAGCTTTGCCAACAGAATATATCATAATTATTAATTTTTGCCGCTTAGATAAGAAATGGTATTTCTCCTTTTAATTTGAATTTAATTATGAGTGATGCTGAAGAGCTTTTCATAAGTATAAGGAACATTTATATCTTTTTAGGGGGCTACTTTCTGCTTCATGTTTTTTGCCCATTTAGCTAATGGGGTTTGATCAATTTCACCTTGGTGTTAAGAGTGCTTTACACGTTAGTGATATCAGTTCTTATCGGCAATATATGCCGTTAAGTATTTTCTTCCACTTTGTAATTTGCCTTTTGACTTTGCTTATAGAGTTTTGTGCCATGCAAAGCTTCTTTAAAAATATTTTTATTTTTATCTAGTTGAATTCATGAATCTTTTCTTTTGTTGTAAATTTTTAGATGTATTTAGAAAGTCTTTCTTTACAGGTTTCAAAGGAACCCACCTGTTTTCTTCTAGTAGTTTCATGGCTTCATTTTTATATTTAGAGTTCTTATCTATTTGTTGTTGTTATTGTTGTTTTTTCCTTTTGTACAGTGTGAGTTGGGGATACAATTTGATCTCTTTCTAAATGGTTTTCCAGTTATTTTGGTCCAATTTTGGTCCAGTGATCGGAGATGTCAACTTTATCACTCATTGCATTTCCATATATATTTGTACTTTCTAGTCTATTTCTCTGATTCATGTGTCTATTCATGAATTATTCCCACATCCTTGCACTTAAAATGGCTTTCTGATATATTTGATGGTCTGATAGAGATTTCTGCCTCTCCCTGTCCCTCAATGGTGCTTCTTTTTTGGTGTTTCCCTGGGTATTCTTGCATGTGTATTTTTCATGTGATTTTTAATATTAACTTATCTCATTTTAAGATAAAAGCTTTTTGGTATTTTTACAGAGGCTTTATGAAACATTTATTAAATTAACTTATGAAAAACTGACAGCTTTATGATGTTGAGTCATTTTATTCAAGAACAAGGGATGCCTGTCCATTTAAGCTCATACATCTTCCAGGAGTGTTTTAGCATTTCCTCATGTAGATTTTCCAAATTTCATGTTAAGTTTATTTCTAAGTATTTTATCTTGTTTTTTTTGCTATTGTAAATGGGATTCACTCTCCCATTACTTTGTGTATATGAAGGATATTAATTTTGTATGTTAATTTTATACCTTGCTATCTTTAAAATTGTATGTGCTTTAGTACTTATTCTTAATTACATCTTTTGCTTTTTAAGCATTTAAAAATAACTTAGCTTATTAGTTTCACTACCTCAAGTCTTTGCAGATCTAGTTCTATCATCTTTGTTTTATTTCTGCTGGCTGTTGCTCATGGTCTATTATTCCCTATGTGTTTTGTGATTTTTTTCGACCATGTATTCATACTCCTTGGAAATCTATCTGTGAAATTATTTGAGGCCTCCATTTAGAGTGAGTTCCTCCAGAAAGGACCCCATTTGCTTCTGCTAGATGTTTAAGGACAATATCAACATGTGACAAATTCAAACAATTCTTAGCCTTGAGGCTTTTTTTTCAGTTTTAATATTTTTTTATTGAAGTGTAGCTGATTTACAATGTTGTGTTAATCTCTGCTGTACAGCAAAGTGATTCAGTTATATGTAACAATATATATGACTGAATATATACATTTTTTAATATTCTTTTCCATTATGTTTTATCATAGGATATTGGATATAGTTCTGTGCTATACAGTAGGATCTTGTTGTTTATCCATTCTATATCTAAAAGCTTACATCTGCTAATCCCAACCTCCCACTCCATCCCTCCCCCACCCTCCTTCCCCTTGGCAACTACCAGTCTGTTCTCTATGTTCATGATTCTGTTTCTGTTTCACAGACAGGTTCATTTGTGTCATATTTTAGATTCCACATATAAGTGATATCATATGGCGTTTGTCTTTCTGATTTACTTCACTTAGTATGATAATCTCTAGTTGCATCCATGTTGCTGCAAATGGCATTATTTCATTCTATTTTATGGCTGAGTAGTATTCCATTGTATATATGTACCACATCTTCTTTATCCATTCATCTGTTGATGGACCTTTAGGTTGTTTCCATGTCTTGGCTATTGTGAATAGTGCTGCTATGAACATAGGGGTGCATGTATCTTTTTGAATTATAGTTTTGTCTGGATATATGCCCAGGAGTGGGATTGCTGGGTCATATGGTAATTCTGTTTTTAGTTTTCTGAGGAACTTCCATACTGTTTTCCACAGTTAACCTTGGGGCTTTGTAATTCACACGGATAGTGTGAATTCAGGCCATAAACCTGGATGAGGGCTGTCTTAGAGCTACAATTTCTCAGGCAATATCTCTCCCCACTCATTCACCCAGTTCCAAGATTAAAAAAAAAAAAAAAAAAGCCAAGCAACTCTTTACTGTCTGCTTCTGAGAGTGGGTTTATTTCTGGTTCTCCTTTTCATTGATGATATAGACATGTAGGTTCCCAGCTTTATGGGAGGGTCTCCTAGAGGAGTTCTCTCTTTGAGGGCTCTACCCTTGAGCTTGAAAGGCTGCCAAAATAGACCAGACTCCAGGGGTTGGCAGATGCTCGAGGACAAAGCATGCTTGTGTGCTTACTTACCTCTGGGTTCCTGCCTTTTATTAATTTTTGCTTTCTAAGGATTAAAAAAAAATTTCTTACTGGTTTAACAATGTATTTTAAGAGCTTTTATATAAATATGTTGTATAGTTTTGTGGTGTTTTTTAATGGAAATTTGTTAAGAATATGTAGGCTGTCTCACCTCTACCGGCCTTGGAGGTTTAAGGTGATTTTTAAAACACTCAATACATTTAAAATTAACTAAAATTATGATATAGATAACTATTTATACACATGGAAAGATGATGATGTGATGGTCAGTAAGAAGAAAAAGTTACAAATTGTAAAAGGTATGAGCTCGTCATAAAATATTCACAGAGATCCCTATATACAGAGGAAATAGTTTTAAACCTAGTGGCTATTAACAGTGGCTGTTTCTAGGAGGTTGAATATTGGGTGATTCTTTTTTCTTTTATTTTTCCTTTTGTAATTTTTCATAATGAACATGAATTATTTAGATAAAAGTATTTTTTAAAACTATTTTTAAAATTATATAAATCTGAATGGAAATATTTCAAAACTAAGTAGGAATGGTGTTAAGTTTTTCAAAGCCCTTTGAATATCTTTAATAATTTATCAGCTTTGATTTAAAGCCTCTCTCTTTCTCTCTCCCTCTCTCTTTCTCTACACACACACACACACACACACACACACACACACACACACACACTTTTTGTCCTATGGGCAAAATCACTAGGGTATAGGCTTCTATCTTCTGTAGAGCTATTTGGTCTCTAGGAATGAAAGACTTTCCCCCAAATGAGGCTGTTGGTAGAAAGGGAGCTGACAAGGGTAGTTCTCCTTCAGTGGAATCTTCCAAAAGTTTGGTGGAGTTTGAGGAGGTGAAGTGACTTAGATAATGCCTTCCCTGGAAGCATAAAATAGAGGAGCTAATTCCCCAAACGCTTTCCAGCGGATGAGTCTATCATTTTGTATGAATGTTTCCTGGCTGGAACGATTTACCATTTTTTTCCCCTACTACCTCATTTAACTAACTCCAGATGAAGAATCTTACAGCTTTCAACTCTTTTAGAATCTGTCTTGTTAATGGGTCTTTCTAGAATTGACTAGAAAAGTGTATAGAGAGAAATTTAGTATGGAAATCAGTAGACCATGAGCTCCAGGGACACTGTAACAGACCCTTTTCTGGGCAAGCGTGCAAGAAAGTGCCATTCCAACAAGACCAACTGTACATAAAAGCAGCGGCTGTCATACATGACAAAGTTTGGGAAAACAAAAAGAATACACTTGAAACTCCAGGAAAAGTCCACTTACATGCATCATAAAATTAGGAAAAAAGGGGAAACTGTGGAAGGTCAGCCAAGTCAACTGTTTTCTTTCAGATAGCCCCGCAGACCTGGGGATGACCAACAGTCATTTTAATTGTGAAGTTCAAATGTATAAAATATATTCATAAAATTTAAAGGGGGGCTTCCCTGGTGGCGCAGTGGTTAAAAATCCACCTGCCAGTGCAGGGGACGCGGGTTCAAGCCCTGGTCCGGGAAGATCCCACATGCCGTGGAGCAACTAAGCCCGTGCGCCACAAGTACTGAGCCTGCGCTCTAGAGCCCACGAGCCACAAGTACTGAGCCTGCATGCTACAACTACTGAAGCCCGTGCGCCTAGAGCCCATGCTCCGCAACAAGAGAAGCCAACGCAATGAGAAGCCCACACACAGCAACAAAGAGTAGCCCCCGCTCAGCGCAACTAGAGAAAGCCCGCGTGCCCAGCCACAAAGACCTAACGCAGCCAAAAATAAATAAATAAATTTATATTAAAAAATTTTTTTAAGGGAACTCCTTTCTGAAAAATATTTCGAGTTAACAGAATTTCAGAGCCTCACCAACAGAATTTTTACTTCCTCTCTATGTGGTTGAGTTTAAGTACTAAATAAAATTACTGAAAGCTCTTACCATGTTACAAATGAATATACATTGTATACCAGGAGTAAATCTACTTCTTTCAAAGATCAGATGGATAGTTTATTTTGATCATTGATTTGAAATCTCTTCGATGAAAATGCATTTTTGTCCTGTGTTGTAAGAAAAGGTTTTGAAATCGTGTTCAAGTCTATCATCACAGGTTGTCATAAATTACTTCATTATCACAAGTGCTGATAGTTCAGACTTGGTAAGTTCACTGCACAGGAGGTTTGGAATAAGCTGAACGTTTGTCAGGATGTCTCCCCAGTTTAAGACAGGGTCCCTGTGCAGATACCTCCTCGAAGCAAGGAATATATCTAACCTTTATGTTCCTGGACCCTCCTCTGGGTTTCTAAATGGAAGTGTTTCATGGTGTTTGAGGAGATCAAGCGAATTAACTATGCAGCAAGTCAAACCCCATCCTGAAGAGGTGATGCTTCCTGGGAATCTGCCATGAACTACAAGAAACCTTTTTCTTATTTGATTTCTTCATGCTTCCATTTGTTTCTCTAAATGGGTGATACTGTGCGTTCTTTCTATAACCAGAGTTGTGTGGTGAAGATCATGCATGATAGTTTATTTTAGGAAGCTTTGAGAGCAAAGTGGCTATCCCATAAACATTCTTCTTCTCCCCCTCAAAAACAAGATTTTCACACAGTATTGTGAAGCAATTATACTCCAGTAAAGATCTATTAAAACAACAACAACAACAAGATTTTCGGATGAGGGAAGCAAATGAGAAAGACAGAACTGGATGTCTGAATGATTCTTCTGGAAGTGAAATCTGACTAGATCCCTCTTGTGTTTTGAGCTCCCCTTCTCAAGCAGAGTAAAATCCAAAGTCTTTGCCTGAAGGCTTCACCATATCTGGACCCAGAGACCTCTCTGATCTCATCCCTCACTGTGCCTGTCTTGCTCATTTCTCTTATGCCTCACAGGCCTCCTTGCGGTTCCTCCGTCCTCAGAGACTTTGCATTTGTGGTTCTCCCTGCCCTTCTTCCAGTGAATTCCACCACTGGCTCTCTGCCCTCATTCAGTCTCTGCTCCAATGTCGTCTCTGGGGACTCATCCCTGACCTCCCCACCTAAAACAGCAGTTCGTCCTCTTCCACCTCCTCGTCTTATTCTTCTTTCTATCACTTGCCAATGATGTTTTCTGTCTGTCTCTCTCCATGAGTAAGTTCCAAGTAGTTCCTGCTTGAATAAGTATTTGCTGACTGAATGAATATGGGCTGCTGACTAAACGGATGGCTCCGGGGATTCTGTCACCTTAATCACACAGCCAGCATGTGCTACACATATGGATTTAGGTGGATGACTTAAAACTGATGATAGCCACATGGGAAGAATTGAGGAGGCATAACGGATGAATTGTATTCAATTCAATGTAGCAAACATTTATCCAGCCCCTATTATGAGCAAGGCCATATGCGGGGGGTTGGTATTGGCACATCTGCTTCTCTGAAGAAGCCTTATAATCGATTTTTACAAAGAAGAGCCAAAGCAGAAAGGCTTCCTCAGACAGTTGGGACCCCCCCTACTTCTGATCCTTTTTTTTTTTTAATTTGGTTGCCTGGGGTCTAAGTTGCGGCAGGTAGACTCCTTAGTTGCGGCATGCATGTGGGATCTAGTTCCCTGACCAGGGATCGAACTCAGACCCCCTGCCTTGGGAGCATGGAGTCTTAACCACTGTGCCACCAGGGAAGTCCCACCCCCTTCCGATTCTTGTTGAAATAAATTTAAATTGACAAGCCTTTGTCACATCCCTACTACAATCAAGGCTCTAGGCTGCTGATTAATCCCATTGATGGGCTTCGTAAGGGTGTTGATCCTTCACCTTCAAATAATGGCAAATCTGATACTCAGAAAAAATAATTCAGAAGAGCAATACAGCATAAGATTATAGACTTTGGAGAGCTGTGTTAACCCGAGTACTTCTAGACGTGCAAATGTTAAAGCTATTAAAGTTCTACCAGAATCGTGCACCAACACTGCTCATTGATGTGCACTTTTGATTGAGACAAGAAAAAAATAAATATATTACAAATTAGCCAAAAAATCATATCTTTTCCTCATTATTTTCTGAACATTTAGGACTCACTTTTGTTTAAATACTTATATAGTTAATTTCTGGTATATTTTATCTATATCATTTTATATGAGTAAATTTTAAATGCACACATATATATTAGGACTTTGTTATACAAAGGATGGAATAGAAAGAGTGGAGGGTACAAAGTAGTATCTGGCACAGTTAACATCAGCTAATGGTGAGAACCTACTGGGTGCCTGATACTCTTCTAAGGGCTTAATGGGCTAATTAGATTAGATGAATTAATTCATTTAATAGTCACAACATGCCCATGAGGTAGGTACCCTTACCATTCCCATTTTACAAATTAGGAAACAGGAAAAAAGAGGTTCATTAACTTGTCCAAGGTTAGTAATCGTGCCAGAACTCTGTGTCAGAATCCATGCTCTTAACCACTATTATATTGCCTCCCAGGAAGCTTGCATTCTACCCTGGGCAGGTAGGAAAGAAATGTATCAAATATTAACCAGGGGCTTCCCTGGTGGCGCAGTGGTTGAGAGTCCGCCTGCCGATGCAGGGGACACGGGTTCGTGCCCCGGTCCGGGAAGATCCCACATGCCGCGGAGCGGCTGGGCCCGTGAGCCATGGCCGCTGAGCCTGCGCATCCGGAGCCTGTGCTCCGCAATGGGAGAGGCCACAACAGTGAGAGGCCCGCGTACCGCAAAAAAAATTAAAGAAAAATAAAAAATATTAACCAGAGTTGAGAGCAATAAAAGAGCCTTCTCAAAGTAACCTGTGCTTTTTTTTTTTTTTTTTTGCAGAAGTAGACAGTAATTACTGTAAGAGCTCAAAGGAGGGAAAGGCAATTCCGCCTGCGATGGACTTCACCAAAAATCAAGAATGGCTTCTTCATCACAAAAACAATACTAGAGGTAAGAAATTAGGGAGCAATACCTTTAAATTTTTGAAGGAAAATAATTTCTAAGCTAGAATTCTATGCACAGCCAAACTAGTAATGAAATTTGAGCATAAAGACATACAAGGTCTCAAAAATGTATCGATTTCCCACCCCCCATGCCCTTGTCTTAGGATACCACTAGAGGATGTCCTTCCTCAGAATGAGGGAATATTTATCATCATCTCATTATCTATATGAGATGATGGATGTTCACTAAACTTATTGTGGTAATCACTTCATGACATATGTAAGTCAAATCATTATGCTGTATGCCTTAAACTTATACAGTGCTGTATGTCAATTATATCTCAGTAAAACTGAAAGAAAAAATTAAAACAACAAAAAAGAGGGAGTATAATTCAATCTAGGAAGATGTGCAAAATTGAGAACACGGTATCCAGTAGAGGAGAGAACCCCCAGAATAATGACTGTGGTGTAGATAATTCATAATTCAGCTGTAAAGGGCAGCCACCCAGATGGAAGCGGCAAGACTCAGGAGACAAGCTGTTTGGAGCTGTCAGCACCGTGCCTGCTGCTGTGGAACCATCTTTTAACCAGAGAAAACTCCTGGAGAAAGTATCAACCCAAACAAGGGAATATACTGAGAAAGAGGAAGCTATGATATCCAGGAAATAGGGAAGCCAATCTTGGAGAAAGACAGAAGGAATTCCAAGTTTGGTAGAAAACAAAGGCCAGGATGACAACTGAGCAGCAGGTCTAAAGGAAAACCTGCCTGGAGAAGAGGGATGTTTAAAAATATTTTTACCTGATATCAGTGACTTTGGGACATTGCACGGAGACGTTATTGGAAGTAGTTGGAAAGATTAGCAATAAGCAAAAATCAAATAAAGCAAAGGAAAAAGCAAGACAATTATTAACTTTAGAGAAAACCTAAAAGTAGAAGGAAAAATGATCATAATACATTATGATGCTTTTATGTGAATATTTGCAAAGCATAGGAATGGAAACACTGAATATGGAGGTAAACATCATATGGGGAAGATAAAAGAGGAGAAAACGGATGGCAGCCTGAAAGAGCTACACCCTCTTCTACCGTAACAGGAAATATAGAAATGATGTTTAAAATTGATTATTAAACACATAGCAGTACATACATTATATCGAGAAATATGGAGATTTGAAAATGTCAAAGAAAAACTGCTAAAAGAGTCAAAGGTGATTACTTCTGGTGAGCAGAAGTAATATTTTTTTAACAAGTTTTTAGTATTATTTAAATTTTAAAATTACATATATAAATTATTTTAGTAAAATGGTATAAAAAAATTAAGTGTCCATGTGGGCTTTCACAGAAGTTTGGTATCCAAACGACTCTCAGTAAAGATTCTTCTTCTTCTGTGGTATTATTATTATTGGAAAGAGTCTGGACTTATTGTCAGATGCTGTTGAATCTCATAATATCTGCCACTGATGCTTTCTGGGGATTTAATGCATGGGATCTCAGTTTCTTCATTTGTAAAGTGAAGGGGTTACCATATATGTATATATGTATAAAATCTCTTAAGCCTGCTCCAGCCCTATTATGTTATGAACAGGACCTGTTATGCAACATGCATACACTGACAGGTTGCAGTCACACATGCGAAACTTGGCTGTTTTTTTTGTTTTGTTTTTGTTTTTTTTTTTGGTACGCGGGCCTCTCACTGTTGTGGCCTCTCCCGTTGCGGAGCACAGGCTCTGGACGCGCAGGCTCAGCGGCCATGGCTCACGGGCCTAGCCGCTCCGCAGCATGTGGGATCTTCCCGAACCGGGGCAGGAACCCGTGTCTCCTGCATCGGCAGGCGGACTCTCAACCACTGCGCCACTAGGGAAGCCCTTGGCTGCTTTTAAAGTCCTGACTTTGATCTACGCTGTGGAGCCGAGAAGATGAGGAATGTCTTAATCACTGGTTCAAGAACATGAAAGGTGATTGTGAGACAAAGAGGGGATTCCAGCACCAGGAAGGACATTTTAAGACAATATGATTTCAACCTCTGGAATGAGTCTTACCTTGCAGAGCTGATATATTTAAAATGGGATGATGTACTTGAATGCTCTTTGTAAAGTGAAAATCCTATACAAGCATAAGCTGTATCTCTAGTATTGTTTGGAAAGGGGTCAGTGCACTCTAGTGGGGAAAGCTCTGGCCTGGGAGTTAAAACATTTGAATTCTAGTGTTGACTTTGCCATTAATCCCCCAGGTAAGTTTGACAAACTCTCTCATGTCTTTTATCGCAGCTTCAGGTTTGGTAAAATGAAGATGGACTTGGAGTTCTTCAGTTAGCAGAAAAAGAAATCAGATTTGGCAAAAATAGGGTAGCTCACAGAGCTGAGACAAAAGCTTCAGGAAGGCCAGGAGCCAGATACCGTGGAGCTCTGGGCAGGGCTGATATTCAAACGATAAAACAACAAGATGGCGCAGGCAAATCGGAACGGATACCAGTAGCCACACAGAGACCTAGCGGCACTCAGCTCATACACGGTGTCTCAATCCATGCTGTGACAAAATTCCACAGTCTGGGTAGCTTATAAAGGACAGAAATATATTTCTCACAGTTCTGGAGGCTGCAAGTCGAAGCTCAGGTTGCCAGCATGGCGGAGGGCAGGCTCCCTTCCAGGTCCCGGACTTGCCATTGTAGTGAGAAAGGGCTAGGCATCTTTCTAGGCAAGAATGCTAATCCCATTCATGATAAGCGTTCCACCCTCAAGAGTTGCAATCAACTCCCAAGGCCCCGCCTCCTAAAACTATCACCTTTGAGAGTCAGGATTTCAACATGTGACTTTTAGGGAGACACAAACATTTAGACCACAGCACAGGGGTTACCTCTTGAGCTGCTGTATCAGAGGGAAAGCAGGCGTAGTGATCCCAGGAAGGGGATGCTGGGGAGGACATCCAGGGTGGTGGAGAGGCAGCTGTTTACCAACTGGCAGGGAGGTATTTCAATATTTTAACAGCCGGTACAGCTGTATTGGTGTGTTTCTGCAGGATGTCTAGATTTAAGGAGCTATTTATTGTTACTGCAGGCCTCACTGCTAGGATGAATCGAGATAAAAATTTAGCACTTTGTTCCTCCTCTTGTGTCCCACTGCGTTACAGTCACATTTGAGGGAGAGAGTGTGTGGTTGGCCTAGTTGCGAGCTCCTGCCCACACTCGGCTAGAGGAGAACAGAGCACTCGGAGCTGACAGCCCAGCCACAGCTGCATCAATGGAATGGAGGCACTTTCCTAACATAAGTCAGGTCTTTGTTACTCTAAGGCGAGAATAACCTGTTTGAGAATAAAGTATTTGACAGCTAGTACGGCAGGGACATCAATCAGTGAGAAGGTACATCAGCCCTTGACTAGGGGGCAGGATCCTGAAGTTTCTCTGATTTGTTGGGAGTTAGCCTTTCATTACCAGCTGTGCTGTTGCAAGATGAGGGCCAATACTAGGAGTCCCGGGGGTCAGCATGGAAGAGGGGGTGGGCACGTGGAGCCAGGAGCCTGGGCCGTGGTTATTGCTTATAGGTTATTGCTCATATTATCAGTATGAACCTTCTGTAACCAAAAGAAGGGGGAATGGATAGGCTGAGGAAAAATCATAGCTGGCCATTACAGAGGGTTTGGAGTAGAACTGCAGAGAGTTAATGGTTTGCTGCTGAGAGTATAAGGAAATGTGTGGTGGTATTTTTGGTTTTCACAATGGCTAGGAGATGGGGAGGGTGCTACTGGAATTTGGTGATGGAATCAGGAATAATAAATGTTCTACAATGTCTGGGACAGTTATGCCGACCTATCCAAAATGTCAAAGCACCTCTGTTGAGACAGATTGCAAGAGTTATCCGTAAGGGGCTACTGAAGAGAGGAGAGCCGTATGCCTTGGGCAGAAGGGAGATAAAGTCCTAATTTGGGTGATATAGTTGCTATTTATTATTTAGTATGGATTAGGTCCATAAACACATCTGTCATTTAATCTGCATGACTATCCCCTGAGATATAATTAATTACTCCCTTCTTATACACAAGGAGTTAGGCTCGGAGAGGCAAAATAACTTCACCAGAGTGAGACAAGCAAGGGGCAGAGTCCCTTCAATTCAAGTTTGAGTTCAAAATCTTCCTGCAGGGTTTTAGGGGACAAGGAGGAGAGTGGCAACAGGGTGTGTATGGAGTCCTTCGAGAGAAAGAAAATCACATTCATGACACAAACTCAGGATGAAATCCTAGGAGGAGTTGTTGAGTCCTGGAATAAATTACTGTGGGAAGCTGGAATTTTTGGATATCTTTGAAAAGACCCCCTCTATTTAAAAATCCTTTCGGAGGTTTTTTGGTTTTTTTTATTTTTTTGATTGAGAGAGGAGACCATTAGAGGGGTCTTCTGGGCTTGTTTCAGTTCTCAGTATTCTTCTAAACTCCGAGGGCTGACCTTAAGATAAATGTTGAATAAACACTCCCTTGAAAGGCCTGGAAATTCACACACAACTGCAACTAAGTGAAAAACTAATTAAAACCAGCCATTCTGATTCAACATTAACTGAAAATTATCTACCTATGTTGAAAGTGAAATAAATGCAAGAAGTCAAAAGTTTAAAAGATGAAAGAAGGATGACTTAGAACTTTTTAAAATAACATTTTATATCATAACAAAATCAATATACATTATCGTATAAGATTTCTATGGAATAAATATTCTGCTATTTGCTGTGTATGGATTTTTGCACGTATTTAAAATCATCAGGGAATTCCTCATTTCCAATTATCTATAATTCCATCACAAGCACTTTTTCTCAGCCTTTGCCTCAAACTTTATGCTAACACGCCACTACCTCTCCCAAGGGAATTACACGTAAAGCTAAGCTTACACTAGCCATCTATATCTTGTTAAAAATGAAGAACACAAGAGTAGATTTTATTAGTGAAAAAGGGGGGACAGAGTATGAAGGTAGTAGGCACTCGTTTGGGGGTGGGCAGAGGAAAGGAGATCTAACTAAAGTGTAGTTTTCTCCAGCTATAAGTACTGAATTTCAGGAATTCTGGTCCTTCCGTATTAATCTAGGATGGATGGATAGTTTTCCAGTTCCCGCCCTATCTCGAACTCCCAGTCGCAGACACCAGGTGGCGCTCGCATGCTCGCAGCTCAGCGAATGGAACCCTCGGATTTAGACCCTGTCTGCTAAAAAGTCGCGCTGGCTGCCTGACCCGGGAGAATCACGTTCAGTGAAGCGCAGAAGCAAAACGGCGCCTAGCTCGGGCCCTGTCCCGTGGCAGACCTGAGGCGCGTTCGGAAAGCGACCGACAGACGCAGGGCGGCGGTGGGAGCTGCAGAGGGCCTTTTGCACTCCAATCGCAGGACAAGCGGGGAAGTTCAGAGCGTGGACAAGGGGATGCGAATACCAGCAAATTCGGGGAAAGCAGAGGACGTGGCTTGGGAAGGTTAGAATATCCGAAGGACCCCCTTGAAAGGGGGTGGATGGGTCACAGCCCCTCTTTCTGTATTCTGGGCTGAGCAGGGTGGTAGCAGGTTCGGGGACCTTTTAAGAGCACCGCCTGCCCTTTCTCTCTTCGCCATCACCAGCCTTTAACGGTGGTGAAATACCCTCTGCAGTTTTCCAAGGCGAGAGGGTATTTTCTCACAAAAGTGGCTCCTTTTTTTTTTTTTTTTTTTTTTTTTTTTTTTTTGCGGTACGCGGGCCTCTCACTGTTGTGGCCTCTCCCGTTGCGGAGCACAGGCTCCGGACGCGCAGGCCCAGCGGCCATGGCTCACGGACCCAGCCACTCCGCGGCATGTGGGATCTTCCCGGACTGGGGCACGAACCCGTGTCCCCTGCATCGGCAGGCGGACTCTCAACCACTGCGCCACCAGGGAAGCCCGAAAGTGGCTTCTTGATAAACACTTAGTTTTTATACCTCCCAGCTCCCAACATTTGTGCGCACACAACAAGCTGGATTGTAAAGACGCCGCGGGAGCGGGTGGGAGGCTGTTCGTGAGGTTAAAAAATGAGTAACGATGATGACTTTCCAAGGGGGCCCAGGGGATGACCGCGCAGGGCCGAGTCCCTGGAGACCTGGCGCGGGGCTCTGGCGCGCCTCGTGGGCTTCACAGCTCAAGCAGAGCCTCTCGGAGGGTGACCTGCATGTATCAGAACCACCAGGGTGTTTGATAAATGCAGAGTCCCTGGCCTCAGCCCAGACCTGTTGAAACAGGATCTCTACGAGAGAGCATATGCAGTTTAAGAAGTCCTACCACCGTACACAGCCGACATTCGTCCTTTTAAACACCAAAAATGTCTATTTCAACATTCGCAGGTGATTCTCCTGCACATTAAAGTTTGAGCACATCTGCTTTGGCATTTTATAGCCCTCGTTCAGAAGAAGGAAGGAAGAAAGGGTACCCCTTGTTTTTTTGTCTTTTTTTGGTGGTATCTTAGTTCCCCGACCAGGGCTCGAACCCGCGCCCCCTGAAGTGGAAGCGCGGAGTCTTAACCACTGGACCGCCAGGGAAGTCCCAAGACAGGCTACCCCTTTATAGCGGGTACTGGCCGCCCGAGCGCGGGGTCCCTGACGAGGCTGGCCTTTGGGAATGGGGAAGCGGGCACACAGCACCTGCGTCCTCGAGAGCTCCAGACCTCGCAAAAAAGCCAGCCGCACGCTAGCCTCGGTGCGAGTGGAGGGGCAAAAGCCGCTCTTTCCCGGCACCGTTCAGCCGGCTGCGGCCCGCACCTGGGGCGGCCGCCAGGTCTGGGCTGGCGCGCCTGCGGCGCTGGGCGGGCTCCTCAGAGCATCTCTTGTGGGGCCGGGCTGGAGGAGAAGAGGAGGAGGGAAGCGGGGGTGCGTTAGGGGCTTAGGCCTGCCTCCCACCTCCCCCCGCAGCCACCTTCCGCTCTATAATTGGCTGCCAGCGGGCCTTCCTTTCCTCTTATCTGATCCCGGGCGCCTAGCAGGAGGGAAGCCCTGGAGAGGAGGAGGCAGCTCTGAGCGGCCGGGAGTGGGGGCAGAAGCGGGTTGAGGAGAGGGAGAGAGGCTAATTGAAAGGGGCACGCGGCGGGAAGCGCGCGAGACCCGTGCGCCGCCAAGAACCAATTCGCGGCGGAACTTGGATCTTCCCTAGGCACGGAGAGGCCCCCTACCTGGGCTGGAATCTTCTCCTGAACAGGTTAGTTCCAGTCTTTCTCTGCTCTTCTTTAGGGTCGGCTTTGCAAAGTCTATTCTTGAGGAAGGGAAAGTGGGAAGGACTAGCCACCTGCAGACGCCGTGCAATTCCATGGACCTTCTCTTCACGCGCGCCTCGGATGGCCCGGGGACGTTTGAGGTGCGATGGGAAGGTGCACCGGGTGCCTCTTCGCAGGGGGTCACTGGGCAGGGAGATTGGTGGCACTGCGTGATGCAAATGCAGACAGTGAAGATGCCCTGGGTTGCTCTCAGGAGCTTTCCCCCTTGTACTTGGGCGCTGTGAGTGCTCGGCGGGAAAGAGCGGGTGTCTCCACTTCGAGACAGTGGAGACTCCAGAATTTCCAAGTAGAGGGGGCTTCGTAAAGGCGACCATTCCGTTGAGAAAGGGGCTTAGGGATTGTTTTGGAGAGCTGTATATGAACAGAAAGCACGCTGTTTTTATTTAGATTGTATTAAGGGTCGCTTGGGAAAACAGTCGATGGAGATCATGGGGTACGCAACTCACCTAGATCCCCGTGGGTGACCCGCGCTGGGGACCAGGTGCTCGCGAAAAGAGGAGCAAGCAAACGGAGTGCCTCGATGCAGGATGTTGGCAGTAGTGATAGCTCTTCCACGTAGTGATAGCTCGTCCACGCCAGGAAACCCGGATGCTTCGCGCGTTTTACTTTGGTGTCTGGACCCAGGAAGTTGCAGCTTTCAGACGCACCACCACGCTGTGGTGCTGGAGGGTCTTCTCTGCCCTGGCTTTTCCCACCCCCTTTCCCCCACCCGCCCCTTTTATCCCTCTGAACTGCTGGCGGCTTCAAGCGCTCTAGTACGCAGCGCCTAGGCGGAGGTGCATCTGGCCGAGCTTGGCTTTAGCGTGCACAGCGCACAGTCAAGACAGGGTTAGGGCCCGGCCAAGAGGAGCCGGCGTTGTGCCACTGGAGTGGCCTTAGTCCTAAGCAAGGGTCTGAACGCTGCCTGCAAGTCCAGGACACGGGCACTCTGATTCAGGAGCTGGGTTCTTGGGTCCTCTGTGGGAGGCTCCGCCCTGTGGCACGCGAAGCTCTGGATTGACCCGGGGTCGAAGCTCTGGATTGACCCGGGGTCGCGCATTGTGCTTAGGCTTTCGGCATGCCCTTAGGGCAACTGTGCAAATGGAGCTTGCGTGCAGCTCTCAAAGCGGCCTATATCTGCCCCTCCCCCCCGAAAACAACTTCTGGAGCTAAAGCTGAGAGCCTCATTTCCCTCCTGGAAATTTTGGAGAGTCAGCTGCTTGCAGCAGTAGAAGGGGGTGGAAGGGGGGCAGAAACATGCGGATAAGACATTGGTGGCTCTATGGGGAGCAGAAATGAGAAAGAGTTTTCCTGAAACTCCCCTCTTAAAGGCTCTGGGGCTCCTCAGCTACAGAGAGTCAAGGGGGGGCCCTTCCTGGTTGCAGCATGTGATAAAGAGGCCCTGCTCGCATCCAGCAAACCGGCTTAAGCTGGATGCAGTGGGGGGAGCTGGTGGTGTGTTTCTGACAAGGTGGTCCAGTTCTGCCCACAGAGAACTCACTGGTAAATGTAAAATGAGTGGATGAAGTAACGCATGGATAGCATTTGGATTTTGAGTTGTTTCAAAAGAGCAACTTGGATGGATTTCCTTTGAACCTGGTCCCAAGGATGTGGTTACTGTAAGATAGACTTCAGGATAGGATTTTTTTTGAAGAAACAGCTTTATTGAGATACAATTGCACACGTGTGCAATTCGGTGGTTTTTTAGTATATTCACGGAGTTGTGCAATCATCACCACAATCAATTTTAGAAGATTTTTATCACTCCAAAAAAAAAATATTCTGTACCTATTAGCGGAAACTCCCCATTTCTTCCCAACCTCGCCCCCCCAACACCCTTGGCAACCACTCATCTACTTTCTGCTGACATTTCATGTAAATGGAAGCATACAATATATGTGTGGTCCTTTGTGACTGGTTTCTTTCACCTAGCAAAATGTTTTCAAGGTTTATCCATTATGTACAGTATACTCTCACTAAGCATTGGGCATCGCCTCCTTCTGCCTGGGGAGCCCTGAGCCAGGACAGACCTGAACCTCCACTACATCCCTGACCTCCTGGGGGTCCCTTTGAAAGGACAAGAACCACACTGGTGAGGGCTCTCAGTAATTCCCTGGGAAGGATTCCTTGGAACCCATCAGGATTCCTGGAGCAGTTTTGGGCAGGTCCCAGGCTTTGGGATTGATGGGAGGAGTCCTTTGGCATTTTTCCTGCTGCTAATGGTCCAGCTGTGGATTTCAGAGAACGCTGGGCCGTCCGTGAAAGTCTTGGCTTTTGGAATCAGCCAGGGCTGGCCTTAAAGAAAGGGCTGAGCAAATTCGTATGATTTGAGGGGCACTGGAACAAGCCCCAGCCCAGCAAAAAAGGGCTCATTGGGGTACACTCCTTTTGACCCTTAAATACTTCCTGGTGTCAGCTAGTAAAACACAAAGATCTTTTGCCTGTCTTAAGCTGAGAGTCTTTGCAATTATGTGACTCTAGAGCCACATTTGCTGTCATTTTAATCCAAACTCAGCCAAACGACTGCTGTTTTCCAGGCCAGTCGAGTGTAACCCAAGGTTCCTTTAAAGGACCAGGACCTTCCTGAATTGCTGCAGGCTGAGGTGGTGGTGTTTGAGCACCACTGAGCTAACAGATTACCTGGGATTATGACAATTTGTAGAGAACAGATGATAAATGACCTAGGGGAACAGCGGGATGGGTAGGGTGGGGGAGAGGAGAAGAGGAAAGTTTAAGGGAAAGGGAGAAAAACAAACTTCCTCTTTGACAGATTTGCCCCCTGATAGTGCTGGATGGCAAGAAAACAGTCTCCTCTTGTTTCTCCTCCTCTTTGGTAACTAACTAACTAAAAAGTGGCAGGGCCCCAGTTACTCTTCTATATAGAACAAGCCTTGTGAAGACCAAGCCTTATCCTGTTCTAGTTGGGAGATGGGTGTGTGTAGTCGAGGAAGTGCTGGCGTGTGTTTCGAGCCCCTGTTGGGTACCTGCCCTTTTCTTTTTCAGAAACACGTTTAAGCCCCCCAGTTACTTGTGGAAGTAAATATTCTCCTTCTTTTAGATGTAAGATCACTGAGCTTCGGGGATATAAACTACCTCGCCTGGAGTTGCAAAGCCAGCAAGTACCAGATACATGATTAAGAAAAGTCTGTATGAGATTTGAACCCAGACCCCATTGCTCCATCAGCTTCTTTGGTGGGGAAGGGTGAAGTGACCCTTCCCTTCAAGGGTGTGTGACTGTAAATGGATGACATCAACTGAGGCCATACAAGTCTGGGAGCTGAAACAGGCTGGAAGGCAGAGAGGTGTGGGTGAAATGTACACTTGCTTGTTCTGTGCCCCTGCCCAAGCTCCTTAACCTCTCTGGGCTTCAGTTTTCTCTTCTAGAAAACAGGGATAACATAGCCACCCTATGTTTTAAGGCCTAAATTGATTTAGTACAGAGTCGGGAAGACAAAACTGGTTTCTCTTGTCTCCTGCTGCTTTTTCCTTCTTTCTACCTTTTTTTTTTTTTCTTCTTCCCACGTTTCCTCTTCTCTCTTTCTCTGGCTCCACTTTTTGAGGGGATTGTGACTAGAAAGGCACAGGAAATTCTCAGGAAACTCTGAGAACTGAGTGTCTGTTTAAGTTGGGGCTTACAGTCTAGACTCCACATTTCTTCAAGGTAATTTTTTTTTAATTTAATTTAATTTTTAATTTATACTTCAGGGTAATTTTTTAAAATCAATGCTCTCGAAGAACTTTTCTGCCAGTGGGCCTTTGTTGGAGCTCACCGGCAAGGGTCCCTAACTTTTAATTGTAGGGAACAGTGTTTAGTCTTTTTCCTACCAGAGATAACCTGGGTTGTTTATGAAAATTGATCCAGCGGGAGGCCAGGCTTGGCTGAGTTCTTCTGAGTTTCATAGGTGGTGTCTCTAACTAGAGGTACTCAGGGGATCTTTTACTGGATAAAGATTTCCTCCTCCATGGCTTTCTGTCTGCTTTTGCAAAGGGGAGCACACTGAATCGATATCAAAAAATGATGTTCTACTGTAGGTTTAGAATGGAACATAAAGATTACTACTGTTGGAAACACAGAAGGAGCATCTGGCCCATACTTGGAAGATCAGGGAAGCCTTCCCAAAGGATGAGATGTCTATGCTGAGATGTGCAGCTGCCCTTTATGCTGCTTGTAGATAGAGTTTAGTTAAAAGCAACTCTCATTTCTTTGACCAAGAAGCTATGTCAGTCCTTAAAAAAAAAATGCCGGGTAATGGAACATTCCTGAGTCAAAGAGAGTCTCCAGTTTGCCATACTTTTGGAGTGGCTCTGCCTTCTGTCATGTAGGACTTACAGCAACCTAGTTTAAGACTAAACAGCTATATTTCTGAGGGTGATCTGCAGACATATCCCTTGCATTTGAGCCATTCACTGGGCTGCTATGATCCTACATGGGGTCTTTCTGTGAACTAGAAAAAGGTACCTCTGGGCAGACCCGTGCTATTGGGAGAAGAAGACAGTATCCTTTCCTCTGGAAAACAGTTTTGCATACAAGTTGGAGAGAGTGTCTGCTAGTTTCAAGCATTACTTGCCCTAGGCCAACTGCAAATTGTACAGTGCGTCAACTGTGAACTGTACACATCAGCCCTGGTCATTCAATCATTGATCATTAAATCAATCAGTATTTATTGATTGACTATCATGCACTTTGAACTTTTTTGATTATGGGTTAAACTGCCCATCTAGATGTATTATGTTACCCAAGACTCAGACGGTAAAGTTACGGGGGCCATGAAGCTAGCTGGAGAGTTACAATGGGATAAGAGGCCAGTGCAGTCTGTTGGAGGTTGATCACTCTTTCTAAAGATTTTTCAATTTTATTAATATTTTAAAGAAGCAAATTTTGGCCTTGTTAATTTCTACTAATATTTATTTTATGTATTTTTGGGTTCTATGCTTATCTTTATTAATCCCTTTTCCAACTTAATTAGGATTTTAATTTGCTCTTCTTTTTTTGGCTTCTTTAAGTGGAAAATTAGATCATTGATTTTTAAATTCCTTCTTTTTTTATGTAAATATTTCTCTCTAATCCTTTAGCTGCATCCCACAAATTTTCATGTGTTATCTTTTTATATTTTGAATTTGTAAAGATATTTTATTATGATTGATATCTAATTTAATTCTGTTGTTGTCAGAAAACATACTCTGCAAACTTTGAGTCTTTTGGAATTTATTGTCTCATTTTAGGATGCAGAATATGGCCGATTTTATAAGAAATTTTTTAAAAAAAGAATATTCTGCAGTTTTTGGATGTGGTGTTCAATAAATATCAATTACTAGTTGATAGAGTGGTTCACATCTTCTATATCCTTACTGTTATTTTGTCTAGTTGTTCAGTCAGTTCCTGAGGGGATTGTTAACATCTCTAACTTTGCTTATTATTTCTTTCTTTGGTTCTATCAGTTTTTGCTTTGTGTATTTTGAAACTCTGTTATTAAGCACGTACTCATTTATGATTGTTAACTTTTCTTGATTAATTGACCCTTTATTCTGAATTGTCCAGGACTTGAGGGATATTTTTTTTCTTTTTTAAAATATTTATTTATTTACTTATTTATTTAGGCTGCGCCAGGTCTTAGTTGCAGCACATGGGATTTTCATTGCCAGGTGTGGGATCTTTTAGTTGCGGCATGCGGGATCTTTTAGTTGTGGCCTGCAGGCTTCCTAGTTGCGGCATGTGGGCTTCTTTGCAGGCTTCTTAGTTGCAGCATGTGGTCTCTTAGTTGCGGTATGCATGTGGGATCTAGTTTCCCAACCAGGGATTGAACCCCGGGCTCCCTGCATTGGGAGCATGGAGTCTTAGGCACTGGACCACCAGGGAAGTCCCGAGGGGCGTTTTTATGCAGAGTTGATTCCCCCTACTTGTGGCTCACTCTTTTCTTACGCACCTCTTCTCAATTTCCAGTCTCTGGCATTCCTGAACTCTTCTACCCTTTGATACTTTATGCTAATAAAATTGTGGCTTTCCACTTGATTTATAATCACAATGCCATGCACAGTGGGGAGTTCGCGCAGGGGGAAATAAAAGGCTAGTCACCAAGCTAATAGTAACACAACTAGGTCTTTATTTCTAAATTAGAGTTGTTTTCTCCTGTGTCCTGATGCTAACAGAGAAGAGTGATAACCACTGACTTCCTCTAGGGCTTGTTTTTAAGTAGACCTCATTAACTAATCATGAAAACCCTTTTGGTTATTCTGGGTGTAAGGAGGGTGGTATTTTCACTACAGAGATGAAATAAGGAATACTAAACATGTCAACACACTGGGCAAAGATGTTAGCCCTGTTTTTAGTCTCTCCATTCTTATCTGTAAATACGTATGACCTAGATCATCAATTCACTGTAAAATTCTCCTCTAAAAGTGATATCAAAATATTAATAATGTTGGGCTTCCCTGGTGGCGCAGTGTTTGAGAGTCCGCCTGCCGATGCAGGGGACACGGGTTCGTGCCCCGGTCCGGGAAGATCCCACACGCCGCAGAGCGGCGGGGCCCGTGAGCCATGGCCGCTGAGCCTGCGCATCCGGAGCCTGTGCTCCACAACGGGAGAGGCCATGGCAGTGAGAGGCCCACGTACCACCAAAAAAAAAAAAGAAAAAAAAGAAAAAAAAAATTAATAATGTAGAGTCCAGAAAGAGTTCAGACTTAAAGGTCATTTTGTCCAGTTCCCCTGCCCACAAATCCAGGAATCTCTTCTATAACCCCTCTCATGGGTAAAACTTAGCCAGCTTCTGCCTCAGAACTTCTAATAAAAGTGAAGAAGGCATTCTAGTTGTTAGAGAATTTTTATATCCAAATCCGCATCTCTGTGGCTCGGTCCATTGATTCTAGTACTATTTGCAGAAACTGCACAGAATAATCTTGTTTTATCTTCTGTGTTAAAGCCCTTCAGATATTTGAAGACATCCATTATGTGCCTCCGATTCTTATTTTTCCTAGGCTTAAATCATGCTTAATCATTCCCATTTCTTTCAAATCTTCTTTACATGGGCTTGTCAACTAAAACTGCTAAGTCTTCTTTTTAGTCAATGAATTGCTCTTAAGTCAAATCTTCCAGATCTTCAGATGGTTGATTATTTTGAACCTGTATAGAGCTGCCATCTGGAAAAATGATAAAAAATGGATAGGAACGTAATTAGAAAAGTTTAAAGTAGTTCACCCGTGCCAATAATTGTGCCTCTGTCATTATTTGGATCTTCTGTTTTTGCCTAAACCTTTATGCCAAGTTAGTCCCACAACCTTCATTAGATGGAGGAGATAAAGAGTTCTTTTTTTTTTTTTAATATTTATTTTGGTTGCACTGGGTCTTAGTTATGGCGCGTGGGATCTTTGTCGCGGCATGTTTAGTTGCGGCATGCAGGATCTTTTAGTTGTAGCATGCGGACTCTTGTGGCCTGCGGACTCTTAGTTGTGGCATGCGGACTCTTAGTTGTAGCATGCGGACTCAATTGTGGCATGTGGACTTAGTTGCAGCATGTGGACTTTTAGTTGTGGCATGCGGACTTCTTAGCTGTGGCATGTGGACTTCTTAGTTGCAGCATGCATGTGGGATCTAGTTCCCCGACCAGGGATCGAACCTGGGCCCCCTGCATTGCGAGTGCGGAATCTTACCCACTGGACCACCAGAGAAGTCCTGATAAAGACTTCTTGAGTCTTTTCCTCCTTTAGTATCTACCCAAGTAGTAAATTCATTGATGATTATCATTCCCTTTTCCTTTGTGTCCTTTCAACCTGTTCCTAACATGTTACCAGTTAGAACTTTTTGAGAGCTTCCTGAGTTTCTAAGTACATTATTTACATTATCACAATCATCCTATAAGGCAGATGTTCACTGGCACATTTTGCTGATAAAGAAATCAAGTCATGGAGTGGTTAAACTAGTTAGTCAAGGACCCCTAGCAAATTATTGGCAGATCTGTCTTCCTAGCTCCCAGTTTTCTATTCATATCTCCAGTTCGTGTTAACTCTTTGTTCTATTTCATACTTATTGCATTTAGCTTGGCAATATATTTGCTTGCAGTCAACTATAAGTGAGTTGACTGAAGGCAGGGATCATATGGTATGAAATTTTGTATCTCCCTTAGAGTAGAGAGCTTTGGTTACATAGTAGGGCTCTCATTAGTGATTGTTGGAATGAAGATTCTGATATTACAAATCACAGTCTCTCTCAGGGCCTGGTGTGCCAGTTGGCTGGCAACAATTTTGTTTAAGTTTATGGTTTTTTGTATGTCAGCACTGACTGAGTAGAACATTATCCAGGGTTTGGGTATATATGTGTGTAAGTCTGTGTGTGTATGTGTGTGTGTTTATATGAGTAGTTTACAAAAACTTTAGGATAAATATTTTAAGGGATTTTGATAAAACTGGCTTGCACAAGGGGCTTTGCTCCTTGTTAAATTTAATTGTATAAATGCAATTAAATAAGACAAACATATGAAGTAGAGGAAGGGTCAATTAGTCCTAATGGGGATAGTTTTAAGTTACTGATTACATAATCTCGTGACAGTGTTCTGAGAAAACTTGTACTAAAGATTATCAACTTTCCTCAAATTGGGTTTATACCTTCTGAACTTAGAGCTAGATAGCCACTTCTAACATGATGTTTTTAAACCAAAAAAAAAAAAAAAAAATTAAGGCAGAGTTATTTGTTTTGTGCAAGGTTTTAGGCAAAGTTTCAACAAATTAGGCTTTGATATTTTGGTAAGTGTTAAAGTATCTCATGGCACTTTAATAGGAATTGGGATTTTTTCTTGCCTCTATTTTACTGTCCAAAAAAGAGACTTGGCAGAAAACCTTGGGAAAATGAAAATTCCAGTTCTCCCAATATGGTATTACTCATCCTAATTTAAAATAAACACACAAAAAAAGGAAGAATTTAAAGATAATCTAGGGCTACAGTTTTTTGTCCATATAAATAATACACAGTTTTCAAAAAAAGTTGCCAAGATTAGGGTAGCACTAATTCATCGGTGTATTTACTTATTTAAATTGTGTGAAATGCAGATTAACTTCTAATGTGGTGTGTTAAGTATTGCTTCAAAACACCTGGACACAGGAACTGCAGTGTTTTGATGAGAAAGAGAAAGACTATTGGACTGTGGCTTGTAAAAGGACTTGCTCTACTATGTTAACATAGTATCGTGTGATATCTGATAAAAGTCTCTGATCTTAAAGGGCATGCCAAAAAGACAAATTGTTTCCTTACCTCTCCCTCCCTTTGCCCTGTTCTGGATGAAACCTGTGGTTATGTTTGGGGAACAAAATCTTAGAAAGAATATTTCGTTTGAGTTGAGAGAGTGATTCTACTTCTGTGGTTTTCTTTGGGTATCACGGTCTTGATCATGATAGGGCTGACGCCTACTCCCCTCTCTTTGCAAATCCCCTGTATTCAAGCCTCTGTACACAAAAGAGCAAAAGAGTGATTTCACAGTCCTTTGGATAACCCACCTGATCTTGTTCTACTTGGCTGGGTGGGGTTAGGGTTCTCTAGATGCCTCAGGGCCTTTCCCCCTGTATTTTATCTAAATTCACTCTCCATTTGTCCCATTTCTTCTGTGCTCTGACACATAGTTGGTTTATTAATCTGTAATAAATTAATAATAAATTCATCCAGACTAAAATGCCATATATATTACATATAAAATAGTCACTCAATGTGTTACCTATTCCATTGAATTTTAAGGGGCTTCTAGTATGTGAAAGTCTTAATTTAAGAAAATATTCTTTAGTAATTAGCATTTTGGAAGTATAGTAGGCTAGTTGGGGGAGATGCTTTTTGGATCCCTAAATACAAATGAATACATTCTTTAATTTTTTTTATAGGATCTTAACTTGATTATTTCTATGATTATCAAAGCATGTGGCTCTTCCTTTAATTGGCAATACAAAAGAATTGCACGCTAGACTGTCACTGGATATTATAAAAAGTGGTTGCCAAAAAAATTTTTTTATGAATGATTGCTTGAAGGAATATAATTAATTTATTCCTCTGGATATACTGTATCACTCTGGAATAAAACCAGAATAAGTTTAAGTGCGTGAATCATATTGAATCATATGGTTTTGAAGATTCATAGAATTCTGCTTTGCTACATTCACTGAAATAACTCTTGGGTTAAAAAGGAAGTTAAAGTTTGTATGTTGCTGCCGAAGCATATTCAGAGAAAAATTATGGCCTCAAATAAAGACTATTACATTAATTAAGGATTAAATAAACAAAAAGAACAACAAAAATTAAAAACATAAGAGCAGGACTTCCCTGGTAGTCCAGTGGGTAAGACTACACTCCCAATACAGGGGGCCCGAGTTCCATCCCTTGTTAGGGAACTAGATCCCACATGCATGACGCAACTGAGAGTCCACATGCTGCAGCTGTGAGCCTGCGTGTCACAACTAAAGGATCCCGCGTGCCACAACAAAGACCCGGCGCAGCCAAAATAAATAAATAAATAAAATAAATATTATAAAAGCAGAAAAGCAAAGATAAATACAGAACTAAATAAATTAGAAATCAAAAAATAATATTGGCAAATAAAAAAAACCTATTCTCAAAAAATTACAATCTGGACAAATATATATATAGCTTATCTATTTTGGAGAGAAAAGAGAAAGTCAGAAACACATCACTTTAATACTGATAATGGAGCTATAACAAGAAAAGATAGGTTGTAATTTGAGAGATCACACAACTCTGTGCTATTCAATCTGAAAATCAAAATTAAAAGAATAACTTTAAGGGAAAATATCCAAACTAGAACCAAGAAGTAAAAAAGCTAAATAGGTTTATGAATAAGACAAAATATATTTTTAAAGCTGTGTAGGAATTAGCTTCAGAAAGGGAATAGGCCCATATGATTTTCTCACTCAAATTATTCATAGGCTTTCATAGAGTAGATCTTTCTCATGCTACTTAAACTATTACGGGGCTTCCCTGGTGGCGCAGTGGTTGAGAGTCCGCCTGCCGATGTAGGGGACACGGGTTCGTGCCCCGGTCCGGGAAGATCCCACATGCTGTGGAGCGGCTGGGCCCGTGAGCCATGGCCGCTGAGCCTTCGCATCCGGAGCCTGTGCTCCGCAACGGGAGAGGCCACAGCAGTGAGAGGCCCGCGTACCACAAAAAAAACAAAAAAACCCAAAACAAAACAAAACAAAACTATTACGGCACAATGAAAAAATGGAAACCTTTCTAACTTTTTTTTATGAAGCTAGAATAATCTTGACACCAAACCTTTTAAGAAAAGAAAACTCTTAGTCAATTTTGGTTATTAACATAGATCCAAAAAAGCAGCTATACAAAGTCGACATGATATAAAAACAATAATATGCAGAAACAACAAAGATCAGTTAGCCCGGGAGGAGGGTGCCCTGAGGAGTCTTTAGACTCTGGAAGATGTCTGATTGGCAGATGTTAAAGGGATTCTTTGGTAATCCAATGCGTCCATGAGCTGCACAGCCTCAGTCCAGGACTGCAAGAATTCAAGCCTGGGAGCACTCTGCAGAAGGCTTACGTTGCAGACTGAAGGTGGGCATAACCTTGGAATCCCTCAGACATTACATTGCTCAGCTCTTGCCTCAGAGAGATCTGGCTCTCATCTCTGAAGACTTCAATATTGTCTCAGTGTTACAGGAACTTTGGAAAAGCAAGCAGCAGCAAAGGGTTGCACTCCCAAGTGAAGCTGCAGTGGTCTACAGGTCCATGTCATCCCTTAGACCTTCCTTTGTGAGTAATGTGACCCTCCCAGGGGGACACTGTTTTGGCAATTTTCAGTGCTGCTTAGGTAGAGCTGAGGCCTGATGGGATGCCTCTGAAGTTGTCCCAGTCAACTCCTTCTTCAGTGAGCTGCCCTTCAGAAGGATCACACCAAAGAATTCTTTATGGAAAGCATTCAGGAAACAGTTGCGGCATCAGAGGCACACCAGATGCGCCGATGACTCCAGCATCTGCATCAAAGCCTGTGACTCCATGTTAGTTAAACACTGGGACGACCATGTTTATTTCAAGAGCTGATGACCATTTTCCAACTATTGCACTGGAAGGGAAGCCGAAAAGCCCTTTGTGAAACAAAGCATTCCTGACAGGAAGTCATCTTCTATTTCCAGTATTCCCTGGATGAAAGATGAACAGCCATATGGTCTGGACTGGATCATGAAGGAGCAAGGGTCCTTGAAAAAGGAATCCTCTCTCAAGAGCAATGAATGGCCTTGGGGGAGTTATAAGAAGCCAGGAAAGCAGGATAACTATGATTTTACATAGAAAAGAAAGAAATCACTATCTTAGCCTTGACTGAGATCTACAGTAGGCTTCACATTTCCTCACCCAGAGATGTTCAGGCTGAGCCTCAGAGCCCCGTGTGGTATTGCTAGCAAGGCCGGGCCCCAGGTGCCCCCAAGGATGGCAGAGACCAGATCCTAACATGTGGAAGCTCACTGAAGTAGGTCATCAGATGTTTTAGCATCTATAGCTGCTACCTGAAGGCTGCACGAATCCTCCTACTGCTACTAAAATCCTCCTGTTTTATTCACAGAATCTGAGAATAGTAGGACTCACTCTTATAGGACCCAGTACTCACTCAGTTCAGTTTTCTAATTAAACTCTTCAAACTATAAGGATGGAAGCAGGATTGTTTGAAAAATATTTCCCAAGACTGGCTCCAGCCTTAAGTCTGGCTGACATGTGCTTCACTAGATTACATATGTTGTTTCAAAGAATGTGCCAGTGTAGCATCTCTCAAAGAACAGCAGCCAGGATTGGGAAGAAGTAACATGATAGCAATTTTAAAAATACTTGGATTAAATAAGAAATATTGATTGCTTTAAAAAACATGCAAGGGTCAGAGTCTCCTCCCAAGCTTTGGAAACTAAAAGATAGCTCCACTAGATATAATCCAAAGCTACAGAAGGGGTTTTATCTGGGTCTATCAAAGTTCTTGAAGAGGTAATAGTATGAAAATACTAGATAAACTTAATGTGGCATACAATAGCACTGTAATAATAATTTTTTACCATACTCTTCCATTTGGGGATAAATGTCACCTAGAATAGTACTCACTCTTGTTTCTCGAGAAGAATTAATATCCAATTTTTGAGTCCTGCAATCAATTATATTCATTTTTAATTTGCAAATAGGTAACTTGAATTCATTTACTTTTATTTTCTGCCACCACAGACATATATCTATAACAGAGAAAATCATAGGTATTTTAAAGTTTAAAACATTTGAAAAATCATTAGCATTTAACAAAGAGTGCTTGCGTTTGGTTAGTCCCTTAGGAGTTAGAGAGAAGGACTCTTTTGCTCTATTACTGTCTTTGTTATTTCAAACAATTCTGCTTCCATCCGTTCAGTTTGAAGAGTTTAATTAGACCATAAGCAACCAATAGCTCAAATGTTACAGAATCTTCTTGAAAGAAATAATATGACTCTGTCATCTATTTGAAAATGGCTTGGCTGAAAACTAAAACCATTATAATTACATTAAAGTTAAAAAAAAACCCACAGTAATTTTCATGAACAGGCAGGATTTATTTCTGTGTTTCAAGGATACATTAATACTAGACACTACCAAAGTAATGAATTACACTAAGAGGTATAGATGAAAAACGTGAACATCTCCATAGATGAAACAGCAAAAAGGCAAGATTCAGCATTCATTCCTGGTTGAAAAAAAATACCCAGTAAAAAGTCAAGAATTTATTTTTTAACAGAAAGAGACAATATATCTCAATCTAACTACTAGCAATATACTTAGTGATGAAATATTTGAGGCATTCCTTGTAAAATAATGGTTTTAAAACTTCTGGCCTATATAATTAAACACACACACACACACACACACACACACACACACACACACACGGTGGTTGCAATTGTCAACCTGGAAAATGCAAGAGATTAAATTGAAAAAATATAGAGTAAGAGTTCAAAATGGTGGTCTACTATAAAATAAATAGATAAAAGTCACTATCTTTTCTATATTAAAAAATAATCCAGGTTTCCATTCACAACTGGAATTAAAAAATTAAGATAACTAGAAATATACCTTGAGATGGAAAAAGTGATTTTACCCATGACATTGAATCAGAAACCATAAAGAAAAAGATCAAATCAGATGCCTTGATTAAAAAAAAAATCTTGACCCAATAAAACAAAATTGAAAGGTCAAAAACAAACTTGAAAAATACTGCAGTATATATGTTAAAATTAATATATAAAGAGTTCTTACAAATCAATGAGAAAATGGGTGAAATATATGAACAGGTATTTTATAAAAAGTATAAGTAGCTAACAAACACAAAATGTTACGTTTTACTGATTATAAAAAAAAATTAAGATGATATTGTGATAATCACATTTTACCTATCAAATCAGGATATGTTGAAAGCAATGAACCCCTGTGATGATGGAAGTGATGTGATTTGGTACTCATATAAGATGCTGATAGAAGTGGAAATCAGTATAAGGCATTATGTACCTATGTTTTAAAAACCTTTAAAAAACACATCTTGTTTTACCCAACAGTTCTACAATTGGGAGTTTAGCCAAAGAAATCAATAGTCATGTATTCAAAGAGGTGTGAATAAGGATAGTCATTCCAGTGTTACATGTATTACGGAAATTTAGAAACAATCTACATTTACAAATAAAGCTAGATAATAAATAAGTTGTGATATTGTCATGCATATTGTAACAGGACATTTATGTCATCAGCAAATATTTGCACATACTCTTTGCTGTGCTTTCTTGTATTTTCTAATTTTCTATGATTAAACTCATTATTTTTGTAATCAGAATGAGAAAAGATATTTTAAAGTGAAAAGAAAGTGATATGAAATGTGATACTTTAGAAGCATTTTCCTAAGATGCTTCTACCATGTTTGATTGTCTGTGTGGGCTGAAATCCTGGATCCTGAACTCACTATCTATGTGACTTGGGAAAACTCTCTCTGCCTTTATTTTCCTTATCTGTAAATCAATATTACAATCATACCTACTTCAAAAAATGCACTGGATAGAAGAAAACTTTTGAGATGTCTTAATTTCTGAGGTAAGGACTCAGAATTTCTCCTCTGTAATGGCTTGCAATAGAATTGTAGTCAGCACTTGTAGACTGGCCTTTTAAATTAACCCCAAACATTCACACTTTTCCCCCCCTCCTTCTTTCCCTCCCTCCTTCCTACCCTCCCTCCTTCCTTCTTTTCCTTCCTTAATTTCCCCCTTTTTCATTTCTTTCACCTTTTCTTGGAGCTTTTCTTTTATTGATATTCTAATGAAAACGATGATCTTAGAAGAGTTTTAGATTCACACATATGGAGAAAAAAATTATAAGCAAAGATGAAAAGATTAAGGGTTATTCAGCCCAATGAAGTGAAAGCTCAGTGATGATTTAATAATCGCACAAAGTGGTTTTTCAAATGCTCCTTGATCACTAGAAGAATCGTCCTGTATATCTATACTTATGACTGGCAAGGGAGTTGTAACTGTCTGATTATAATGCTCATTTCAGGCCAACTTTTGGAATTTATCCATCTGGGAAATTCATTGTGCTATTTTTGCCTTACAAAAGAGTCACAGAGTACCTTCTGAACTTCTCGCCCAAATATTTTTAATAATTCTCTTCATTTACAGCATCTTCTCAAAAATCTTTCTTTTATCAGTGTACGTTTTAGAGTGAAATATACAATGCCCTAAGGAATGAGTTACTTCCTGACAATACTAATACATGTTGGCTTGTTTGTCTTAGACGACTGCATATAATTTAAGTCTTCTCAAAATACCTCTGTGTTCTCTGTTTCTAGGACTGCCGTTACATCCCATGTGAAAAGCAGGAAATAAAATGAAGATTTTTCAGTGCAAGATGCAGCATTGGCTGTTTCCAGCTTTTTTGGCAATTACTTATTTTTGCACCAATGTCCAGGGTCAAGGTAATGGAAAAGTTGAATATAATCATTAGGGTCTGGGAGTCTGGCCATTTTGGTTCTGATTATCATTTTTTATTTTATTTACCTTAAGAGTGCTTCACTGGTTCAGCTGTGATTTTAGGCAGGGTCATATGTTGGCTTTTACTCAGTTTCACTAACTGTTTACATTGTAGAAATGTGCCACAACTTTGATGAAGGTTACGACCTCACCAGTGACTGAGCATATTAATTTTGTGGCAGCTGGTTAAACAGCTAATTTTTTTTTTTTTGCGGTACGCGGGCCTCTCACTGTTGTGGCCTCTCCCGCGGCGGAGCACAGGTTCCGGACCATGGCTCACGGGCCCAGCCACTCCGCGGCATGTGGGATCTTCCCAGACCGGGGCACGAACCCGTGTCCCCTGCATCGGCAGGCGGACTCTCAACCACTGCGCCACCAGGGAAGCCCAAACAGCTCATTTTTAATGTGCTTCTGAATATGTCATACAAATTTAATCAGCAAAGTCAAATTTGCAAAATCAATTCTGTTAATAAGGGGCTATAAGGTGTGTATATATGTATCTCGATCATGCCTTGTCTCTTTAAAAGACTGTCAACAAAATATTTCTGCCACTTCATACCTGGGTGACAGGAAGTGGGCATCCTGGGAAGCATCGAGTGGAAAAGTATAAGAAGCAGAATGGAGGCTTCAGTCTGGTCAGTTCTCAGGGCCAACTGATTCTGTCTGCACCCCAGGTGTCTTGACATCGCAAGGAGGGCAAAGAAGTTAACAACGTTCAGGATTCCTAGGTTAAAGATTAGAAATCTTTGTAGCATCTTCTACCCAGGCTCTTTTCTTTAAATGTGGTCTGAGTTTGTAGCCCACAACATCTTTTCAGTGAATAGGCCAACCTTCTGAACCTCCAGGAGAAGTAATGACCATGCCCAGATACCACAGATCATGCCCAGACAACACGGACGGTGCTTTAGAACCCACAGTGGCATTGGCTTCAACTGAACTACTCGAGGAAATAAAGTGTGTAGCAAAGGCAACAACGAAATCCATCAATATTCAACTTTTTTTTAAAAACAATTTACAAATGGTTTATATGACTACAGTCCCATTACAACCACTAGCAAAAAACAATGCCACCATTTTCTTTTATCAGTGGACCCCATCTGTTGCCAAGATATGCATAAATATTCTATAATCATTAAAAGAAAATCTTGGTTAGACACAAAGTTTATATTTCCTTTAGGTTTTTGCCCTTAGGGGAAAAACACTGAAAAGAAGATATGTTACTTAAGAAAGAAACAGGCCTGAGGTCACAGATTTGAACTTCAAAGTTAGCTCCTTTTTCCCTGTATGGAAGGCACTGGGACTTGTGCCAAAGCAAAGGCAGCAAGATTGACAGAAACACTGTAAGTGCAGTGGAGAAATAATTGTTCTTATCTCATGGAACAAAAGTGTCTGTATATTTAATACCAGAACCATGATTTTTCTTTTTGCAAGCACAAAGGAGGTGCTTCAATACATATACTTAACTCTGTAATAAATATAAATGCTTGCATGAACTTGACTCAAAAGTTAATTGTGTCAGTTAAAATCTTTAAAGACAAAAATTAAGTGTAAAGCTTGATTTCTGGCACACATCAAGAACCCAGAGCGAGCCAACGAACTCATCTTTTGTGTAGTGAAGTCAGGCTTCCTATGTGGGTTACGGCCGATTACAACATTTGTGAATATATAAACATCCCAAATGGGGATTTCGCAAGAAGACCAAGGAGGGTCCAGTTGTTACCTTCTTCGACTGCAGGGTTAGCCTTGTTACTGAAAGTACAGGGGTATTTTTATTTTGTTGTGCTGTATTTTTTGAGAGGGAAGATTCTCTTTAAACTCAAAGAATTTAAAGGATCATGAGAGATTACTACAAGCAACTATATGCTAATAAAATGGACAACCTGGAAGAAATGGACAAATTCTTAAAAAGCACAACCTTCCGAGACTGAACCAGGAAGAAATAGAAAATATAAACAGACCAATCACAAGCACTGAAATTGAGACTGTGATTAAAAATCTCCAACAAACAAAATCCCAGGACCAGATGGCTTCACAGGCGAATTCTATCAAACTTTTAGAGAAGAGCTAACACCTATCCTTCTCAAACACCTATCCTTCTCTCCTTCTCTCACTCCCAAACTCATTCTATGAGGCCATCATTGCGCTGATACCAAAACCAGACAAAGATGCCACAAAAAAAGAAAACTACAGGCCAATATCACTGATGAACATAGATGCAAAAATCCTCAACAAAATACTAGCAAACAGAATCCAACAGCACATGAAAAGGATCATACACCATGATCAAGTGGGGTCTATCCCAGGAATGCAAGGATTCTTCAATATACGCAAATCAATCAATGTGATACACCATACTAACAAACTGAAGGATAAAAACCATAAGATCATCTCAATAGATGCAGAAAAAGTTTTCGACAAAATTCAACACCCATTTATGATAAAAACCCTCTAGAAAGTGGACATAGAGGGAACTTACCTCAACATAATAAAGGCCATATATGACAAACCCACAGCCAACATCGTTCTCAGTGGTGAAAAACTGAAACCATTTCCACTAAGATCAGGAAAAAGACAAGGTTGCCCACTCTCACCACTATTCTTCAACATAGTTTTGGAAGTTTTAGCCACAGCAATCAGAGAAGAAAAAGAAATAAAAGGAATCCAAATTGGAAAAGAAGAAGTAAAACTGTCACTGTTTGCAGATGACATGATACTATATATAGAGAATCCTAAAGATGCATCAGAAAACTACTAGAGCTAATCAATGAATTTGGTAAAGTAGCAGGATACAAAAGTAATGCACAGAAATCTCTTGCATTCCTGTACACTAATGATGAAAAATCTGAAAGAGAAATTAAGGAAACACTCCCATTACCATTGCAACAAAAAGAATAAAGTACCTAGGAATAAACCAACCTAAGGAGACAAAGACTTGTATTCAGAAAACTATAAGACACTGATTAAAGAAATTAAAGATGATACAAACAGATGGACAGATATACCATGTTCTTGGATTGGAAGAATCAACATTGTGAAAATGACTATACCACCCAAAGCAATCTACAGATTCCATGCAATCCCTATCAAACTACCAATGGCATTTTTCACAGAACTAGAGCAAAAAATTTCACAATTTCTATGGAAGCACAAAAGACCCCAAATAGCCAAAGCAATCTTGAGAAAGCGAAACGGAGCTGTAGGAATCAGGTTCCCTAACTTCAGACTATACTACAAAGCTACATTAATCAAGACAGTATGGTACTGGCACAAAAACAGAAATATAGATCAGTGGAACAGGAGAGAAAGCATAGAGATAAACCCACGTGCATATGGTCACCTTATCTTTGATAAAGGAGGCAAGAATATACAATGGAGAAAAGACAGCCTCTTCAATAAGTGGTACTGGGAAAACTGGACAGCTACATGTAAAAGAATGAAATTAGAACACTCACTAAAACCATACACAAAAATAAACTTAAAATGGATTAAAGACCTAAATGTAAGGCCAGATGCTATAAAGCTGTTAGAAGAAAACAGGCAGAACACTCTATGACGTAAATCACAGCAAGATCCTTTTTAACCCACCTCTTAGAGAAATGGAAATAAAAACAAACAAATGGGACCTAATGAAACTTAAACGCTTTTGCACAACAAAGGAAACTATAAACAAGACAAATAGACAACCCTCAGAATGGGAGAAAATATTTGCAAATGAAGGAACTGGCAAAGGATTAATCTCCAAAATTTACAAGCAGCTCAGTATCAGAAAAACAAACAACCCAATCTAAAAATGGGCAGAAGACCTAAATAGACATTTCTCCAAAGAAGATATACAGATTGCCAACAAACACATGAAAGGATGCTCAACATCATTAATCATTAGAGAAATGCAAATCAAAACTACAATGAGGTATCACCTCACACTAGTCAGAATGGCCATCATCAAAAAATCTACAAACTATAAATGCTGGAGAGGGTGTGGAGAAAGGGGAACCCTCTTGCCCTGTTGGGGGGGAATGTAAATTGATACAGCCACTATGGAGAACAGTATGGAGGCTCCTCAAAAAACTAAAAATAGAACTACTATACTACCCAGCCATCCCACTAGTGGACATATATCTTGAGAAGACCATAATTCAAAAAGAGTCACATACCACAATGTTCACTGCAGCTCTATTTACAGTAGCCAGGACATGGAAGCAATCTAAGTGTCTATTGACAGATGAATGGATAAGGAAGATGTGGCACATATATACAATGGAATATTACTCAGCCATAAAAAGAAACAAAATTGAGTTATTTGTAGTGAGGTGGATGGACCTAGAGTCTGTCATACAGAGTGAAGTAAGTCAGAAAGAGAAAAACAAATACCATGTGCTAACACATATATACGGAATCTAAAAAAAAAAAAAGTTCTGAGGAACCTAGGGGCAGGACAGGAATAAAGATGCAGACATAGAGTATGGACTTGAGGACACAGGGAAGGGGAAGGGTAAGCTGGGATGAAGTGAGAGAGTGGCATGGACATATATACACTACCAAATGTAAAATAGATCACTAGTGGGAAGCAGCCGCATAGCACAGGGAGATCAGCTTGGTGCGTTGTGTCCACTTAGAGGGGTGGTCTAGGCAGGGTGGGAGAGAGACGCAAGAGGGAAGAGATATGGGGATGTATGTATAGGTATAGCTGATTCACTTTGTTATAAAGCAGAAACTAACACACCATTGTAAAGCAATTATACTCCAATAAAGATGTTAAAAAATAAAATAAAATTTAAAAAACTCAGAGAGTTTCACTGCAATCATTCTCATAGAAATCAAATCTTGTAGGCAGAAAAGGAATGTTTATGTCTTCTGTCAAAGACTCATTGTTATCAGGTACTTAGGAAATTTTATTAATACGAATATGTATTAAAGGACTAATTTTCTGCCCTCCCTTCCTTCCTTCCTTTCTTTCACTTCAGTTCAACTCACCTCATCTGAAATCTTTCTAATGGAATACTCTCGTTAATTTTTGAAACACTACTTTTTACAAAGGAACACTGAAATGAAGATCTTCTGTTCTTCCCTACTCATGATCACCTCCCTTCTCACTTTTCTTTTTTTTATATAAATTTATTTATTTATTGGCTGAGTTGTGTCTTTGTTGCTGCGCACGGGCTTTCTGTAATTGCGGCGAGCAGGGACTACCCTTCGTTGCAGTGCGTGGGCTTCTCATTGTGGTGGCTTCTCTTGTTGCAGAGCACGGGCTCTAGGCACGCGGGCTTCAGTAGTTGTGGCTCATGGGCTCTAGAGTGCCAGCTCCGTAGTTGTGGCGCATGGTCTTAGTTGCTCTGTGGCATGTGGGATCTCCTGGACCCAGAGCTCGAACCCCTGTCCCCTGCATTGGCAGGCAGATTCTTAACCACTGCACCACCAGGGAAGTCTCCCTCTTGCTTCTCTAACAATCTCTTGGTTTTCGTCCAAGGAACAACACTCCCTCCACCACCACACAGAGCCTTGGCTGCTGTATCCACCAGGCTTCCTCTCTGGGCTAAGGGGTGAGAAAATGACTGAAACCAGTCAGGCCACCTCTCCCAAGAATCTGAAACTTGTGTCCAGTGATGGAAGGATGGAAAATAGCTCCAGTCATTTCATTCCAAAGACATGCCCTAAGAAAAAATGGTCACTAGTTCCTAGAAACTGTATCCAGAGTGTTCCCAGATTCCTATACTTTCAAAGCCTATTTAACTTTTACTATAATTATATGACCTACTTCCTTATCTACCAGTAAATACATTTTTTGCTTAAATTGACCAGAGAAAGTTTCTTTTATTTGCAACTAAAAATCTCTGACTGATAGAAATGGAGCAGTATGGGCACTGAGAGTGTTTTCCCCTTCAAAACATAGTTTAGGGTGCTGTACTGGTGGAATAAACTATTATATTTATTAAGCAAAAAACCTTTAAACAGCAGAGAAGTATTTGTATTATATTTCCAAGTGGTCTTAAAAACCACAAATAACAGAAGACCTTAACTTTTTATCTCAGTCATTTTTTAATTAAATGTATTGGTAAATGTATTAAAAGTATTGTTTTAGAAATAGGAGAAATTAAAATTTGAGGGAAATTTACTCTGGGATATGCTAGAGAGTTCTCTTTATCTTGCTTAGAATCTAAAATGTTATAATCTCATGATCTATTACAAAGATGGTGAAAACAGTAGTAAAGAAAATATTCTCAAACTTCCAAATATATTTGACTACTAATAACAGCAAAAAGTATGGGTAAATGTGTTAACACAGAGGTCTCTATAAAGTGAAATCTAGCCCCTATGCAAAGTCTCAAATGTATATGCTTTGAAGTTTTTAAGTGACAGCTACTTTATCTTTAGTGTTTCCTTTTTGTAACCATCCAAAACAAACACTGCTAGAACCAAGTATAGATTTACTGTGAAGTTCTGAGACAGTATTGGTGCCACCATTCTGTCATGCTATACATATTTTTTCCCTACAACCAACACACCATTATATTCTCTGTGTTCCAATTCATTTAATAACTTGTCTTGAAAAGAAAATACTGGAATAATCCAGATATAAACAGTTATTTGGGTCAATGGAGGTTCACATTCTCTGTAGAGGGAAAGTTAAGAATTACATGGAGAGACTAAGAGGTAAAGTGCATTAGGTTGATTAGGAGGAGAGAGTTAGTTTCCTGTATACCTTTTAATACTGACTGTATTAGTTCTCTATTGCTGCTGTAACAAATTATAACAAAGCCAGTGCTTAAAACAAGAGAGAATTTTTCTTCCCAACTGATCCCTGTGTGTTGCAGGAAGTAGTTGGAAGTATGGTCATTAACTCCAAGTGTTTTAAAACTATTTGACCATGCAAAGAGTCAAGTTCCATTCCTTTCCAAACAAGTGAGCCTCACTTAGGGCGTGCTGTTTCTTGCATCTGACTTTTCTACAGCCTTAAATTCCAAACATTAGACATTAGCACTCCTTAAACACTTTATCACATTTAGACTTCCTTGCTCTACTGATGAATGACTCTTTCAGCACCAACACTGCCATGTTTTCAGGATTACCATGTTTATCTAGTAATGTCACTTTGCACACTTCATATATATTGTGCACTTATTTCAGAGGTTAGCATACTGTTTCTGCAAAAGGCCAGATAATAAATATTCCAGGCATTGTGGGCTATACGGTATCTATCACAACTACTCAACTTTGCCATTGCAGTGTGAAATAAGCCACAGACAATATGTAAACAAATCAGCATGGCTGTGTTCCAATAAAACTTTATTTATAAAAGCAGGCAATGGGCCAGATTTGGCCCATGAGTGGTAGTTTGCCAACCCCTGACATACTTCATAAGAATTAGCAGAAATCAAAAATAAAAGTGCAGATCCCAGACTTCCCTGGTGACCTACTGGTTAGGATTCTGGGCTTTCACTGCAGTGGCCTGGGTTCAATCCCTGGCCTGGGAAGATCCCACAAGCTGTGAAGTGTGGCCAAAAAAAAGAAAAAAAAAAATGCAGATCCCAGTAATACAAATAGTAGATTTCAAAAACTAAGTTCAATTAAAACAAAGCTAGAAATCATTCGAAATGCTTAAAAATACACACCAGAGGGGCTTCCCTGGTGGCGCAGTGGTTGAGAGTACGCCTACCGATGCAGGGGACACGGGTTCGTGTCCCGGTCCAGGAAGATCCCACATGCCGTGGAGCGGCTGGGTTCGTGAGCCATGGCTGCTGAGCCTGCGTGTCCGGAGCCTGTGCTCGGCAACGGGAGAGGCCACAACAGTGAGAGGCCCGCGTACCGAAAAAACAAAAAACAAAAAACAAAAAACCACACACACCAGAAGCCTCTGTCAGGCCTTTAGTAACCTTTATACTGTGTACTCAGTTTTTAAAAAAACGAGCAAAAATGAGGACTTTGCGATAAGCTTGGCCAAGGATGTCTACCAGCCCACTGGCAAGATTTGGCTCAGAAACTGGATGTGTTGTTTAACATTTAAAAACTTTTATTTTTAATTTTCTTCCACAAGTAATAAGAACCTATCTATAAATACATTTTTCTCCCCAAGTTCCAGTCGAAGCCAAACAGTAATAGTTTCTCTGTTCATCCAAATGTTAGGTTTAGCCAACTTCCTTTTCTAGTTCAACATAACAGTTCTTATGATAAATCCATATTTTCCCATAAGCCAGAGAAATGTAGACTTTTTCATTCAAGTCATATTGAGAATGGGAAGCTTGTGTTTTTGTTTTGTGTGACTAGCATCCTCTGCTAAGAGGTAGTAAATGGCAAGTAGAGAGAGAATACTACTCTTAAGATTGTGTCCTTCAGTTCTCGCTGATTTCAGATGAGTGGAGAGTTTGTAGTGTTAAATTACTCATTCTTCTAGCTAAGTGAAGGGTGACTTCTTAATATAAATCTTCTCCCGAAGAAACAGAGCATTTTGTTTGAGGTCAGAGAGTGTCATGCACCAGTATGTGAACTTGGATGAATCTCTTAGCTTCTCCTTGTATCCCTTATATATAAAATTGGGATAGCAATGTATTTTTGTGAATATTAAATAAGCTTTTGAGATCATCCATTAGATGAAGTAAAAGAGGAGGGGAACAAACATTTATTGGCCACCTATCATAATGCGTTATATCCGTTATCTTCTTTAACATTTTCACTTATCCTGTGCAGAAAGTATTGCTGTCACCTTTTGTAAAGATAAGGCGTTGGAAGAAACAATCTCTCGCTCAAGCTTATTCATCTAATAAGTGACAGAACTGGGAATCAAACTAATGTCCAAACCCCGTATTATGCTATATACCTATTAAAAAGAATGTTTGTTTCCTTCCCCAGACTCTGTGTCCTAAAGTGGGAAAGGCCAGGCATAAAAGTGGGTAATAAGTGCTAACTTTTCTGTTAAGCATTAAATTTTCTTTTGTGACAAACTAATTTATATATTATATAGTAAAAATCTTCTTATGAAAATATTTCTTTAGAAATTCTGGAGCACTGCTGTAGAGTTCCAAAGATATGTTTTGAAGTTTGAATGACTTACACAAAAAGTAATATAGACCGACCTATTTTGTGAACTATCGGGAAAGATTAAATATGCTGGGATGATTCATGATCATGTGCTGTGTGTCTTTCTGAAAGGTATAAATCAGCTACACGTGAAGAATGAATTCAAGTTTATAAAGCAATTATCTTTTATTATTATTATTATTTTTTATTTTGGTCCTTTACACTCTCTTTCTCAAAATGTTTTTAAATGAAGATCTTATTACTATAATATGTCTGTAATGACCTTAAATTATCATATCATAAAAAGTACTCAATTAATAAAGTGAAAAACCTAAAGGCATAAAACAGATCCCACTAGAGTAGATTACAAAAGCTTTTGTATTCCAAGTACAAAAATTCATCCTTATAACATAATAAAAACATTTTACAAGGTTGGCTTCAATTATTAAGCTGGACTAAGGTATTAAATTCTAACCCTAAGTCATAGTTGTTTGTCACAAAATCAGTACTACTTGGCAAATGCTTATCTCCTGAGTAAGAAACAAATGCTTTTGAGTTTGTGTTATTTTGCAAACTGATCAACTCACTAATGCAGTTGTAGAAAGAACATGAAGTCTTGCATATTCTGATTACATTACTTTGGCTTTTCAACTTAACAGTGGAAGTTTAAAAGTTTAAAAATTTAAAAAATTTTTGTTTTTCCTTTTCAGTGGCTCCACCCACAAGGTTAAGATATAATGTATTATCTCATGATAGTATCCAGATTTCATGGAAGGCTCCGAGAGGGAAATTTGGTGGATACAAACTTCTTGTGACTCCAGCTTCAGGTAAAAACACTCAACTGTATTTTTTAGAGTATTAGAAATTTTTTGCACACAGGGACCTAAAAATGTATTGTGCTAAGTGCTGCTTTAAGCTCATTTGAAGGATTTTGGTTTTATTTAAGCTTTGGAGCTTGAAATCTTACCCTCTACTCAAGAAAATAATGTTCCCCAAATTTAAAGAATAACTATTGGACTCCCCATAATTTTCCTCAGGCAAAATTTTCAGACTATCAAGAATCCTCACTACCTCTGTTTCAACATGTATCAGTTCTTTTGGTCTATTGACAATTAAAAATTACCTCCAAAGTTTTAGCCTAGCCACAGCAATCAGAGAAGAAAAAGAAATAAAAGTAATCCAAATTGGGAAACAAGAAGTAAAGCTGTCACTGTTTGCAGATGACATGGTACTATACATAGAGAATCGTAAAGATGCTACCAGAAAACTACTATAGCTAATCAATGAATTTGGTGAAGTAGCAGCATACAAAAGTAATGCACAGAAACCTCTTGCATTCCTATACACTCACTAATGATGAAATATCTGAAAGAGAAATTAAGGAAACACTCCCATTTACCACTGCAACAAAAAGAATAAAATACCTAGGAATAAACCTACCTAAGGAGACAAAAGACCTGTATGCAAAAATTATAAGACACTGATGAAAGAAACTAAATGTGATACAAACAGATGGACAGATATACCATGTTTCTGGATTGGAAGAATCAACATTGTGAAAATGACTATACTACCCAAAGCAATCTACAGATTCAATTCAATCGCTGTCAAATTACCAATGGCATGTTTTACAGAACTAGAACAAAAAATCTTAAAGTTTGTATGGAGATACAAAAGACCCTGAATAGCCAAAGCAGTCTTTTTTTTTTTTAACATCTTTATTGGAATATCATTGCTTTACAATGGTGTGTTAGTTTCTGCTTTATAACAAAGTGAATCAGTTATACATATACATATGTTCCCATATCTCTTCCCTCTTGTGTCTGCCTCCCTGCCACCCTCCCTGTCCCACCCCTCTAGGTGGTCACAAAGCACCGAGCTGATCTCCCTGTGCTATGCGGCTGCTTCCCACAAGCTATCTATTTTATATTTGGTAGTGTATATATGTCCATGGCACTCTCACTTTGTCACATCTTACCCTTCACCCTCCCTATATACTCCAGTCCCTTCTCCAGTAGGTTTGTGCTTTATTCCCGTCTTGCCCCTAGGTTCTTCATGACCTTTATTTTTTCTTAGATTCCATATATATGTTTTAGCATACGGTATTTGTTTTTCTCTTTCTGACGTACTTCACTGTGTATGACAGACTCTAGGTCCATCCACCTCACTACAAATAACTCAATTTCGTTTCTTTTTATGGCCGAGTAATATTTCATTGTATATATGTGCCACATCTTCTTTATCCATTCATCTGTTGATGGACTCTTAGGTTGCTTCCGTATCCTGGCTATTGTAAGTAGAGCTGCAGTGAACACTGTGGTACATGACTCTTTTTGAACTATGGTTTTCTCAGGGTATATGCCCAGTAGTGGGATTGCTGGGTCGTATGGTAGTTCTATTTTTAGTTTTTCAAGGAACCTCCATACTGTTCTCCATAGTGGCTGTATCAATTTACATTCCCACCAAAAGTGCAAGAGTGTTCCCTTTTCTCCACACCCTCTCCAGCATTTATTGTTTCTAGATTTTTTGATAATGGCCATTCTGACCGGTGTGAGATGATATCTCATTGTAGTTTTGACTTGCATTTCTCTAATGATTAATGATGTTGGGCATCCTTTCATGTGTTTGTTGGCAATCTGTATATCTTCTTTGGAGAAATGTCTATGTAGGTCTTCTGCCCATTTTTGGATTGGATTGTTTGTTGTTTTGATATTGAGCTGCTTGTAAATATTGGAGATTAATCCTTTGTCAGTTGCTTCATTTGCAAATATTTTCTCCCATTCTGAGGGTTGTCTTTTGGTCTTGTTTATGGTTTCCTTTGCTGTGCAAAAGCTTTTAAGTTTCATTAGGTCCCATTTGTTTATTTTTGTTTGTATTTCCATTTCTGTAGGAGGTGGGTCAAAAAGGATCTTGCTATGATTTATGTCATAGAGTGTTCTGCCTATGTTTTCCTCTAAGAGTTTGATAGTGTCTGGCCTTACATTTAGGTCTTTAATCCATTTTAAGTTTATTTTTTGTGTATGGTGTCAGGGAGTGTTCTAATTTCATAGTTTTACATGAACCTGTCCAGTTTTCCCAGCACCACTTATTGAAGAGGCTGTCTTTTCTCCACTGTACATTCTTGCCTCCCTTATCAAAGATAAGGTGATCATATGTGCATGGGTTTATCTCTGTGTTTTCTATCCGGTTCCATTGATCTATGTTTCTGTTTTTGTGCCAGTACCATACTGTCTTGATTACTGTAGCTTTGTAGCAGAGTCTGAAGTCAGGGAGCCTGATTCCTCCAGCTCCGTTTTTCTTCCTCAAGATTGCTTTGGCTGTTTGGGGTCTTTTGCATTTCCATACAAATTGTGAAACTTTTTGTTCTAGTTCTGTGAAAAATGCCAGTGGTAGTTTGATAGGGATTGCATTGAATGTGTAGATTGCTTTGGGTAGTAGAGTCATTTTTACAATGTTGATTCTTTCAATCCAAGAACATGGTATATCTCTCCATCTATTTGTATAATCTTTAATTTCTTTCATCAGTGTATTATAATTTTCTGCATACACGTCTTCTGTCTCCTAGGTAGGTTTATTCCCAGATATTTCATTCTTTGTGTTGCAGTGGTAAATGGGAATGTTTTCTAAATTTCACTTTCAGATTTTTCACCATTAGTGTATAGGTATGCTAGAAATTTCCATGCATTAATTTTGTATCTTGCTACTTTACCATATTCATTGATTAGCTCTAGTGGTTTTCTGGTAGCTTCTTTAGGATTCTCTATGTATAGTATCATGTCATCTGCAAACAGTGACAGCTTTATTTCTTCTTTTCCGATTTGGATTCCTTTTATTTCTTTTTCTTCTTTGATTGCTGTGGCTAAAACTTCCAAAACTATGTTGAATAATAGTGGTGAGAATGGGCAACCTTGTCTTATTCCTGATCTTAGTGGAAATGGTTTCAGGTTTTCACCGTTGAGAATGATGTTTGCTGTGGGTTTGTCATATATGGCCTTTATTATGTGAAGGAAAGTTCCCTCTATGCCTACTTTCTGCAGGGTTTTTATCATAAATGGGTGTTGAATTTTATCGAAAGCTTTTTCTGCATCTGCTGAGATGATCATATGGTTTCTCTCCTTCAATTTGTTAATATGGTTTATCACATTGATTGCTTTCCTTATATTGAAGAATTCCTGCATTCCTGGGATAAACCCCACTTGATCATGGTGTATGTGCTGTTGGATTCTGTTTGCTAGTATTTTGTTGAGGATTTTTGCATCTATGTTCATCAGTGATATTGGCCTGTAGTTTTCTTTCTTTGTGATATCTTTGTCTGGTTTTGTTATCAGGGTGATGGTGGGTGGCCTCGTAGAATGACTTTGACAGTGTTCCTCCCTCTGCTATATTTTGGAAGAGTTTGAGAAGTAAGCATGTTAGCTCTTCTCTAAATATTTGATAGAATTCTCCTGTGAAGTCATCTGGTCCTGGGCTTTCGTTTGTTGGATGATTTTTTTGTTATTGTTAACATCTTTATTGGAGTATAATTGCTTTACAGTGTTGTGTTAGTTTCTGCTGTATAACAGTGCATCAGCTATATGTATATATGTATCCCCATATCCCCTCCTTTTTGCGTCTCCGTCGCACCCTCCCTATCCCACCCCTCTAGGTGGTCACAAAGCCCTGAGCTGATCTCCCTGTGCTATTTTTAATCACAGTTTCAATTACAGTGCTTGTGATTGGTCTGTTCATATTTTCTCTTTCTTCCTGGTTCAGTCTTAGAAGGTTGTGCATTTCTAAGAATTTGTCCATTTCTTCCAGGTTGTCCATATTATTGGCATATAGTTGCTTGTAGTAATCTCTCATGATCCTTTGTATTTCTGCAGTGTCAGTTGTTACTTCTCCTTTTTCATTTCTAATTCTATTGATTTGAGTCTTCTCCCTTTTTTTCTTGATGATTCTGGCTAATAGTTTATCAGTTTTGTTTATCTTCTCAAAGAACCGGCTTTTAGTTTTATTGATCTTTACTATCATTTCCTTCATTTCTTTTTCATTTATTTCTTATCTGATCTTTATGAGTTCTTTGCTTTGGCTAACTTTGGGGTTTTTTTTGTTCTTCTTTCTCCGATTGCTTTAGGTGTAAGGTTATGTTGTTTATTTGAGATGTTTCTTGTTTCTTGAGGTAGGATTGTGTTGCTGCAAACTTCCCTCTTAGAACTGCTTTTGCCTCATCCCATAGGTTTTGGGTCATCGTGTTTTCATTGTCATTTGTTTCTGGGTACTTTTTTTTTTATTTCCTCTTTGATTACTTCAGTGATCTCTTGGTTATTAAGTAGTGTATTGTTTAGCCTCCATGTGCTTTTAATTTTTTACTGATTTTTTCCTGTAACTGATATCTAGTCTCATAGCAGTGTGGCCAGAAAAGATACTTGATACGATTTCAATTTTCTTAAATATACCAAGGCTTGATTTATGACCCAAGATATGATCTATCCTGGAGAATGATCCATGAGCACTTGAGAAGAATGTGTATTATGTTGTTTTTGGATGGAATGTCCTATAAATATCAATTAAGTCCATCTTATTTAATGTATCATTTAAAGCTTGTGTTTCCTTATTTATTTTCATTTTGGGTGAACTGTCCATTGGTGAAAGTGGGGTGTTAAAGTCCCCTACTATGATTGTGTTACTGTTGATTTCCCCTTTTATGGATGTTAGTATTTGCCTTATGTATTGAGGTGCTCCTATGTTGGGTGTGTAAATATTTATAATTGTTATATCTTCTTGGATCGATCCCTTGATCACTATGTAGTGTCCTTCTTTGTCTCTTGTAATAGTCTTATTTTAAACTCTATTTTGTCTGATATGAGAATTGCTACTCCAGGTTTCTTTTGATTTCCATTTGCATGGAATATCTTTTTCCATCCCCTCACTTTCAGTCTGTATGTGGCCCCAGGTCTGAAGTGGGTCTCTTGTAGACCCATATATATATGGGTCTTGTTTTTGTATCCATTCAGCCAGTCTATGTCTTTTGGTTGGAACATTTAATCCATTTACATTTAAGGTAATTATCGATATGCATGTTCCTATTCCCATTTTCTTAATTGTTTTGGGTTTTTTATTGTAAGTCTTTTTCTTCTCTTGTGTTTCCTGCCTAGAGAAGTTTCTTTAGTATTTGTTGTAAAGCTGGTTTGGTGGTGTTGAATTCTCTTAGCTTTTGCTTGTGTATAAAGGTTTTAATTTCTCCATCGAATCTGAATGAGATCCTTGCTGGGTAGAGTAATCTTGGGTGTAGGATTTTCTCCTTCATCACTTTAAATATTTCTTTCTTTCTTTTTTTTTTTTTTTTTTTTGCGGTACACGGGCCTCTCACTGTTGTGGCCTCTCCCGTTGCGGAGCACAGGCTCCACTCAGCGGCCATGGCTTACGGGCCCAGCCGCTCCATGGCATGTGGGATCTTCCCGGACCAAGGCATGAACCCGTGTCCCCTGCATCAGCAGGCGGACTCTCAACCACTGCGCCACCAGGGAAGCCCTCACACCAGTCAGAATGGCCATCATCAAAAAAATCTACAAACAATAAATGCTGGAGAGGGTGTGGAGAAAAGGGAACCCTCTTGCACTGTTGGTGGGAAAGTAAATTGATACAGCCATTATGGAGAACAGTATGGAGGTTCCTTAAAAAACTAAAAATAGAACTACCATATGACCCAGCAACCCCACTACTGGGCATATACCTGGAGAAAACCATAATTCAAAATGAGTCATGTACCCCAATGTTCTTTGCAGCTCTGTTTACAATAACCAGGTCATGGAAGCAGCCTACGTGTCCATCCACAGATGAATGGATAAAGAAGATGTGGCACATATATACAATGGAATATTGCTCAGCCATAAAAAGAAACGAAATTGAGTTATTTTTAGTGAGGTGGATGGACCTAGAGTCTGTCATACACAGTGAAGTACGTCAGAAAGAGAAAAACAAATACCATATGTTAACACGTATATATGGAATCTAAAAAGAAAAAAAAATGGCCATGAAGAACCTAGGGGCAGGATGGGAATAAAGACGCAGACCTACTAGAGAATGGACTTGAGGACACAGGGAGGGGGAACGTTAAGCTGGGACGAAGTTAGAGAGTGGCATGGACATATATACACTGCCAAATGTAAAACCTATAGCTAGTGGGAAGCAGTCGCATAGCACAGGGAGATCAACTTGGTGCTTTGTGACCACCTAGAGGGGTGGGATGGGGTGGTGGAAGGGAGGGAGACCCAAGAGGGAAGAGATATGGGGATATGTGTATATGTATAGCTGTTTCCCTTCATTATAAAGCAGAAACTGACACACCATTGTAAAGCAATTATACTCCAATAAAGATGTTAAAAAAAAAAAGCAACAGTTTTATGATGAAAGATATTTGCAAATGTGTTTTTATCTAGTTTAGACAACTGTTTGTCTAATGCAAAGACTATAACTGAAAGTGAGAATGAAAAGTGTACTAAAATTAGTATTATGTAATAGCATTATACATATTTTTGAATGTCTTCACCTTTAAAATCTTGATTTCTGGTTAATAAAATTTCTTAATGTACACAGTTAACCCACTTCTTAGAACTGATTTATCTTTCTGTTTTATTATAGGTGGAAAAACCAATCAATTGAATCTCCAGAACACTGCAACTAAAGCGATTATTCAAGGTCTGATGCCAGACCAGAATTACACAGTGCAAATTATTGCATACAATAAAGACAGAGAAAGCAAGCCAGCCCAAGGCCAATTCAGAAGTATGTATTTACAGACCATCAAGGGCTGCCCTGGGACTCTATCTCAGCTCTGAGTTTGAGTCTGTGGTAAATATTGTATCGATAACAGGTTAAAATCCTAGATTGTTTAGATTTGAAAAGATCTTCAAAGACATTTAGTATAATCTTCTGTGAGTTCCTTTTATCTCTAATATTCTCTGTCCCTTCCTTTACCCATTTCATGGTGCTCCTACTTATCCTTTAAAAAGGTTTTAGTTCTTAAATGCTCTCCCTGACACTGTCCACTGAGCCTTATGCAGACATCTCATCTACCCAGCACATAATAGCTGCTCAATAAATACTTTCAGGATTCTGTGAAGGGAGGTACTCTCTCTGCCCCCATAATGGTCTAGCAAGAGAATGGATGGGAGTGTCTTCATATTTGAGCCAGTTCTCAAATAGTAAGTTGGGAAAATACTTGACATACAGAGTCATTCTAAGCAGGAGAGAAAGCTCTGAGGCAGCCCTATCCATGTCTGTGCTGTTCCATTAGAAAGCTTTTCCTTATGTTGAATTTAAAAGTTGTCCACAAAGACCCTGATTCTTTTGGCTTTCAGGAAATATTCATTCATTTACTCATTCTTTTTTTTTTTTTCCACTTAACAAGTGTATATTGCATGGCTACGAAGTGTGAGGCCCTGTTCTAAGCCCTGGGAACATGACAAATCCCTGCCCCCATGGACCTTATATTCTAGTGACCAGAGACTACAGCAACTCTCTCTTCCTGGAGATGACTTATCTAATTGGAGGGCAGAGTTTTGTGTATCAGGAATACAAACAGAAGAGGTCTGTCCTGGTTAACTTTCTGTGTTACTTCATTGTTAAGGTAGACTCTTTAAAAAACCCAACTCATTATTAAGGACAATTTTAAACATAACTTAAAAAATCAGCAGATTCATAAAATAAACCCCTAAATATTCATCAGTTGCTTCAACAATTAACCATTCTTGGTCACTCTTGTTTCATTTATACCCCCATACTCCCCTCTCTCATATTATTTTGAAGTGAATCCTACACATCATTTCAAATAACAATAGCTTTTTAAAGGGTTAATCCACAAATCGGGGAGGCTGTGGGTTCTAGAACTCTATATACAGCAATGTTCTATCTGGATTTTTCTGTCCCTCCCTTCCTTTTTTTTTTTTTTTTTTTTGCGGTACGCGGGCCTCTCACTGTTGTGGCCTCTCCCGTTGCCGAGCACAGGCTCCGGACGCGCAGGCTCAGGGGCCATGGCTCACGGGCCCAGCCGCTCCGCGGCATGTGGGATCTTCCCAGACCAGGGCACGAACCCGTGTCCCCTCCCTTCCTTTTTATCTTTCTCTTCTAGGTTATGTTTTACGAGACACATTTTGTGATTTTTCTTAAATTAAAAAGAAAAACTTTGTTAACCCGCTACCTCTTGAAACTTCTCAAAAAAAAAACATTTGGTGAATCCACCTGTCAGCAGGACATACAGATGTTTTAAATGTTACATTCTTTTGAGATTCACAGTGTCTGGAAGCTCTGGGAAAGGGTTTTATGTTATTTTCAATATAAATCAGCCTTCTGTCTCATTTTATTGGCACTGTGCTTCAGTTTCTGGCCTCTGACATTCCTACATGAGTAAGGGAAATAACTTTCCTTAAAGTTTGTGAGAAGCAGTAAAAAGGACAAGGAGAAACAATTCATTTCACTTTAGTCTTAAGCTTTTGTGCGATTGATTATTGCAAATATTCCACTGACTAGCAGCATAAGAATCACAGGTAGCCTTAAAACTTTGCCAACAGCTATTTACTCAAAACATTTAAAAGGAAATGCATTTGTTTTCAGTTTGCTTAGCTCTGCTGACATAATCTTAGTGAAACAGTCCAACTTGTTAGATAAATTATATGGACGCATATATATTTTTTAGCTATGTTATTTTTATTGGCAGGTTAGAGGTCTTAGTTCTTCCCAAATAACAATTTATAAGAATGAAATTAAAATAACTTTGTTTGGATGGTTTCCTTTTCCATTTTGCATTTCAGTTCTGTTTTTGCTCCCTGTGAGATGGAACTAAAGCCTGTTCTCCCCTCCCTGGAAACCTTTCATTCTTGGATCCAGGAAAATAATGATCTAGACAAATCCTGTGGATATAGGTTTGCAGTTAGTGTAGGGATTTGAATTTTTCATAAGTCCGTCTTCTACATAGGGAAACATAAGGAGCAATCTTTGGATTTTGAAGACAGAAAGGCATGTCTGAACTGTTATGATTCCAAATCTGGTGTGTGTATTTGTCCAAGCAACTTAACTTCTAGCCTCAGTTTCCTCATGGGCAAATGGGGTGATGGTTTGTGCCTATTATTGTGTGGATTAACTCACGTCAGCACACAGTAGGGGCATGGTTGCTTTTGTTGTTATGATTAATACCATAATACCATTAATACCATTAATACCACTTTACTCTTGACAGTCTGTTTTCTAATTGATTTTGCCTCCTGCGTGAGGAGGACAGAAGCTTGGCGTGACACGTGTTACATCTTGTATGTGACCTAGTGGCCCAATTCAAAGTGACTGTTTTTTTTTTTTCTTGTTCATCTGTAGAATGGATTTTGGCCGTATTTTGGCAAACTTTACTTTTGGCCACTATTTTTCCCTTTGGAAATATATTTTGCTAATCTCTGCCTGCAAAATCTTGCTCATTTTTTAAAGTTTGGCCCAAATGGCACCTTCCTGGTGAAGTTTCTCAGAGTCTCCACCTCTGCAATTATTCTTTCCCAGATCTATTTCTACTTTTAGTACAACTTTCCTCACACTAAAGTTGCAGACTTATTTTCTTTCACAGAATGAAAGCAATTTGAGGCCGTGGTCTATGTGTGGGTGGGGTTGAACATATAGATTTGGAAATTATCCACGGAAGGGTGAGAATTAAAACTGTGGGATGATAAAATTGTACGCGGGGTGTACAGGGATGCAAGGGAAATGTAGTTTATGACTGTGTTTCAGGAATGGAAGCAGAAAAATGATCCAAAGAATGAGAATGTAAAGGAGGGGTCAGAGGAATATGAGAACACCCAGGATAATGCATTTTTAAAAACTGAGAAAGAAAAGAATTTAAAGGAAGAGGTGTTCCAAAGTGTCCACGCCTTATAAAGAAATCAGAAGAAGTCGTCTAAAAATGGATTTAGAAAATGAGAAGATCAGTGGAAATAGCAGGATTAAGGCATCTTGTATTTATTATTATTTTTAATCATGGAATTTAATCTCTAAGTACCAGAAAGCCAAGGAAGGTTTCTATAAAGGAATCATAGAACTAGAGCAACCCGGCCTTGGCAGATGGCAAGTCTGAAACCCTTTTAGCAAAGGGGTGGAAGCCAGTAAAAAGAAGAGGAAGAGGAGGAGGAGATGATAAAGACAGGATTCATGGAATAATACCCTAAGAAGGCAAGAAGGATGGTTCAAAGGAAATCATTGCTTACCCTACAGAGCCAACCCTCCAATAAGTTTGCAGATTTCCATGAAGTGAATGCAATAATTAAATGAAATATTTTGCCATGAGATCACTTCCTCCTTTCCACAGGGTATTTTATTTGTGCAGATACCACTGCCATTTAGCGATGACTCAGGACAACTTCAGGTGCCAAGCAATAGCAGGGAAGCTGCTGTGGAGTGAAAAGTAAAGCTATTGGAGTACATAGGAATGAATGTATTAAAGGACCGAGGGTCATTCTGGGTCCATGAATATTTCATAAGGAAAGTAACGAAGAAATACTACTATTTATTAGTAGGGAAACATATTTTTTAAGTTTGAAAGGAAATTATTATGGAGTTCCCTATCTTCTATTGCAGATAGACCAACTCCAAATGAGTATATTCATGGCTAAGATATTTCTAGAACAGGGGCCAGCTCACAGGCCTTCCAGAAATCTGAAGACGTGGCTTGAATCCTGTGCCAACACTTTCTGGTTTTATGAGATAAGTCTTAGCTCCTTAGCCTGTTGGTCCTTCATTCCCTCATGTCTGAAATGGGGCTAATCTTTTGATTTTATAACAATTATGAAGGGTTAAATTTATTTGATACATCTGCCCATAGTGAATACTCTACCAACGTAATTCTGTGATTTCCACACATTCCCATGACAACATTGAAAAAAATAGCAGCTCCAATCTTCTGAAATGAGATTCTACCATGGAGCTAATTTCTACTTAAAACTTTCAATACTTGCAAGGGTTTTAGTAAAAATTCATTGAATATTTTCTTTTAGACTTTAACCTAACATGTTGCTGTATTTTTACTTTTTTTCCAGTTAAAGATTTAGAAAAAAGAAAGGAACCAAAACCCAGAGTCAAGGTTTTGGACAAAGGAAATGAGAATAAACCATCTGTACCAGAAGAAGGTCAGATTTTTTTTTTTTACTATTTGCTTATTTGGGGGATTGAGTTGTCTTAAGAACACAGGCAATACATACATCCTTGGCCTTTGGTCCCATCAGAGGAGTACAGATCTAATACGAAAATCTCCCTCAGCCCACCTCATTCCCTCCTTCCATCCTCACACACAGTAACTGTCAACACTTCCTCTCCCTTACTTTTCCATATTTATTACGTCACTAAGTTCTAGTGAGTTTATTTTCTATTGAAATACTGACAGAATCTGTTCATTTCTTTCCATGTCTATTGCCAGTACTCCGCTAAGCTCCCGTTTCTTTCCTGGTGTGCATTATTATTTAGCAAGATCTCAATTTGTTCTCTGCCCAGAAGTTAGAGTGATCTTTGCAAAACAAATCTGACTCTACGCTCCATGTACCACCCCTCCGACCCCCGCACATCTTAAAACCCCTTCCTTCAATGGCTTTCCACTGCTCTTAGGATGGAGGCCAGATCCTTATCAAGACTTTCAAGGCCCCCCATAGTCTTGTGACCTACCAACCTTTCTTCCTTCTTCATCTCCTTCCTTCTTCATCTCGCTGTTTAATTTTAAAACTTTACGAACACATTGCAAAAACTACATACTTCTAAAAATGAAATTGCAGGGTTAAAGGATATGCAAATTTTACAATTTTGATAGTCTACCAAACTGACACAATTTTTTCAATAATTTATTCTTAAAACGTACACCCTTTCCAATATTTGAAATTCTCAGTTTCAAAGTTTTCCTATTTCTTCTAATAATTTATAATTTTATATTTATATTAACTATATTATTATGATTTATTGTTAAATATATCAGGTATATAAAAAGTATAAAAATAAGTAATAAGCAACTTTATCCAGTTAAGAAGATAAATATAAACAGCACAGTAGGAACTCCCTATATATCCCCGAATATTCCTTTTCCTCCCCTTCTAAGAGGCTGCCAGTATTTGAATTCAGTGTTTATCATTCCAATATGTGTCTTTATCATTTAACTACATAAATATATGAATCCTGAAACCATATTTTAATTATGAATTCATATCTTAAATTTTGTATACATTTAATCAAAATCTATGTATACTTTGCAACTTGCTTTTTTTCACAAAATATTAGATTTTTTGAATTATCCATGTTGACTTATGTGAGGCAATTTATTCATCTTTGTTGTGTAGAATTCCACTGGATAAATATAACCCAATATATTTAACTCTTCTACTCTGATGTTCCCAGTATTTTGCTATTATAAAATTGCTATAAAAAAAATTGCTCTAACTATTCTTATTTATGTTGCCTTCTGTACATGTGATAGAATTTCTCTAGCATATACACCTAGATATTGAATTATTCAATTATAATGTGTGCATATCTTCAACCTTGTTCATCTTGTCTATGGTATCTTATTATTTTATATGTTTTTATATATAATATTCTTTCCTTATTATGATTTCTTTTTCTAACTTCCTGAATTGAATGCTTATCTCATTAATTTTCAGTATTTCTCCTTTTCTATTATATGCATTTTTTAAGGCTACAAATATCCAAGTATTGGCTTAGCTGTATCACATAGATTTTGATATGTAGTTTTATTTTTATGTAGTTCATGCTATATAATTTCTAATTTCTACTAGGCTTTCTATTTTGATCCACAAGTTATTTAGAAATATATTATTTAATTTCTAAACATACAGAGATTTTTTAAAAGATATGTATTTGTTGTTGGTGTCTAACAATTGCATTGTGGTACCAATTTTTTAAAAAATTTGTTCAGACTTATTGTTTAAATGTGGTCAATTTTTTTTTAACCATCGCATGTGTTCTTGAGAAAAATTTTAATCTCTGTGTCTGGGAGATTTGTCCATTTCTCTTTGTAACTCTGGTAGTTTTGCTTTAATTAGAGGCTAAGTTCATGTAAACTAAGAGTTGTTGTATTGTCCTAGTGAATAATTCTTTTTATTTTGTAAAAATTTTCCTTATTCTTAGTAATTCAATATTTGACTTAGACACTATTTTGTTTAATAGTCACATAGCATATTGATTCTCTGCCCTTTAAGTTTCACCCTATTTGTGTTCTCAGGTTCAAGGTGAGTAAATCTTTAAAGAGCATTTAGTTGGATTTTAAAAAAGCATCTCTTACAATCTCTGTATTTTAATTGGTGTCTGTAGTCCACTTACATTTTGGATTTGCCATTAATTTTATGCTTCCTATTATGCTACATTTTCCCCTTGTATGCCTTATTTACTTAAAATTGATCACTTTTCTTTTTTTTAAATACATTTTCCCCTCTACTGAACTAGCAGGTATTTAATTCTTTTGTGTTTTTTGTATGATTATAATTAAATTTTTAGTGTGCTTACAAAACCAAACTCTAAAACTAATCAGTATATTTACCATTTCCCAACCAATACAAAATTTTATAGTACTTTAACTTCAATTATCTACCCTCTATATTTTACTTAATTCATAACAAATACATTAATTTTAACGTTTTTGCCTCATGAAGGTGTAATATTTATAATAATTATAATTTTAACAGTCATTGTTTGTCCAGAACTTCCCATGTTTATAAATTTCTTTGCTCATTATTCCATCTTGCATCTCAGATTTTCTGCATGTGTTCAGTTTCCTTTAGAGAAAATCTGTGGTGGTAAACTTAACTTTATTCACACAAAAATATCTGCAGCCCACCCTCAGTTTTGAAGGACTAGCTGGGTACCAGATTGACAGTTGTTGTCTCTAATCATTTAGAAGATATTTCACTCTCTTTTGGCTCTTGTTTAGGACAAGTCTGTTGACAGTCTAAATGTTACTCCTTTTCAGGCAGTCTCTCTTTTCTCTCCAGATGTTTTTCAGGTTTTCTGTTCTTTTTCTTTGGTGTTCTGTTGTTCCACTACAATAAGTCTTGTTATAGATCTCTTTGTGCTCCTAGAATCAGGATTTATAACTTTCACTGATTCTCAACCTTTAGTTCTTCAAATATTCCTTTTCTCAGTTACCTATTTCTTTCTCTCTTCCCTCTTTCTCTCTCTGTATTCAAATTATATTTATCATAGATAGTCTTTTTTGATGATCTATGTCTCTTAACTTTAGCATTTTCTACCTCTTTGATATTATCAATGACATTTTGGGTAATTTCCTTTATTTTTCTATTAGTATACTAATTACCTTTTTATCTCTTTCTAATCTGCTTTTTAGCCTGTCCTTTTTAATGAGTAAATCTTTCATTTCTAGAAATTATATTTGATTTTTTGAAAATTTTGCTAGAAATTTATCTGGTACATTGTTCCATTTTAGTGTTTTTTAAAAAATTATTCTGCTGTCTTAATCATGTTTATTTTATATCCTGAACCCAATAATTATATTATCTAAAGTATTTTAGGGGTAAATTTTTCTTTTCTTTTCTTTACTGGTTTTCATTCATGGTGCTTGTTTTCTTGTTTGACATGTCACTTTGATTTGTGAGCTCTTTTGTGGGAATTCTTCACAGCATAGTTTAGGAGTGAGCACTTCCAGAGAGGTGCCCCTTGGTTGCTACCAAATTGGAACCATTTTATGTTAATTTCTTGTTTGGGGATGCTCAAGCTTGTCAATGTTACAAATTCATATGACACTATGTAAATATTGTTTCATTTTACCCACTTATTTTAACATCCATTGATGATTCTTGCCTGAGTCAGCTACTACTATAATGTTTCTGAAATGATAATTTTCCTAACTTCATTGTTCATTCTACATTTATTAGGTGGCATTCTACTGTAAGGGAGATCTTTCCCTTCTCCCATATTTATTTATTTATTTATTATGAATTTTTATTTCATGTGATGGATTATAATCCATTACTATCATGTATTTTGATGCTCAAATTCTTCCAGAACTGCTCAGTGGGAGCTATTTCAAGGTGTCTCCTATGCCCTTTTAATATATCCCCATCATTCTTGAAGCTCTTCCTTACTTTCTGGCACAAACCTTGCATTCCAGGCTCCTCTTGTAGTTTTTGTGCCCTGTCCTGAAATCAACCACTTCTTCAAGGAGTTGGGTTTTTTTCATGGAGAATGGTATTTAGATACCAAAATGTGGTTACTAGATGTGTTTATGCTTCTGGGTTGTCATTGTTTCTAGGCCCATTTATCTGAGAATACACACACACACACACACACACACACACACACACACACACACACACACACAGAGTCTATTATCTATTTATCTGTCTTTCTATCCTCTATCTTATTGTGCCTTGTATCTATCATCTATCCATACCACAGGGTTTATTCTAGCATTTCATTTTCCATATTTACAACTCTCTCTTCAAAAGAGTTGGGTAACATGGCTCCCGATATCTTAAATGCACCTACTTATATGCTCAATCATAGAAATAGTTTCAAACTTGCTAATTAAACACTTAGCAAAAAGTCTGTTGATTAGAATTCGATATTTGCCTTTAGTGTGGGGTATATATTAAAATATCTGTGTTCAAAAGGATCTTGGGTTAGTTCTTTTCTTCCCTCTTCCCTGTGGTTTTGTTAGTCATTTTTAATACAGTCAGGTTAATTTGTGAGTACAGAAAACATGAATGTGGTTCCAAAAGTAAAAAAGTATACAAAAGGGTAATACTCAAAAGAAGTATGACTTCTCCTATTTCTTCCACCCAGCTTTCCTCACCACCTTTAAATAACCAAACTCATTAATTTCTGATTTACTTTCCCTGTGTGCTTTTTTTTTTAATTTCTAAATATTTTTGGAGGATTTTACGTGCGAGTTCTCGGCTGAGTTTTGTCTTAGTGTTCTTCCAGGCAGTGCTTGAAGAATGGCGCTCAAGGTGAAACCTATCTTCCATCCGCGGATTAGAGTTTGATGCCAGAATTTAGCTATAACTAGATATTCCTAAAATGTCCTCAGTTCTCCTTTTCCCTGATGCACCTTCCTCTTGCTCTTCTGAAACATAGGTTTGAGTGAAGTGAATTGAACACAGGGAAATGAACAGTGAAAAGTGAGAGTAACATTAATATGTGTTCTGATAAATCCTCACAGACATCTGCAGAAGGACCTTTCATTCAGCAGTTCATTTGCTTTACGCACTGAACACATGTTTCTGGAGAGGCCTTTCCTGAGCCACTTTCACTAGGGGCTGTTTCAACATATTTATTGCAGTGATGAAGACCTGGGTTAGGGCAAAAACCTTCAGGAATTTTGTAGATAAAAGATGGCTTTCTCTTTTAGGTGAGGGTTCCCATGAGGTATATGAAGGGTCAGAGGATTCTGAGGGCACTGGTGATATGAGCGAATAGTCTTAAGAAGTAAGTTATAAACAATGGTGAGAATTCAGGCCAGAATTAGGGCTCCAGGAGAGTGAAGGGGAGGGTTAATGGGGCCCACTGGAGATTTTAAAAAGGTCTTCCCCACCCAAGCCTTGATGTACTCCTTTTTTTTTTTGAATTTTTAAATTTTATTTTATTTATTTTTTATACTGCAGGTTCTTATTAGTTATCCATTTTATACATATTGGTGTATATATGTCAATCCCAATCTCCCAGTTCATCCCACCACCACCACCACCACCACCCCACTACTTTCCCCCCTTGGTGTCCATACGTTTGTTCTCTACATCTGTGTCTCTATTTCTGCCCTGCAAACCGATTCACTTGATGTACTTCTTTCCATAGCCCTTCTTTCAAGATGTGATACTTCCATGATTCACACTGAACCCTGATCTTTGTTTTCCCTGCAATCTACAGTCTTCTGGTATAAGAGTCTACATTGATAGTGGCTCAGATACAGTTGGACATAGTTCACATATTTTAGAATTTTAGTTTAGATGTAAAGAGCTAAGATCGTTAACAGAAGTTGCTGTGCAGTTGGTTCCTGGTTTGCCATCTACTGTACGTATTTCTTCAATAATCCAAATCCAACTCCCAGACAAAAGTGGTATTGGCCTTGGAGCATAATACTGGCACATCTGCAGCAAATGCTATTTCTTCTGTGTTGTCCAAACAGCTTTCTCCAGTTATTTTTGGTGTTTTGCACAAGAATACAGGACTTGATTGAAAAAGATAATGAGATAGAAAGAAAAAGTAGCATAGGGTTTCCTTGTTTTTTCCTCTTAATGATTTTTAAATTAAGATCTCTGACCCTCTTTGCGTTTTTTTAAATGAATTATTTTTCTCTGCAGGGAGAAGGTAAGGGGAGGGTCCCAATGCTCTGATTTTTAGGAGGGAAAAATAAGATGAGCTTAAGTTACTCTTTCCAAGGGTTGGCAAACTATGGCCCATGGGCCAATCCAGTCCTCTGTTTTCTTAAGTGGGTAAATGGGTTTTATTGGAACACAGCTATGCTTATTCCTTTATATACCATTTATAGCTGCTTTCCCACAATATCAGAGTTGAGCAGATACAACAGAGATCAGATGGCCTACAAAGACTGAAATATTTTCTGTTTTGCCCTTTTCAGAAGAAGTTTGCCAATCCTTGCTTTAGAATGTTTAAAACTTTTGAATATGTTGGAACAGAATTACTCACTGAACTGAGTAGTTCACTGCTTTTCTAAGGCCAGCTGTCCATTTTGGTATTTCCAATAGGATTTACTCTCATATATATGCCTTCAAAGGATCCTACTTCTCATACTCTCACATTTGTTTTTTTTTCCCTACTTGAAACACGAATTCTCCCAATTAACATTAAATGAGTTAATACATATAGTGTCTAGAACATAGTCAGTGCTACATAGTTATTTTCTATTAATATTAGAATGTATAGTTTGCATGAATTACTATCATCAAAGACCAAACTTTTGTGTTAGTGATTTAACAATAAATGCATAGAAGAGATTTGGTGATTACCCTCCAGTGCTGAACACTGAGTTAGGCACTGAGAATTAATTGGTGATCATGGTAGGCAGGATTCTATCTACCCTCATGAAACTTACATAGTCTAGCAGGGACTCAACGTGTTTACCCACTGCCTTCTCTTGAGGAAGAGTCAGGTTTGAATTATACGGAGTTATGGTTGAGCATAGCCAGGGCACATGATTATTCTCCAGGTGTACTTTCACTTACTGGGATTGCTTACTTCCTATAATACTTTTATAGTTCTTGGCTTGCAGTTAAGAGATCAATTTGAAAGTTTACTGCTTTTTCCACTAGTTATTCTGGACCTTAAATTTGCTGAACCCAACACTGTGAGCTTAGTTTGACCAGGGTGGGACTGGAGAAAATTTTAATTCTGGTGATGCAGCAGTCAGAATATTGGCTAAAGCACAGGTGAGTGGGTGGGTTTTGTAGGTTAATTCTGGCTAGATCTTGACTTTTGGACACAAGGGGGAAGGGACTGAGTCTGGTCATAAACTGGACTTTGGGGTTAGATTGTGGGTGGAATTCATGCATTAAAGGATCTAGAAGGATGCCTGGCCCATGGAGTATGCTCCGTTAAGTGGTCCTCTCCCTCCTCTTTTTTTTTCTTCATCATCTTCTCTGTCTATTTCATTCTCCTCTTCTCTTCCTCATTATTCTCATAATAATAATTATTATCATTACCTAGACATTTGACATAGTGTACCAGCAACACTAGGGTGAACTAGAAAATCTCTGCTCATAAGCATAAGGAGAATTTTTGGAAGCCCCTCTGTCTGTGCCTGTGTCTTGAGTGGAAAAATGTCTCCTTGAGAATTTATAACCATGGGCCTGTACCACATACAGATTAGGCATTCACATTTATACTCTTTACATGTTCTGGGGTCCTAATATTCAAGAAATTAATTTTAAACTTGCTCAAAGCTGGTATAAGTAGGGTCCCTGGCAGAAGAAAACACAAAATCACCTTTGAGGCACACATGCTCAGCCCTAATTCTAAAGATTAACCACAGATAAAGCAATGCCAGAAAGAGTTAATAATCCAAAATTTTGAAACACAAAAGTAAAACCATGAGTATAAGTCATGAGACACAAATATGGTGGTCTCAGAATCCCATGATTTCCAATTATGAAATGATTACATAAATACTATAAAATAAACAACAATATTATTGAAGTCATAGAAATAGTCAAAACAAGAGAAGGATGAGAGACCATGAAAACAAGAGTAGGTAAGATTTAAAAAGGGACTGAATAGAACATAAAGTGTTCTGAAGAGTGCAAATGAAAAATTAGCCACACCCAGAATCGTGTTGGTGAAACTGTAAAACACCAAAGTAAAAGATAAGATTTAACAGACAAAACAGGATGAAGGGGGAATAAAAAGACTTGTAGAAGCCATTTCTAAGTGATGGAGATCTAGCTATGGGTAGTTGTCTGTTCTTCAATTCTTTGGCATATTAAGTGAAACCACTGTTTTAAATAAGTAATGTTAATTCAAGTTATTAATTTATTAAAAAAGGTTGAGAAACCCTGATCCAACAGAAGTGGTGATGTAATTTTGGCCCTGTTTCTCTTCACTTCTGCTCTCCAATCATTCCATAACATTTCTTAGAAGCATAGAGCAACTGCACAGGTGGTCTGTCAAGCCCATGGCATTAGCCATATGGTAGGTCTGAGTCTGAGTAGCCATGCTCAGAGGAGAAATCAGATCATATGAGTGGCTTTTCAGTCCAAGGTTCAAGAGGATAAACAGTAACATTTTTGTTAGAATATTCTTTTTTCTTCCCCTATTGAACTTTCCTTTTTCTCCCTTAATTTCCTTGTTACTTCTTGAGGTCAGTGTGGCTCAGTATATAGCACACAGGTTTTGTGGTCATACATCCCTTGGAATGAAATCTTCCCTTGCTTCCTACCTACCTCGGCAACCTAAGGCGTAGAAACCTCTCTAAGCTCCAGTTTCTTCATTGGCAAAATGAGCATAATAGCCATAACGAGTATGCAGGTTTGGGAAGATTAAATGCTATCAGGTTTGTGACATACCTGGAACATAACAGGTATGGAATGAATGTCAGTTTGCATCCCTTTTTCTATTTCCTTTTTTCTAGTGTCTTCTTTTCAAAGAGAAAATATTAGCCTACCGAATGCAGCAGAGTGTCTTACATTGTCAATAACTATTTGTTGAATATTTGGATTTGGCTTGTTTTAGACTCAAGGAGAGAGGTTCACATTCCCTTAGAGAAGATTAAGAAAGACTGTTTTCATGAAAAGAATATTTTTATTATAAGAAAGCAGATTTCAGTTTTTGCTGTGATGTAAAGCATTAAAATTCATGTTTTCAGGAACTCAAAAAAACATGAAACAGAATCAGTCATTCAGAAAATAATCATTGAACACCTGCAAAGTACATGATACCTGTGCATAAAATTATAAGGTTTCCCTGAGGGCAAGGGGCTGAGATTCTCCTAGCAGGAGACCGCCTGTTTACTCTGACTTTCCACTACCCCTGACCACTCTTGATAAGACATTTTTAAAGGATTTTTGACACCTCTTCTGTTGGCCTCCAACAAATTTTATCATTCTTAACCCATGAATTTTCCAGTGCTATAAAAAAAGATAGCTCTGCCTTAAGTAAGTTTTCAAATGTCCTCTTTTTAGTTTTTTTATTTTTTTCAGAGATATCTGAAGTTATCATTTTATTAATTTTATTTACATATATTTTAAGTTTTATAAGCCTATATGGTTTTTTTAACATCTTTATTGGAGTATAATTGCTTTACAATGGTGTGTTAGTTTCTGCTGTATAACAAAGTGAATCAGCTATACGTATACACATATCCCCATATTTCCTCCCTCTTGCGTCTCCCTCCCACGCTCCCTATCCCACCCCTCTAGTTCACACAAAGCACCGAGCTGATCTCCCTGTGCTATGCAGCTGCTTCCCACTAGCTATCTATTTTACATTTGATAGTGTATCTATGTCCATGCCACTCTCTCACTTCGTCCCAGCTTACCCTTCCCCCTCCCCGTGTCCTCACATGTCCCCAGTCCATTCTCTACGTCTGTGTCTTCATTCCTGTCCTGCCCCTAGGTTCTTCAGAAACATTTATTTTTTGATTCCATATATATGTTTAAGCGTACGGTATTTGTTTTTCTCTTTCTGACTTACTCCACTCTGTATGACAGGCTCTACACCGTCCACCTCACTACAAATAACTCAATTTCATTTCTTTTTATGGCTGAGTAATATTCCATTGTGTATATGTGCCACATCTTCTTTATCCATTCATCTCTGGATGGACACTTAGGTTGCTTCCATGTCCTGGCTATTGTAAATAGTGCTTCAGTGAACAAGGTGGTACATGACTCTTTTTGAATTATGGCTTTCTCAGGGTATATGCCCAGTAGTGGGATTGCTGGGTCGTATGGTAGTTCTATTTTTAGTTTTTTGAGGAACCTCCATACTGTTCTCCATAGTAGCTGTATCAATTTACATTCCCATCAACAGTGCAAGAGGGTTCCCTTTTCTCCACTACCCTCTCCAGCATTTATTGTTTGTAGATTTTTTGATGATGGCCATTCTGACTGGTGTGAGGTGATACCTCATTGTAGTTTTGATTTGGATTTCTCTAATGATTAGTGATGTTGAGCAGCTTTTCATGTGTTTGTTGGCCATCTGTATGTCTTCTTTGGAGAAATGTCTATTTAGGTCTTCTGACCATTTTTGGATTGGGTTGTTTGTTTTTTTGATATTGAGCTGCATGAGCTGCTTGTATATTTTGGAGATTAATCCTTTGTCGCTTGCTTCATTTGCAAAAATTTTCTCCCTTTCTGAGCGTTGTCTTTTCAGCTTGTTTATGGTTTCCTTTGCTGTGCAAAAGCTTTTAAGTTTCATTAGGTCCCATTTGTTTATTTTTATTCTTACTTCCATTTCTGTAGGAGGTGGGTCAAAAAGGATATTGCTGTGATTTATGTCATAGAGTGTCCTGCCTATGTTTTCCTCTAAGAGTTTTATAGTTTCTGGCCTTATATTTAGGCCTTTAATCCATTTTGAGTTTATTTTTGTGTGTGATGTTAGGGAGTGTTCTAATTTCATTCTTTTACATGTAGCTGTCCAGTTGTCCCAGTACCACTTATTGAAGAGGCTGTCTTTTCTCCATTGTATATTCTTGCCTCCTTTATAAAAGATAAGGTGACCATATGCACCTGGGTTTATCTCTGGGCTTTCTATCCTGTTCCACTGATCTATATTTCTGGTTTTGTGGCAGTACCATACAGTCTTGATTACTGTAGCTTTGTAGTATAGTCTGAAGTCAGGGAGCCTGATTCCTCCAGCTCTGTTTTTCTTCCTCAAGATTGCTTTGAATATTTGGGGTCTTTTGTGTTTCCATACAAATTGTGAAATTTTTTTTCTAGTTCTGTGAAAAATGCCATTGGTGATTTGGTAGGGATTGCATGGAATCTGTAGGTTGCTTTGGGTAGTATACTCATTTTCACAATATTGATTCTTCCAATCCAAGAACATGGTATATCTCTCAATGTGTTTGTATTGTCTTTAATTTCTTTCATCAGTGTCTTATAGTTTTCTACATACAGGTCTTTTGTCTCCTTAGGTAGGTTTATTCCTAGATATTTCATTCTTTGTGTTGCAGTGGTAAATGGGAATGTTTCCTTAATTTCTCTTTCAGATTTTTCATTATTAGTGTATAGGAATGCAAGAGATTTCTGTGCATTACTTTTGTATCCTGCTACTCTACCAAATTCATTGATTAGCTCTAGTAGTTTTCTGGTAGCATTATTAGGATACTTTATGTAGAGTATCATGTCATCTGCAAACAGTGACAGCTTTACTTCTTCTTTTCCAATTTGGATTCCTTTTATTTCTTTTTCTTCTCTGATTGCTGAGGCTAAAACTTCCAAGACTATGTTGAATAATAGTGGTGAGAGTGGGCAACCTTGTCTTGTTCCTGATCTTAGTGGAAATGGTTTCAGTTTTTCACCATTGAGAACAATGTTGTTTGTCATATATGGCCTGTATTATGTTGTTGTAACTTCCCTCTATGCCCACTTTCTGGAGGGTTTTTATCATAAATGGGTGTTGAATTTTGTTGAAAGCTTTTACTGCGTCTATTGAGATGATCATATTGTTTTTCTCCTTCAATTTGTTAATATAGTTTATCACATTGATTGATTTGTGTATATTGAAGAAACCTTTCATTCCTGGGGTAAACCCCACTTGATCATGGTGTATGGTCCTTTTAATGTGCTGTTGGATTCTGTTTGCAAGTATTTTGTTGAGGATTTTTGCAGCTATGTCATCAGTGATATTGGCCTGTAGTTTTCTTTTTTTGTGACAACTTTGTCTGGTTTTGGTATCAAGGTGATGGTGGCCTCATAGAATGAGTTAGGGAGTGTTCCTCCCTCTGCTATATTTTGGAAGAGATTGGGAAGGATAGGTTTTAGGTCTTCTCTAAATGTTTGATAGAATTCGCCTGTGAAGCCATCTGGTCCTGGGCTTTTGTTTGTTGGAAGATTTTTAATCACAGTTTCAATTTCAGTGCTTGTGATTGGTCTGTTTATATTTGCTGTTTCTTCCTGGTTCAGTCTTGAAAGGTTGTGCTTTTGTAAGAATTTGTCCATTTCTTCCAGGTTGTCCATTTTATTGGCATAGATTTGCTTGTAGAAATCTCTCATGATCCTTTGTATTTCTATGTCAGTTGTTACTTCTCCTTTTTCATTTGTAATTCTGTTGATTTGAGTCTTTTCCTTTTTTTTCTTGATGAATCTGGCTAATGGTTTATCAATTTTGTTTATATTCTCAAAGAACCTGATTTTAGTTTTATTGATCTTTGCTATCATTTCCTTCATTTCTTTTTCCTTTATTTCTGATCTGATATTTATGTTTTCTTTCCTTCTGCTAACTTCGGGGGTTTTTTGTTCTTCTTTCTCTAATTGCTTTAGGTGTACGGTTAGGTTGTTTATTTGAGATGTTTCTTGTTACTTGAGGTAGGATTGTATTGCTATAAACTTCCCTCTTAGAACTGCTTTTGCTGCATCCCATAGGTTTTGGGTCGTCGTGTTTTTATTGTCATTTTGTTTCTAGGTATTTTTTGATTTCTTCTTTGATTTCTTCAGTGATCTCTTGGTTATTTAATAGTGTATTGTTTAGCCTCCATGTGTTTGTATTTTGTACAGATTTTTTCCTGTAATTAATATCTAGTCTCATAGCATTGTGCTTGGAAAAGATACTTGATATGATTTCAATTTTCTTAAATTTACCACGGCTTGATTTGCAACTCAAGATATGATCTATCCTGGAGAATGTTCCATGAGCACTTGAGAAGAAAGTGTATTCTGTTGTTTTTGGATGGAATGTCCTATAAATATCAGTTAAGTCCATCTTGTTTAATATGTCATTTAAAGCTTATGTTTCCTTATTTATATTCATTTTGGATGATCGGTCCATTGGTGAAAGTGGGGTGTTAAAGTCCCCTAGTATTGTGTTGCTGTCAATTTCCCTTTTTATGGCTGTTAGCATTTGCCTTATGTATTGAGGTACTCCTATGTTGGGTGCATAAATATTTACAATTGTTATATCTTCTTTGATTGATCCCTTGATCATTATGTAGTGTCCTTCTTTGTCTCTTGTAATAGTCTTATTTTAAACTCTATTTTGTCTGATATGAGAATTGCTACTCCAGCATTCTTTTGATTGCCATTTGCATGGAATATCTTTTTCCATCCCCTCACTTTCAGTCTGTATGTGTCCCTAGGTCAGAAGTGGGTCTCTTGTAGACAGCATACATATATGTCTTGTTTTTGTAACCATTCAGCCAGTCTGTGTCTTTTGTTTGGAACATTTAATCCATTTACATTTAAGGTAGTTATTGATATGTATGTTCCTATTACCATTTTCTTAATTGTTTTGGGTTTGCTATTATAGGTTTTTTCCTTCTCTTGTGTTTCCTGCCTATAGGAGTTCCTTTAGCATTTGTTGTATAGCTGGTTTGGTGGTGCTGAATTCTCTTAGCTTTTCCTTGTCTGTAGAGGTTTTAATTTCTCTGTTGAATCTGAATGAGATCCTTGCTGGGTAGAGTCATAGTAGTTGTAGGTTTTTCCCTTTCATCACTTTAAATATCTCCTGCCACTCCCTTCTGGCTTGCTGAGTTTCTGCTGAGAAATTAGCTGTTAACCTTATGGGGATTCCCTTTCATGTTATTTGTTGCTTTTCCCTTGCTGCTTTTAATATTCTTTCTTTGTATTTAAGTTTTCATAGTTTGGTTAATATGTGTCTTGGTGTGTTTCTCCTTGGATTTATCCTGTATGGGAATCTCTGAGCTTCCTGAACTTGACTGACTCTTTCCTTACTCATATTAGGGAAGTCTTCAAATAGTTATTTTCTCAGTCCCTTTTTTTTTCTCTTCTTCTTCTGTGTCCCCTATAATTCGAATGTTGGTGCATTTAATGTTGTCCCAGAGGTTTTCATTCATTTTTCTTTACTCTGCTCTGTGTTAGCTATTTCCACTATTTTATCTTCAAGGTCACTTATCCATTCTTCTGCTTCAATTATTGTGCTGTTGATTCCTTCTAGAGAATTTTTAATTTCATTTATTATGTCATTCATCATTATTTATTTGCTCTTTGCTTCTTCTAGGACCTTGTTAAGTGTTTCTTGTATGTTCTCCATTCTATTTCCAAGATTTTGGCTCATCTTTACTCTCATTACTCAGAATTCTTTTTCAGGTAGACTCCCTATTTCCTCTTCATTTGTTTGGTCTGGTGGGTTTTCATCTTGCTGCTTAATCTGCTTTGTTTTTCTCTGTGTTCTCATTTTGCTTAACGTTCTGTGTTTGGGGTCTCCTTTTCACAGACTGCAAGTTCATAGTTCTCGTTGTTTTTGGTGTCTGCCCCCAGTGGCTAAGGTTGGTTCAGTGGGTTGTGTAGGCTTCCTGGTGGAGGGGACTGGTGCCTGTGTTCTGGTGGGTGAGGCTGGATCTTGTGTTTCTGGTGGGCAGGACTGTGTTCAGTGGTGTGTTTTGGGGTGTCTGTGAACTTATTAAGATTTTAGGCAACCTCTCTGCCAGTGAGTGTTGTTGTATTCCTGTCTTGTTAGCTGTTTGGCGTGGGTTGTCCAGCACTGTAGCTTGCTGGTCATTGAGTGGAGCTGGGTCTTAGCATTGAGGTTGAGATCTGTGGAAGAGTTTTCACCATTTGATATTACAACGGGCCGGGAAGTCTCTGGTGGTCCAATGTCCTGAACTCAGCTCTCCCACCTTCGAGCCTCAGGCCTGACCCCTGGCAGAGCATCAAGACCCTGTCATCCACACGGCTCAGAATAAACAGGAGGAAAAAAAAATAGCTAAAGTTATTAAAATAAAATAAAGTTATTAAAATAAAATATGTTATTAAAAATAAAATAACTAAAAATTAATTTAAATAAAAGAAAGAAAGAAAGAAGAGAGCAACCAAAGCAATAAACAAATCCACCAATGCTAAATGCTAAAAACTGTACTACAAAAAACAACAGAAAGAAAAATAACAAATGGACAGACAGAATCCTAGGTCACATGGTAAAAGCAAAGGTGTACAGACAAAATCACACAAAGAAACATACACATACACACTCACAAAAGTGAAAAAGGAAAATATATGTATATATATGTAAAAAAATAGCAAGAGAGCCACCAAATCAATAAACAAATCTACCAATGATAGTGAACTCTAAATACTAAACTAAGACCAACATAAAACCAGGAGCAAATTAGATGCAGACATCAAACTCCAAGTCTACAGTTGCTCCCAAAGTCCACCTCCTCAATTTTGGGATGATTCGTTGTCTATTCAGGTATTCCACAGATGCAGGGGACATCAAGTTGATTGTGGAGATTCCTGAGGCTGCTGGGAGAAGTTTCTCTTTCTCTTCTTTGTTCGCACAGCTGCTGGGGTTCAGCTTTGGATTTTGCCCCGCCTCTGTGTGTAGGTTGCCTGAGAGCATCTGTTCCCCGCTCAGACAGGACGGGGTTAAAGGAGCAGCTGATTAGGGTGCTCTGGCTCCCTCAGGCTGTAGCACATGTTCTCATTTTGAAAAGAGCTTGTAATATATCTTTCTGTTAAGTCAGATATTTTACAGCTATGAGCACTGTTTATAGATGTTGGCAGAGGCTGTTTCCAGTAGCAATGCTTGGGCTCATCTGATTGATACCTTCCTTCTTGTCTGAGAATTTTTTATTAAACATCTTGTTTCTATACCTGCAGGGCTGACGGTATCAAATAAAGCAGGTGTTTCAGCCTGAGAAACTTCAAAATGTCAGGTTCTGTTTGTTATTGATGAATTGGAGTAACAGGGATGATTGAGTTATTGCATGTTTTCAGAAACTCACCATGAACAACTAAAGTAAACATAAAGCCAAATCACATAATATTATATACAGAGCTGAGAATACATGTGAATGTAATATACCAGCTCCAGAATAAGCTTTGTGTCTAAATAGAGGTGGTCAGGCAAAATAGCCTCTCTTGGGTCAGCATGAACTTATGAAAGTTAGGAAATAATAACCAGGTCATTGTACAAATAAAATTTTAGGACACACTTTCTCTACAAGTATTTTAAAAGGACTGTATATTTTCAAAGGAAATAAAACCTGTTTTCGGCATCTGGCGTTGTGGTAGGTAGAGTATGGAGAGGCTAGATAGGAAGAAATGGTGGGGGGCAGAGAGGATAAAAATTGAGTCAAAGGTCTCAGAGTTGAGAATGTTGTTGGGGGAAAGAAAAGTAATTGTACTGGAATGAAGTGAGAAATCAATATGGACAGGTGAAGTGGAGTTGAATTATGGAGAGCTTTGAAGAACCCAGTGAATAGTTCAGGCTCAATTTGGTAGGTGGGGGAGGGAAGAAATAATCTTAACATTTGGAGTCGGAAGGTAACTTTGAGATCCATGTAGTTCAACCAGTTGAGAGGTTGAGGCTCTTCAGCCACATCCTCAAATGTTGACGAGCATCTGCTTTCATCGACAGAGCTCTCACTATTTCTCAAGGCAGCGGTCTCTGGAAATCTTGACTGTTTGAAAGTTCTTTCTTGGGTTGAGTTGAAATCTGTCTCCTTGTGGGCATACAGAGCACTCCTAATCTCCCTTCTGTATGGCAGCCCTTTAAATATTTGAAGACAGCTGTCATGTCTTCTCCCAGTCTCTTACAGTTTATGAGCAGAGGAGAAATGTAATGAATGTCATGTTTACAGGATTGTCAGTTACTTTTAAGATGCAGAGCTCTTTGACTATGGTTCAGGGATTGGGCTTCATGTGCCTCCAAGTTGTCATGGTGTTATTCACCCCAAGATATAAGACAAGTATGTCTTTGATTTCATGCTTTCTTTAATGACAAGGCTTAGCAATCTTTCCTTTCTTCCTCCCTCCCTCCCTTCCTTCCTTCCTTTCTTCATTCCCTCCCTCCTTCTTCCTTCCTTCCCTTCTTTCTTTCTCTCCCTTCCTCCCTCTTCTTCTTTCCCCATCCTTTCTTCCCTTCCTTTCTCGCTTCCTTCCTTTCAAATACTTTTCTTCTCTTCTGTCATAGGAGTTGAATAGCACAATAGCTAAATGGTTCAGGCTTTGGAGTCAGTCCTGGATTTGAATTCCAGCTTTTCTACCTGCTTACTGTGTCATGATGGGCAAGTTATTAATCCTATAAGGTAGGTGTCTTTTTCACTCCATTGAAAAAGAAAGGTTCTAGTTACTTAACCTTTCTTTTTCAATGGAGTGAAAAGGACACCTGTCTTATAGGATTAATATCAGGCTTAAATGGAAAAGACATATGCAAAGCATCTGATGAAAGCAGTCACTAAATGGGAGATCTTTTTATTATTAAAAAAAAGGAAGCAATGAAAAGTATCTGCTGCAGTCAATAAATAAATAACTATATGTGTTAGGGTTCTCCAGAGAAGCAGAACCAATAGGATATATATAAATATAGAAAAAGATTTATTATAAGGAATTGGCTCACATGATTATGGGGGCTAAGAAGTCCCAAGACCTGCAGTCAGCAAGCTGGAGACCCAGGAGGGCCGATGGGGTAAGTTCCCATCTGAGAACTGGCCGGCTCGAGACACAAGAAGAGCCAGTGTGTCAGTTTTGAGTCCGATGTTCCAATCAAGGCAGTCAGGCAGGAGCAGTTCCCTTTTTGTTCTATTCGGGTCTTCAATCAATTGAATGAGGACTAACTACATTAGAGAAGGCAATCTGCTTTCCTCAGTCTGTGGATTCATATGTTCATCTCATCCAGAAACACCCTCCCAAACAAAGAATAATATTTGATCAAATGTCCACGAACCCCATGGACCAATCAAGTTGACATATAAAATTAAGCATCACACTATATAGTATATTTCTAGGAAGTAAGAAGCTCTACAAAGAAAAATAAAACAGAATAAGGGAAGAGGGTGATGGGGAGTGCCGGGTAGGATAGTCGTCTGTCAGGGATGCTTTAAAATGTACGTCTCCAGCAAGACTTAAACGGACACTAAGCGCCCTCTGATTAATGTCGACTCTGAACACGACTGAAATGAACCCCCTGCTCCCCTTCCTTTTTAAAAAATAAATAAATAATTGATTTATTTTTGGCTGAGTTGGGTCTTTGTTGCTGCGCGCGGGCTTTCTCTAGTTTCAAAGAGTGGGGGCTACTCTTCGTTTGAGGTGTGGTGGCTCCATGTTGTGGAGCACGGGCCCTAGGCGTGCGGGCTTCAGTAGTTGTGGCACACAGGCTCAGTAGTTGTGGCTCGCGGGCTCTAGAGTTCAGGCTCAGTAGTTGTGGCTCACGGGCTTAGTTGCTCCACAGCATGTGGGATCTTCCCAGACTGGGGCTCAAACCCGTGTCCCCTGCATTGGCAGGCGGATTCTTAACCACTGTGCCACCAGGGACGCCCTCCCCTTCTGATAGATGGACAGCTTGTAACATTAATATGACAGATATCTAGTGGCCACCCATGTTGCATTATGGGTGAGGATGCCTTCTATGGTGCTAGTAGCATGGTATGATGGAAGAGGCAACCAAACCTTTACAAGACCTGGTGCCCAGTCCTGGCTCTGCCTGAACTGTTCACTTGTCTCTGTGAACCTCAATTTCATTTTCTGAAAATTGAGGACAATCGTGGCTCCCCACAAGAATGTTGTAAGAATCAGAATATGCCAATGTATTGAAAAATCCTTTTAGAACCACTGAGCTCTTTGCAAATGTAAAATGATGTTAACTCTTAAAAAACGAAAACTCTCCTGGGATGTGGCTGAAGCCAATCTTGGAAGCAAGCTCTTAGTTTGGAAACTTGAACTCAACCTTACCAGAGACTTAAGTGAGAAATTGTTCTGTGACCACAGTTTTCCTTCAGATGTCGTGGTTAATGAGTGGCCTAGCTGGATGTTTTGCTAGTGGCACTGAGAAAAATAATTCAGAACCACTAAATGTATCAGACCAGTTGTGGTGAAAATGATCACGAGATTTTCTGAGTGCGTATTGAGATAATGTGAGTAAAAATATTATGTGCTCCCCTTGCATTTAGCTTTGCCTCTGGCATTGGGAAAATATCAAGGAAGACAGGCAAACCTGATACAATCTCCCTGATCCCTAAATAACCGTAATCCACTTTTCCAGTGTGGTAGGGTGGCAGGGCAAGAGGAGAGACCACATTTAATTGAGCCAGCATGGTTCATTTTTCTAGTGCCCTGCTGTAGGTATGAATTATGTGAAAAGAGGAATTCTTTTTTAACAAGTCAATGTACTTTATATTTATTGATGTACTATGTGCCGAGATCTCAGCCAAAGGGAATAAAAACATAAGACACAAATCCCTCACTTCTCAAAGAGTTCTGTCTAGTCAGGGAGATAGAAATGGAAACAAATTATAATAGCCCAGTGTTCTGAGTACAATAAACCATGTACAAATGCAGAGACAGTAAAGAGGAACAGGTAATGAGTCCCATCTGAGGACTGTTGGAAGAGCTTCTTGGAGTTGGTGGAGTGTAACCTGGGCTTTGAAGGATGAATAGGAGTTTACCTGGCAGAAAAAGGCTGCTTCTGTCAATTTTCCCTTTTCTATTTTAATTAACTAAGTTGGTGAATACCCTTCTCCATAAATACATTGTAAATATTTCTATATTAACTATAATTACATCTTTAATTTGAATGCCATTAGAACAAAAGGAATACTATGATATAAAAAGAAGACTTTAAATGGTAATTTCATACAATTCAAACTAAAGTAGCACCTCCAAAGGCCCCCCACACCACTACTCTTTATATTACTGTGTTTATTTCTATAAAGCTCTTTTAAAAGTCTGAAATTATGTTTTGTTAGTCTGTTTCCTCTCACTAAGAATTTAAGCTTCTGGAAGGTAGGAACTTAATTGTATTCTTGGTTGCCCAGAAGAGTGCTTGGGATATAGTAAATATTAAATAAACACATTTTTAATAAGTAAATTTCATACAGGAAATTAGTTAATATGAAATTAATATACATAGGTTTAGTGTAGACTGATTTATCCTGATTCAGATTCCTTGAATTAACTTGTATTTTCAACATAAAATTTCCTCATGATGTCAGTAACACAGTAAAATTGGTGTAAAACTATAGTAAAAGGGACACTTGTCATGTGGGCTACTTAAGTGCTAAGTGCATACATTTGGGAGGGAAAAAACTTATCTAGACAGTGATGCTTGCAAATGGCACATACTACCTGTGGACACAGCAGGGGCAAGTGCTGGGGGGACACTGCCTCATATTAGAGACTTTTCCCCCTGCTTTCTAAATTGATGTAATGTAGGGACCTGATTGAAGTCAGTATATCCTGTGGTTAAGAGCATAGATTTTGGAGATGTATTACCTGTGTTCAGATCAAAGCTTTGCCTCTTCACTGGGTGGCACTCTGGGCAAATCACACAGCCCATGTGTATCATTTTTTTTGGCTGCAAATGGGACTGATAATGATACCTGTCTTATAGAGCTGTTATGAGGACTAAGTCAGTAGATAAGTGTAGAGGGCACAATGTTTAATCTAACGATGTACATAACTTTCAGATATCCTTATCTTTTACCTACAGTTGGTGTACTACATAATGGGAATTGTTCCTTCTGATTCAATCTGTGACATTCAGAGTGTTGTTTTCATTTGTGATGTAGCCCATGTATTGGGTGCTTTCCTTCAATTGTGGTCAGCTGCCTAGCTTGTTTTTTTTCCTTTTTTTTAGTACTACCTGTATTTTCAGAATTGCATTTTACATAAAGTTCACGTTAAGCCAAGAGCTGAATTAAAATACAGTTCAGGAATTCATTTCCTCTGCTCTTTTGGTTTAACTTTAAATACGATATTGACGGCAAAAAGAATTTATTTCATTTAAAATAATTAATTGGACTAATTTCAGTTTTTGGCTACTATGAATCAAATTGTTATGAACATTTGTGTACAGTTTTTTGTCTGAATGTAAGTTTTCACTTCTCTGGAATAAGTGTCCAAGAGTGTAATAGCTGGATTGTATGGTAATTTTTTGTATACTTTTTAAGGAAACTGCCAGACTGTTTTCAGAGTGGTTGTACCATTTTATATTCCCATGAGCAAAGTGTGAGTGATACCGTTTCTATACATACATACCAGCATTTGTTATCACTGTGTTCTATTTTAGCCATTTTGATAGGTGTGTACAGTGAAATCTCATTATGCTTTTAATTTGCATTTTCCTGAGGGTTAATGATGTTGAATATCTTTTCATGTGCTTATTTGCCATCTGTATACCTTCTATGGTGAAATATTTGTTCAGGTTTTACCCATTTTCTAATTGGATTGTTTGGTTTTATTTACTTGTGAGTTTTGAGAGTTCTTTATGTAACCTAGATACTAATCCTTTGCTGAGTGTGTGGTTTGCAAATACTTTCTCCCAGTCTATAGCTTGTCTTTTCATCTTCTTCATATGAGCTTTCACATAGCAAAAGTATTTTATTTTGATGAAATACAGTTTATCAAACTTTCTTTTTATGTGTTTGTACTTTTGGTGTCGACTCCAAGAACTCTTCTTCTAGACCTACACTCCAAAGATTTTCTTCTACTTTTTTCCTAAAAGCTTTATAATTTTACTTTTTACACTTAAGTTGATGATCCACTTTGAATTAATTTTGGTATAAAATATAGGGTTTAGGTAAAGTTTCTTTCCTCCTTTCTTTCTTTCTTTCTTTCTTTCTTTCTTTCTTTCTTTCTTTCTTTCTTTCTTTCTTCCTTCCTTCCTTCCTTCCTTCCTCCCTCCCCCTCCCTCCCTCCCTCCCTTCCCTTCCTCCCTTCCCTCCCTCCCTCCCTCCCTCCCTCCCCTCCTTCCCTTCCCTCCCTCCCCTCCCTCCCTTCCCTCCTTCCCTCCCTCCCTCCCTCCCTTCCTTTCTTTCTTTCTTTCTTTCTTTCATGGATATCCAGTTGCTCTCACACCATCTGTTGAAGTATTTTTGAACATTTGTCTAAAATCATATTTAGATATAAAATCATATAGTTGAGTATATTTGTATGGGTCTATTTTGGCTTTTCTATCCTTTTTCATTGATGGGTGTATCTAACCCTCTGAAATACCCATTACTTATGTACAGTAAGTAGCGTGAATACCCAGTAAAATGATTCCTTCCATGTTGTTTTTCTTTGTCATGACTTTTTAAAAAACTATTATGGGGTCTATGCCTTCCCATATAAATTTTAGAATAAGCTTGTCTATGTCTTAGGAAAACCTTTCTGGGATTTTGATAGGAATTGCATTAAACCTATAGATCAATTTGGGGATAATTGACATTTCTACTATGTTTAGTATTCCTGTCCATGAATATGGTAGCCTTCTCCACTGATTTATGTCTTCTTTGACTTCTATCAGTAATGTAATTTGCAGCACACAGATCTTGCACATGTTTTAAGTATATACCTAAATATTTCATTATCTTTAGAGTAATCATAAATGCTATTAAATTTATTTTTTTCCAGTTGAATGAGTACAATTGTACCTCATTATGGTCTTGATTTTTTTATTATTGTGATCACCAATGTAGTTAAACATTCTCTTCATTCATTTATTAACCATATTATTTATTTCCTATTCTCTGAAGTATCTATTCATGGTTTTTTATGTATTTATATATTCTTGATGCTGATCCTTTTTCAGTTTTTTATATTGTACATGTCTTCTTCCAATCATAACTTATCTTTTTATTTTATTTAAGGTGTCTTTTGATGAACAACTTTAAAAAAATTAATATCACTAAATTTATCAGTATTCTAATTTCTATTCAATTAATTTTCTATCTTACTTTGGAGATATCTAGAATTTTTATCTCCAAGTCAAAATGACTTGAATGAGCTAAGTTAACAGACTATTTTTATTGGAAACAATTTTAAAACGGAAAATACCAGTTTTCATAGCCCTCTTCTAAGTAAGCAAAGAGAAACTGCTCCCTTTCTAAGACCCTGTCTGCAGTGTATCCAAACAATTAAAAAAATTTAAATTAAAAAGTGAAATAATATCCCCAGTAGTTTTGGAAGAAAAAGAAAACTACTTTTCATTTCAGGTAAATTTCCCCATAAAAATTGAGAGAAATAGATTCTTAAAGCTTCTTAAGACTTTAATTTTCCCTGATTATTTCCAAAGCACAAACTAATTTCTACCCCATGACTTCTTGCATTGTTCTGTTTTAGAACTTTTTAGTGTGGTACAGAGGGCTGACTCCTAAGTTAGTGGTGGCTTTGTATTTGGTCATTAAAGAAGGGAGATTTGGTGCCCAAAAATGTAATATATAAACTTTGGATTGAGCTGTATTGTTTAGCTTACATAATGAGTATCTGAGTATTTCCTTGGCAAATACACTTTTTCCCCATCTGGTAAAAGGATCTAGGTATTCCATGAATGTGAAAAAAACCAAGATCCAAGATCGTTTTAACTAAATGTGGCCAGCAGGTACAGAGATATATATTAAACTGAGATATATATTAAACATAGTAGTTCAACTATTTCCCCCACAGGAAAATATATATTCAATTTATTTATGAACACTTCTTTATTTTGCTTTTCACTACATAAATTATATTTTAAATTCTGTTTTATTGTCATTTTAATGTTAGAAAGCAAAGTAAGGATTTGCTGGGCATTTCAAGAAGTTGACATGGACACATATACACACACAATATTCCTGATCTCCAGTCCTAATATGAAAATTCAGCAAAGTTAAGCCATCCTTTGGGAAGCACAAACTGCAGTAAAAAGCACTGCTGGTAAAGATGCTGACAATACTGTGACATTTTTAAGGATTCTTAAACCCATTAAGAACATTCTAGTATTCTGGCTCTGTGTGAATGTAAGTGGTGGTTTTCACCTCATCCAGCACAGACCTACCCCCTTTATTGCAAAGACAGCTGTTTGCCCTTCACATCTTGCCCACAATCACTGTGGGCTAGGACTTTCCCTGAGGGCAAAGCTTAAGGTAGTGCCGCTCCAGCCACCAGGCATCCTTTTCTAGATGCTTATTCTGAAACTTAATTTAAAATATCAATTACTTAAATGACTTTTAGGGATAAAATCTTACTGTCACATAGACCCAATTGTAAAAAGATTTGAATTGGGGGAAATTCTTGGGCTCTTTTCCAATTTTCTTCTTCCACAAACCCTTCCTATTTTAGCAAAGGTCTGTGTACCTTTCTTAGATTAAACGCATGGCCCTGCCTTTTCCCTGAATTCAGGAAGCCCATGTTTTCTTCTCTTGTGACTGACTTCCTCTAGCATAGACTTATCAGAATGGGAGAGCCGCCTCTCTGCTTCCTATCTTCCCATCCCTGTTGACTCTCCTACATGGGTGTTGCTAAGACCTTTCCTGGAAAGAAGCTACAGACTAAAACCCAAAACTGGATGCTTTTGCACAGACACTACTTTTTAAACAATGCAGAAGCCTTGAGTTGCCAAGATGGTGTGAACCTGCCAGTGTTTTGCTATTTCCAGAACATTGACTCTGCTGCCAGCCGTTACCACACTTTTTTTCCTGGTAAAAATGCATTTAAAAGAATGGTTATAAAAATATGGTTGCTTTAATGGAAACTTTATTGTATTCTTAGCACCAAATTATCTGAAAGACTTAAAATAAACTCACTCTTTTAAAAGTTCCAACAGTAACACAGATACTTTTTGGGTCTGTACTTTGCAGAAGTGAAATTTTTCTGTCAAACTCCAGCTGTTGCTGATATTATAATTCTGGTTGATGGCTCATGGAGTATTGGAAGATTCAACTTCAGACTGGTTCGGTCTTTTTTGGAAAACCTGGTTACAGCATTCGACGTGGGCTCCGAGAAGACACGAATTGGTACATCTTCTACCGTTAACAGCAGTCTGCTGCCAGTGTAAAACCACCAGGAAGCTTCTTAAGAAATTTCAAAGATTCTTTACCAAATGGTTTTCAGAATTACAGGTTTAACAATAGTGATATTCCCAAAAGGGCAAGTTTGCATCAATAAATATTTATTTCTACTAATTTTTGCTAATGACAGTGTCACTCAATTAATTATTGAAGACATTTCAATTTTCTGGAAAGCCAAAATCTTCTCTGCCTAATAGTAATAATAATTTTAAAGTTGTCATTTGTTTAAGAATTTATCAGGTAAAAGTTTTCTTTTTATTTAAACAAAATACAGCTGAATCCAGTGAAAGGTTTAACAATTGGGAAATGTTTTATAGTACAAGATAATATTTGCCAAATTAATTCTAGCTGAGATAAAAAGCAAAATAAAAGGTGTAAATCATTGAGCAACATATCCATTTTATTATATAAAGTCTCCTAGTTTCCCTTTTAAATAGCCATAAAGAAAACTCATTCCTTTGGGGAAAAAACCAAAAAGAAACACTATAATGTGTACAGAAGTCAAAATATAATGTTGTCCACATGAAGCTGGTATAATGTTATATACCAATGTTACCTCAATAAAAAAAATTAAATAAATCTAGACCTTTTATCTACAAACATGATCAGACTTTAAAAAAAAAAGCTAAGTACCTGACTGGGTGCTCACTTCTAGATGGCTAGAAAATATATACATTCCTTCAGCTCCCAGCTATGTTGAAAATTCCTTAAATTGATGTCAACAACTCATTTTGAAAGTACATAGTGAGGCAGAGAAAAAAATGTTGCAAAGATTAGGCCCTTCGTCATTCTAGTTTCTTGAATGGTCCACTAGATCTTTGAGTAACCCTTCATTTCTGGGTGGGCTTTCTCATCTTCCTTTTCCAGGTCTTGCACAGTATAGCGGCGACCCCAGAATAGAATGGCACTTGAATGCTTTCAACACAAAAGATGAGGTGATCGAAGCTGTCCGAAATCTACCATACAAGGGAGGAAATACACTAACAGGTATGTTTTTGTCTAGTCCACATTTTGAGCAACATATCTTGCTGAAGAATAGTTTGATTACTTCGTTTTGCCACTTTGCATGTCTTAGCATAGTATTTTTAAACCAAACTAGCATATAAAGTTCTTAGATGGCTCTTTTCTCAAACCTAGCATTAAGAGTTAAAACCTAGACATCTCATCCCTTTTGCTATATGAATATAATGTCCCAGGAAGGGCTTGGTTGAACCAGAAGAGAACCGAGCAGTCCCTGACACTGACAGGCTTTGGTAGCTGTCTTCACCTTTGTCAGTTCATTTTTCTTCCTCTTCACCTGTTTTTCCTCCAGTCATGCTGTCAATTAAATAAAAAAAAAATTTCTACCAATTTTCAAGGAAGATATTTTCTTTACCCTTATTCTGCAATCGGTAGTTATCATGGAAATATTTATGGAGCTTTGGCTCACCGATATTTTTGATAAATTAGTACAATCGGCCCTTAGCATCTGCAGATTCGACCAACCAGGGATCAGAAATATTTGGAAAAAAATTCCAGAAATTTCCCAAAAGCAAAACTTAAATTTGTCGCATGCTGGTAACTATTTACAGGCAATTTACATTGTATTAGGTATTATAAGTAATCTAGGGATGACTTAAAGTATCCGGGAGGATGCACGTTTGTTGTATGCAAATACTACTCAATTTTATATGGGGGACATGAGTATCCATGGATTTGGGTGTCACAGGGGGTCCTAGAACCAATCGCCCTGTGTATACCAAGGAACAACTGTAATGTAAGAATATTTAGATTACAATTATCCATGACCCAACCACAAAGAGTTATCACAGGTTTTAACCCTAATACATGCTATTTCCCTCTGTGGGACCACAATGTGGATGCTCGGTTTAAATAATAGAGATGCTGTCATTGAATTTTAAGTAAACCACTGAAATCCTGATAATTGCTTTGCCAATTGGAGGTTTAATCTAACAAGTTTTTTGTTAATACAACAAAACTTTATTAAACACAAATCCTATAACAATATTTGGTATTTATTTTTTCTGGGTGAAAAGTGTCACACTCAAAAGGCAGGAGTTCAACTATCGTTTTAGATCTGCCCCTTCTACCGCTATAAAACAGAGAAAGAGAATTTGTGGGGTTTTTTAGATCATCATGAACAAAATTGAAAATGTAGTGATGATATTTGGGACATTTGCTTCTGTGTGGGTATTCTTGCTTCATCCTTAATTATAAAGGTTTAGATTTTCTGGTACACAGGTCTGTCAATATACATTTGATATGAATTCAGTGTTCTTTATGAATGTTAGTTTCAGAAATGATGCACTATTCAGCTATTTTTTATTACCTCTGTTTTGGTGGATTTTAGTTTTTCATCGGATCTGTCAAAGAATAGTTTATTGTAAAAATGAAGATGAAAGTGCACATCTAAGAAAAACTCTTTTAACGTTCTAAGTTACTCATCTTGTGGTTACATTTGCAGAATTGGAAGGCTTTTTATTAGAGATGGTTGGTTTGTGTTTATTTTTTTTTGTTTTCTCCTAGGTCTTGCTTTGAACTACATCTTTGAAAACAGCTTTAAACCAGAAGCGGGAGCGAGGACTGGAGTGTCCAAAATTGGCATTTTAATCACAGATGGAAAATCCCAAGATGATATCATTCCACCATCCAGAAACCTTCGTGAATCTGGTGTAGAACTGTTTGCCATAGGTATTTGTTAATTATGGTCCTGTTTCAACAATGGACACACACACACACGGCCACTTAAAACTATATATGATGCAAAGTACGCTCCACTGAAAGCCAGGAGACCTGAACACTTTCAAGTCTTCTTTTTTTTTATTGGAGTACAGTTGATTTACAATGTTGTGTTAGTTTCTGCTGTACAGCAAAGTGAATCAGTTATACATGTACATATATCCACTCTTTTTTAGATTCTTTCCCATATAGGTCATTACAGAGTATTGAGTAGAGTTCCCTGTGCTACACAGTAGGTCCTTATTAATTACCTATATTATAGATAGTAGTGTGTATATGTCAATCCCAATCTCCCAATTTATCCCTCCGCCTCTCCCCGGCCTTTTTCCCCCTTAGCTCTAGTCATAGCCAGTCATTTGATCTGAGCCCAACTTCCTTACATTAAAAATGGAAGTGATGGAACTGGTGGATCTTACGGTGTGAGGATCTCTAGGTGAGATACCACACACAAAATGTTGTGAAAAGCTTAAAGTGCAACGGTTGGGTACATATTTGTTACCATTTAATTAGTCAAGACTTTTCTCTTTAGTATCACTTTATAGCTATCTCTTCTCTGATAGTGTAGAGAGAAACCAATTTATCATTTTCAAGGAATTAAGGTCTTGTAGTTAAGAAAGCAAAGAATTATAGATATGCAGTATTATTTATTTGAAAATAACCCTTTATAAGGTATCGGTTTGTGGGAAGAATATGTATGACACACACTCAGAATAACTGCAAAATATTTAGTTGATGCAATTTTGCTCTTGATTAAATTATTTACATTTTCTTTGGCGATAGGAAGTCCTTCTATTTAGTAGAGACTGACCAAAAAAAAAAAAAATAGAGACAATTCTTCTGACTCATTGCTAGATTTGTTACTCAAAATGTGGTTTATAGAATGTTTCATTCGAGAAGTATTTGCTTCTTTGCTGGGTGGCAGGCATTTTGGTGGGTGCTGGAGCATAAATATGAACAAGGCAAAATCCTTACAAAACAAATTCCATCCAAGTCATGATTACCATTTCCTCACTTTTCCGTGCTCTTTACAACAGACTGTTTTGTTTGGAAAGGTGAGAGAGAAAGAGAGATTTGGGGTTTATCTTCTCTAGAATATTCTTAAATGATCCAAACTTGTTGGTTTTAACTAAATGCCATGAAAAGTATTATTGACATTAAGCTCATTGCTTCAGCATGCACTGTTATTTTGCTATTGTGGACACAGATCCAGCTATGCATTTTAAAAGTTATTGTAGAGGTCCGTCAGACAAGGAACATTAGAGAGATTGATTTAATTTTTAATTTTTATTTTTCTATCCTTTTGTTCAACAAAGAAAATCCCTGCAGAAGACTTATGCTATTAAGGGATTAATTTATGTGTTTACTCTCCATTCTGTGGTCTCGTTAATGATGAATGGATGAGTTTAAGTGAACTCATTCAGATGTGATTTGGACTTTTTCTCTGGGAATTACCTGAAAATCAGTAGTATTTATTATTTTATAACCCCCTAAAGCAAATAGTTCAGAAACAACTGATGCTTTGTTACTCAATCTGTTGAGGTTGGCAGATAAATTAAATGGCACAGCTGGGCACCTAAGAAGTAATTAATGTTGCCCCAGGTAATCTCTCTTCCTTGCTTCCGTAGTACCCCTTTTTAACATCCTTAGATAATTGCAATGACTGGGATTTTTAAAGAAATGCTCCTTGTTTACTGAAGCCTGGGGAAGAGAAATCTACCTTTACACCCATGAAACCGAATCCTGTGCCTCCCTTTTTCTGTTTCTAATTTCACTGGTAAATATTGACTCATTTTAATGTGTAATCTTCTGAGAGGCAGCTTGAGATAGTAGTTAAGAGCATATGACTTTGGATCTAGACTGCCTGGGTGAAACCCCAGCTGTATACTTACTGGTTGTGCTTCCTTGAGCAAGTGAATCACCCTCTCTGTGCATCAGCTTAGTCATCTGTAGAATGGGAGAAACAGTAACGCCAAACTCATAGGATTGGTTGTGAAGATTAAATGTGTTAATATATAGAAAACATTGAAGTGCTTGGGGCATAGTAAAGCACACTCTAACTGTTAGTATCCATGGCTAAGATAGACTAGAAAATTCCAAGTGGGCCAAGGATTTTCTGTCTCAATTTAAGTAAACTAATTTTATAAAAATTTAAACCTGAAGTGCGGATAGTGTTGAGTACTGGTTTAATTACTATGCTTCTGCAATATTTATGAAAGACAGAAGTTAGTTTCATCAATACATCTTCCTTTAAGATGTACTGAACAAAATTAAGACTTAATCATTTAAAAATGATTTTGAGGGAATTCCCCGGTGGTCCAGTGGTTAGGACAAGCCCTTCCACTGCAGGGAGTACAGGTTCAATCCTTGGTTGGGGAACTAAGATCCCGCATGCCGAGCGGTGAGGCCAAAAAATCATAAAAATTCAAAACTAAAATAAAAATGACTTTGAAAGTGAATTTAAAAAACAATCTGACATGAGATGTGCCTCTTTAAAGTCCAGGTGCTTTGGTTGCGGTGGAGACTGATGGGTGCAGGTCGGGGTCACTGCAGTTGCTTTTTCAAATGGGGCATGACCGTCATGACCCTCCCTGTTGTCCTCGATGCCAGGGGTGAAAAACGCGGATGAGAATGAATTGCAGGAGATCGCCTCTGAACCAGACAACACTCATGTGTACAACGTCGCCGAATTTGACCTGATGCACACAGTTGTGGAGAGTCTGACGAGGACTGTCTGCTCCAGGGTGGAAGAACAGGACAGGGAGATCAAAGGTACAATGAATGACAGAGCAGAGTTACTCTGCTCATATGGGTATTACTCTGTGCAAAAATCTATCATGGATTATGAAAATTCTTATGATTTTTCACATCGACTTACTAAACAGTCCTTTGTGCTCTCAAGACAGGGATCATCAGAGTAGAAAAGGGAGTATATTGGTAGGTTCCATGGGCTTGTGAGAGGGATACTTTAAATTACTAGATAATATCTCCATGGTGTTGCATTTAGACCATCATGTTTGTTTTTTAATTAAATGTTGGATTTTGAGATCATTGAGCATTCACATGAATTTGTAAGAAATAATGTAGAAAGAGATCATGTATATTTTACCTGTTTCCCTCAATGGTAACATATTACAAAACTACAGTACGATATCACAGTCAGGAAAGTGACGTTCATACAGACAAGATACAGAACATTCACGTCACCATGAGGACCATTTCTGTTATCCTTCTATAGCCACATTCCTTCCCGCCTCCAACATCTTCCTAACCCCTGGCAACCACTAATCTATTCTCCATCTCAAAATACTTTTAATTTTGGAAATGTTATATAAATGGAATTATAAAGTATGTATATGAGGACTGGCTTTTTTCACTCAGGGTTCTTCCCTGGAGATTCATCAAAGTAGTTGCATGTATCAGTAGCTCTTTCCTTTTTATTGCTGCGCTGTATTCCATGGTATGGATGTACCACACTTTGTTTAACAATTCACACATTGATAAACATCTGCGTTCTTTCCACTTTTTGGCTGTTACCAAAAAGGCTGCTATGAACGTTCATGTATAGGTTCTTCTGTGAACATAAGTTTTCATTTCTCTGGGATAATGCCCAGGAGTGCAACTGCTTCATCATATTGTAATTGCATGTGTGGCTTAGTTTTAATTAAGAGGCTGCCAAACAATTTTCCAGGGTGGCTGTCGCATTCTACATTCCCACCAGCAATATATAAGTGAACCAGTTTCTATGTAACAACATTTGTTGTTACTGTATTTTATTTTGGTCATTCTGATAGGTGTGGAGTGCTATCTCATTGTGGTATTAATTTTCATTTTCCTGATAGCTAATGAAGTTGAACACCTTTTCACATGCTTATTTGTATTTGTATATCCTCTTTGATGAAACATCTATTCATATCTTTTGCCTGTTTTCTTTTTTTATTTATTTTTATTTTATTTATTTATTTATTTTAACATCTTTATTGGAGTATAATTGCTTTACCATGGTGTGTTAGTTTATGCTTTATAACAAAGTGAATCAGCTATACATATACATATATCCCCATATCTCTTCCCTCTTGCGTCTCCCTCCCTCCCACCCTATCCCACCCCTCTAGGTGGTCACAAAGCACCGAGCTGATCTCCCTGTGCTATGCAGTTGCTTCCCACTAGCTATCTATTTTACATTTGGTAGTGTATATATGTCCATGTCACTCTCTCACTTCGTCCCAGCTTACCTCTCCACCTCCCCATGTCCTCAAGTCCATTCTCTACGTCAGCATCTTTATTCCTGTCCTACTCCTAGGTTCTTCAGAACCTTTTTGGCTTTTTATTAGATTCCATATATATGTGTTAGCATACAGTATTTGTTTTTCTCTTTCTGACTTACTTCACTCTGTATGACAGACTCTAGTTCCAACCACCTCACTACAAATAACTCAATTTCACTTCTTTTTAACACTGAGTAATACTCCATTGTATATATGTGCCACATCTTCTTTACCCATTCATCTGTCAATGGACACTTACATTGCTTCCATGTCCTGGCTATTGTAAATAGTGCTTCAATGAACAAGGTGGTACGTGACTCTTTTTGAATTATGGTTTTCTCAGGGTATATGCCCAGTACTAGGATTACTGGGTCATATGGTAGTTCTATTTTTACTTTTTTGAGGACCCTCCATACTGTTCTCCATAGTGGCTGTATCAATTCACATTCCCACCAACAGTGCAAGAGGTTTCCCTTTTCTCCACACCATCTTCTGCATTTTTGTTGGTAGATTTTTTGAAGATGGCCATTCTGACCGGTGTGAGGTGATACCACTTGTGGTTTTGATTTGCATTTCTCTAATGATTAGTGATGTTGAGCATCCTTTAATGTGTTTCTTGGCAGTCTGTATATCTTCTTTGGGGAAATGTCTATTTAGGTCTTCAGCCCATTTTTGGATTGGGTTGTTTGTTTTTTTGATATTGAGCTGCATGAGCTGCTTGTATATCTTGGAGATTAATCCTTTTGTCACTTGCTTCGTTTGCAAATATTTTCTCCCATTCTGAAGGTTGTCTTTTCATCCTGTTTATGGTTTCCTTTGCTATGCAAAAGCTTTCAAGTTTCATCAGGTCCCATTTGTATATTTTTGTTTTTATTTCCATTACTCTAGGAGGTGGGTCAAAAAGGATCTTGCTGTGATTTATGTCATAGAGTGTTCTGCCTATGTTTTCCTCTAAGAGGTTTATAGTGTCTGGCCTTACATTTAGGTCTTTAATCCATTTTGAGTTTATTTCTGTGTATGGTGTTAGGGAGTGTTCTAATTTCACTGTTTAGAAATTAATTTAGCTGTCCAGTTTTCCCAGCACCACTTATTGAAGAGGCTGTCTTTTCTCCATTGTATATTCTTGCCTCCTTTATCAAAGATAAGGTGACCACATGCACATCGGTTTATCTCTGGGCTTTCTATCCTGTTCCATAAATCTATATTTCTGTTTGTACCTAGTACCATACTGTCTTGATTACTGTAGCTTTGTCATTGATTACTGTAGCTTTGTAGTATAGTCTGAAGTCAGGGAGCCTGATTCCTTCAGCTCTGTTTTTCTTTCTCAAGATTGTTTTGGATATTCGGGGTCTTTTGTGTTTCCGTACAAATTGTGAAATTTATTGTTCTAGTACTGTGAAAAATGCCATTGGTGGTTTGGTAGGGATTGCATGGAATCTGTAGATTGCTTTGGGTAGTATAGTCATTTTCACAATGTTGATCCTTCCAATCCAAGAACATGATATATCTCTCCATGTGTTTGTATTGTCTTTAATTTCTTTCATCAGTGTCTTATAGTTTACGCATACAGGTCTTTTGTCTCCTTAGGTAGGTTTATTCCTCTGTATTCTATTCTTTGTGTTGCAGTGGTAAATGGGAGTGTTTCCTTAATTTCTCTTTCAGATTTTTCATTATTAGTGTATAGGAATGCAAGAGATTTCTGTGCATTACTTTTGTATCCTGCTACTTTACCAAATTCATTGATTAGCTCTAGTAGTTTTCTGGTGCATCTTTAGGATTCTCTATGTATAGTATCACGTCATCTGCAAACAGTGAGTTTTACTTCTTCATTTTCAATTTGTATTCCTTTTATTTCTTTTTCTTCTCTGATTGCTTTGGTTAAAACTTCCAAAACTATGTTGAATAATAGTGGTGAGAGTGGGCAACCTTTTCTTGCTCCTGATCTTAGTGTAAATGGTTTCAGTTTTTCACCATTGAGAACGATGTTGGCTGTAGGCTTGTCATATATGGCCTTTATTATGTTGAGGTAAGTTCCCTCTCTGCCTACTTTCTGGAGGGTTTTTATCATAAATGGGTGTTGAATTTTGTCTAAAGCTTTTTCTGCATCTATTGAGATTATCATATGGTTTTTATCCTTCAGTTTGTTAATATGGTGTATCACATTGATTGATTTGCGTATATTGAAGAATCCTTGCATTCCTGGGGTACACCCCACTTAATCATGGTGTGATCCTTTTAATGTGCTGTTGGGTTCTGTTTCCTAGTATTTTGTTGAGGATTTTTGCATCCATGTTCATCAGTGATATTGGCCTGTAGTTTTCCTTTTTTTTGTCGCATCTTTGTCTGCTTTCGGTATCAGGGTGATGGTGGCCTTGTAGAATGAGTTTGGGAGTGTTCCTCCCTCTGCTATATTTTGGAAGAGTTTGAGTAGGATAGGTGTTAGCTCTTCTCTAAATGTTTTATAGAATTCGCCTGTGAAGCCATCTGGTCCTGGGCTTTTGTTTGTTGGAAGAATTTTAACCACAGTCTCAATTGCAGTGCTTGTGATTGGTCTGTTTATATTTGCTATTTCTTCCTTTTTCAGTCTCGTCAGGTTGTGCTTTCCTAAGAATTTGCCCATTTCTCCCAGGTTGTCCATATTATTGGCATATAGTTGTTTGTAGTAATCTCTCATGGTCCTTTGTATTTCTGCAGTGTCAGTTGTTACTTCTCCTTTTTCATTTGTAATTCTATTGATTTGAGTCTTCTCCCTTTTTTCTTTCTTTTTTTTTTTTTTTTTTTTTTTTTGCGGTATGCGGGCCTCTCACTGTTGTGGCCTCTCCCGTTGCGGAGCACAGGCTCCGGACGCGCAGGCACAGCGGCCATGGCTCACTGGCCCAGCCGCTCCGCGGCATGTGGGATCTTCCCGGACCGGGGCACGAACCCGTGTCTCCTGCACCAGCAGGCGGACTCTCCACCACTGCGCCACCAGGGAAGCCCTCCCTTTTTTCTTGATGAATCTAGCTATGGTTTATCAATTTTGTTTATCTTCTCAAAGAACCAGCTTTTAGTTTTATTGATCTTTGCTATCATTTCCTTCATTTGTTTTTCCTTTATTTCTGATCTGATCTTTATGATTTCTTTCCTTCTAACTTTGAGGGGTTTTGTTCTTCTTTCTATAATTGCTTTAGGTATAAGGTTAGGTTGTTTATTTGAGATGTTTCTTGTTTCTTGAGGTAGGATTGTGTTGCTATAAACTTCCCTTTTAGAACCGCTTTTGCTGCATGCCTTAGGTTTTGGGTAGTCATGTTTTCATTATCATTTGTCTCTAGGTATTTTTTGATTTATTCTTTGATTTGTTCAGTGGTCTCTTGGTTATTCAGTAGTATATTGTTTAGCTTGCATGTGTTTGTATTTTTTACAGATTTTTTCCCTGTAATTGATATCTAATCTCATAGCGGTGTGGTCAGAAAAGATACTTGATATGATTTCAATTTTCTTAAATTTACCAAGGCTTGATTTGTGGCCCAAGGTATGATCTATCCTGGAGAATGTTCCATGAGCACTTGAGAAGAAATTGTATTCTGTTGCTTTTGAGTGGAATAACCTATAAATATCAATTAAGTTCATCTTGTTTAATGTATCATTTAAAGCTTGAGTTTCCTTATTTATTTTCATTTTGGGTGAGCTGTCCATTGGTGAAAGTGGGGTGTTAATGTCCCCTACTATGATTGTGTTCTGTTAGTCTCCCCTTTTATGGCTGTTAACATTTGCCTTGTGTATTGAGGTGCTCCTATGTTGGGTGCATATATATTTACAATTGTTTTATCTTCTTCCTCGATTGACCCCTTGATCATTATTTAGTGTCCTCCTTTGTCTCTTGTAATAGTTTTTATTTTAAAGTCTATTTTGTCTGATATGAGAATTGCTACTCCAGCTTTCTTTTGATCTATTTGCATGGAATATCTTTTTCCATCCCCTCACTTTCAGTCTGTATTGTCCCTAGGTCTGAAGTGGCTCTCTTGTAGACAGCATATATATAGGTCTTGTTTTTGTATCCATTCAGCCAGTCTATGTCTTTTGGTTGGAGCATTTAATCCAATTACATTTAAGGTAGTTATCGATATGTATGTCCCTAATAACATTTTCTTAATTGTTTTGGGTTTGTTATTGTAGGTCTTTTCCCTTTCTTTTGATTCCTGCCTAGAGAAGTTTCTTTAGCATTTGTTTTAAAGCTGGTTTTGTGTTCTGAATTATCTTAGCTTTTGCTTCTTTGTAAAGGTTTTAATTTCTCCGTCTAATCTGAAAGAAATTCTTGCTGTGTAGTGTAATCTTGGTTGTAGCATTTCCCTTTCATCATTTTAAATATTTCCTGCCACTCCCTTCTGGCTTGCAGAGTTTCTGATGAACGATCAGCTGTTAACCTTATGGGGATTCCCTTGTATGTTAATTGCTGCTTTTCCCTTGCTGCTTTTAAGATTTATTCTTTGTATTTAAATTTTGATAGTTTGATTAATATGTGTCTTGTCGTGTTTCTCCTTGGATTTATTGACTGTTTCCCATGTTGGGAAGTTTTCAACTATAATCGCTTCAAATATTTTCTCAGTCCCTTTTTTTTTCTCTTCTTCTGCTGGGATCCCTATATTTCAAATGTTGGTACATTTAATATTTTCCCAGAGGTCTCTGAGATTGTTCTCAATTCTTTTCATTCTTTTTTCTTTATTCTTCTCTGCTTTAGGTATTTCTACTCTTTTGTCTTCCAGATCACTTATCCCTTCTTCTGCCTCAGCTATTCTGCTATTGGTTCCTTCTAGAAAGTTTTTAGGTTCATTTATTGTGTTGTTCATCACTCTCTGTTTGCTCTTTAGTTCTTCTAGTCCTTGTTATACGTTTCTTGTATTTTCTCCATTCTATTTTCAAGATTTTGGATCATCTTTACTATCATTACTCAGAATTCTTTTTCAGGTAGACTGCCTATTACCTTTTCATTTGTTTGATCTGGTGGGTTTTTTACCTTGCTCCTTCATCTGCTGTGTATTTGTCTGTCTTCTCATTTTGCTTAACTTACCATTTTTGGGGTCTCTGTTTTGCAAGTGTCAGGTTCGTATTTCCTGTTGTTTTTGGTGTCTGCTCCCAGTGGTAAGGTTGTTTCAGTGGGTTGTGTAGACTTCCTGGTGGAGGGGACTGGTTCTTGTGTTCTGGTGGATGAGGCTGGATCTTGTCTTTCTGATGGGCAGGACCTCTTCCGGTTGTGTGTTTTAGGGTGTCTGTGAATTTATTATTATTTTAAGCAGCCTCTCTGCTAATGGGTTGTGTTGTGTTCCTGTATTGCTAGTTGTTTGGTATAGGGTGTCCAGAACTGTTGCTTGCCGGTCATTGAATGGAGCTAGGTGTTAGCGTTGATATGGAGATCTCTGGGAGAGCTTACACCATTTAATATTATGAGGGGCCGGGAGGTCTCTGCTGGACCAATGTCCTGAACTCAGCCCTCCCACCTCAGAGGCTCCTGTCTGACACCTGGCCAAAGCACCAAGACCCTGTCAGCCACACAGCTTAGAGGAAAAGGGAGAAAAAGAAAGATAGAAAAAAAGAAAAATATAAAATAAAGTTATTAAAATAGAAAAACTTTATTAAAAATAAAAAAATAAAAAATAATTTTAAAAAAGAGAGAAAGAATGAAGAGAGCAACCAAACCAAAAAACAAATCCACCAATGATAAAAAGTGCTAAAGAGTATACTGAAAAAAAAGAAAAAAGGACAGTCAGAACCCTGGGACAAATGGCAAAAGCAAAGCTATACAGAGAAAATCACAGAAAGAAGCATACACATACACACTCACAAAAGGAGAAAAAGGAAAATGAAATATATATATATATATAACAAAATTAAAAAGGAAGAGAGCAACTAAATCATTAAACAAATCTACCATTGATAATAAGCTGTAAATACTAAACTAAGATAAACATAAAACCAGAAACAAATTAGATGCAGAGAGCAAACCCCAAGTCTACAGTTGCTCCCAAAGTCCACCACCTCAATTTTCGGATGAATCATTGTCTATTCAGGTATTCCACAGATACATGGTACATCAAGTTGATTGTGGAGATTTTATCCACTGCTTCTGAGGCTGCTGGGGGAAATTTCCCTTTCTCTTCTTTGTTCGCGCAGCTCCTGGGGTTGAGCTTTGGATTTGCCCCGCCTCTGTGTGTAGGTCGCCTGAGAGCGTCTTATACCTTTTTGGAAATCTGAGGTATTCTGCTAGCATTCAGTAGGTGTTCTGTAGGAGTTGTTCCATGTGTAGATGTAGTTTTGATGTATTTGTGGGGAGGAAGATGATCTCCACATCTTACTCCTCCACCATCTTGAAGCCGCCCCCCGCCTTGCCCATTTTCTAACTCGACTTTTTTGGGGGTTGTTTTTTGTGTTAGTTTTTAACTGTTGAGCTTTGAGAATTCTTTATATTTTAGGTAATAATCCTTTGTTGGATATGTGGTTTGTAAATATTTTCTCTCAATCTATTGCTTATCTTTTTATCTGTTTAACAAGGTCTTTTGCAGAACAAAAGTTTTAAATTTTGATGAAGTCCAGTTTATCTGTTTTCCATTTTATGATTAGTGCTTTTCATGTCAAGTCTAAGAACTCTTTACCTGGTGTTAGATTCCCAAAGATTTTCCTTTTTATTTTTTTCCCAAAAGTTTTATATTTTACATTTAAATCTATGATGTGAGTTAATTTTTTGTTTGAAGTTTAGTTTAAGATTCCAGCACTACTTGCTTAAAAGGCTGTATTTCTGCCATTGAAATTACCTTGCAACTTTGTTGAGTATCAGTTGGAGACATTTGTGTGGGTTTATATCTTGGTTCTCTTTTCTTTTCCATTTGGTCTATGTGTCTAACCGCCTTCCAATGTCATACAGTCTTGATTTACTGTAGCTATATAGTAAGTCTTAAGATTGGATAGACTGAGTTCTCCTGTTTGATTATTCTTTTTCAAAATTGTTTTTGCTATTATACTTCCTTATCATCCACGTAAGTGTTAGAATAATATTTATATAATACTTATATTTTATATTTAATTTATATAATAATCTAATATAAATATTAGAATAATTTTTATTCTACAAAAAGGCTTATTGGAATTTTGATAGGAATTGCATTAAATCAATTTTCAATTATCAAATATCAACTTAGGAATAATTGACATCTTTAATCTGTTGATTCTTCTAATCCATGAACATAGCAAATCCCTCCATTTGTTTAGATATTCTTTGAGTTCTCCATCAGCATTTTGTAATTTTTAGGATGCAAGTTCTATACAGATTTTGTTCTACCTACATTTAGTATTTAATTTTATTTTGAGAAATTTTAGTTGTGTTTTTAATTTTGGTGTTCACATTTTCATTGCTAGTATATACAGATATAATTATATTTTTGTATATTTACCTTGTACCTGCTGACCCTATTATTTGAAATAATTAATTATTTATAGGAGTTTTTCTCTAGATTTTTTGAGATTTTCTATGTAGAAAGTCATATTATTTGCAAATAGTGATAGTTTTATTTCTTTCCTTTTGATTTCTGTGGTTTTTATTTCCTTTTGTTGCCTTATTTCACTGGCTAAAACTTCTAATATTGTGTTAAATGTGATGAGAATGAGTATTGTTGCCTTATTCTCCATCTTAGAGGGAAAGCGTCTGCTTTTCAAGTGATTGGTCCATTTCCTAGAACTTGTAGAATTCATGTGTGTAGAGTGGTTTATAGTATTCCCTTATTCTTTTGATGTCTGCAGGGTCCATAGTGATAGCTCCTGTTTCCTCCAAGATATTGGTAATTTTTGTCTTCTCTTTTTAAATTTTTCTTTCAGGCTTGCTAGATGTTTGCATTTTTTTCAAAGAACTGGTTCTTGGTTTCATAGAACTTCTTTATTTTTCTTCTTTTTTTTATTTCATTGATTTCTGCTCTTTCATTTTCCTCACTTTGCTTGTTTTGGGTTTATTTTGCTTTCACTTTTCTAGATTCTTTAGATGGACTCTTAGATTATTGATTTGAGATGCTTTCTCTTTTATAATGTAATTACTTAAATGCTTTAAATTTCCTTCTCAGCACTGCTTTAGCAATGTCCCTAAATTTTGATATGTTGTATTTTCATTTAATTCAATTTAAAATATTTTTTAGTCTTGACATGTCCTCTCTGACCCATTGATTATTTAGAAGTGTGTTATTCATAGTTTCCAAGTGCTTGGGCTTTTTTATGTTATCTTTCTGTTATTGGTTTCTAATTTTATTTCATTGTCATCAGAGAACACACTCTGTATGATTTCCATTGTTTTAAATTTTCTGAGGTTTGTTTTTTGGCCCAGGATATGGTTTATCTTGGTATATGCTCTGTAGGTGCTTGGAATGGATGTGTATTCTGCTGTTGTCACATGCAATGTTCTATAAGTTTTGACTAGATCCTGTTGGTTGATGGTCTTGTTGAGTTTTATATCCTTGCTGATTGTTTTGTTTTGTTGTCTTATCAGTAGTTGAGAGAGAGAGATGTTAAATATCCATCTAAAATTGTGGATTTGTCTGTTTTTTCTTTCAGTTCTATCAGTTTTTACTTTATATGTTTTGCAACTCTTTTTTTGCTGCATATACATTTAGAATGCTAGGATTTCTGGGTTGATTAACGATTTATCATTATGTAATGTCTTTCTCTGTCTCAGGTAATTTTCTTTGTTCTGAAGTCTACTTTATCTTATATTAATACAGTCATTTCTACTCCCTTTTGATTAATGTTTACATAATATAATTTTTAAAATCTATTTACTTTCAACCTTCCTATATCATATTTGAAGTGGATTTCATGTAGATAGCATATAGTTGATCACATTTTTAAATCCACTCTGATAATTTCTTCCTTTTAATTGGTATGCTTAGGCCATTTTTATTTAATGTAATTATTGATATGTTTGAGGTTAAACCTACTTTTTAATTTTTATTTATTTATTTTTTCAGTTTGTTCTCTCTGGTTTTCACATCTCTGTTTTCTTTATCTTTTTTTCCCGTGGGTTACTTAAACATTTTTAGAACTACATTTTGATTCATTTATGATGTTTTTGATGGAATCTCTTTGTTTATCTCTTTTAGTGGTTGCTCTAGTTATTATATTATATAAACATGACTTATCCCAGTCTGCTGATGTTGATATTATACCAGGTTGAGTGAAATGGTGAAACCTTACCTCCCTCAAGTCCCTTTACCATATCTGTGTGTAATACAATTGTCTTAAATATTTCCTCTCCAAAAATGTTGAACCACATCAGAAACTGTTATAATTCTTCAACCACAAAACATAATTTAGGAAACTTGAGAGGAGAAGTAAACTGTATTATATTTACCCATACTTTTATGCTTTCTCTCATTCTTTCTTCCTTTCTGCAGTCCCAGAAGTCCTTCTTTTTGTTATTCTGTTTAAAGAACCTCCTTTAGTCCTTCTTTTGGGATAGATCCATTGGTGAAAAATTCTTATTTAATTTTACTTTATCTGAGACTGATTTGATTTTCCCTTCATTCCTAAAAGATATTTTTTGTTAGATAGAGTTTTCCTTGACAGCTTTTTTCTTTGAATATTTGGAAAATGTTATGCCACTTTCTTCTGGGCTCCATGGTTTCTGATGAGAAATCTGCTGTCATTAAAAAAGGTCCCCCTAAAAATAAGGTGGGTGTCATTTCTTTTCCATTCCTTTTACGTTTTTTTCTTTGAGTTTAGTTTTAGGAAGTCTGACTACAGTATATTTTGGGATGAGTTTCTGTTGGCCTATCTATTTGGGGTACACTCATTTTCTTGAATCTATAGTTTGCACCTTTTGTCAAATTTGAGAATTTTTCAGGCCTTATTTCTTCAAGTACTGACTTACCACCAGATCTACTGTGATACCATCCCAGAGGGAAAGGGGAGTGGTGCCTCAGTACTACCAGGTGGGGATGGAAGTCCCAGCTCTTCATGTGGTTTCCCCATATATCACAGATGGAAGTGAGGTGGAAGGATTTGTTACTGCTTGTCAGGGATGATTGTCTCTTTTCCCTATTTGGCATTTTCTCCTACCACCCTGGTTGCAGATAGGATGAGGGTAAATGTTGGGGCACTCTGTTACAATCAGGAAAGGTAGACGTCTTGACTCCCCACTTGACCTTTGCTGGTATGAGTGGGGATGGGGCCACAGTTGGGGTTTTTTTTCCTGTGGCTTTTGTTTAGACTAGAGCAGTTATTGCCTAAAGGTTTTGTGTCTTGGTAGGCTGCTCCTTTCCTGGCCCTTTGGCTAGAGAGAGCAGGCTTCAGTGGATTATTTTTGTCTGTATTTGTTTGTGTTTCTAGGTGGCTGGATTCTTTAGCTCTATGTCTAGGATACATGAGGCAAAAGGAAACTCAGGGAACTCACCACTGTACCGTTCCCTGGGTCCAACAGTCCCTTGCCCATCTACCTTCTTCCCTTTACTTTTCAGGGTCTTACGCTTGTCTTATACATAATTTCCAGAAATTTTGGTTGTACTTGAGGGGAAGAGCAGGGAAAAGCACATCTGCTCTGTCTTCCTGGATGCTCAGCCATCATGGAATTTTTAACCCTTGTTCCTCATGATATCATTGGTCTACAGGTTACACCTGGTTAATAGGGATGTGATCGAGAAGAAGGTAATATCCAGATCTTGCTTTAAGAGTTTGGTTTTATTTGCTGCCTTTACTGTACCCAGGGTGTGGAGTGATTCTATTCGGCTACTTGTCCCTCTCTCTTCCATCATTCCTCTTTCCCTGGACTAGAACTCTTGGGACTAGGTTGGGCAGCCAAGTAGTAGCTTCCTGAATAAATTTCTCTGAGGTGCTTGATGAGATGACTTTAGAGCCCATTTTTACCCACAAAAAATTCTACATGTGGTTGCTGATAAAACATGTAATAAAGTACCTGGTCATAGTTATCGTTCCATAACTATGTTTTTTTCCCGATTGTTATGGCTACTAAAGTCCCTTTAAGTAAATGCCCCTGGCAGATAATAAATCCTAAAGTTCAGGGACTTTAAACTTTACATGTCCCAAATCTTTTACAGACTCATTGTTTTAACATGTATATAACACACACAAAGTGCTAACATGATGTTTAGCTTATAGTGGACATTCAGTATATATTAGTTGCTTTTTCTTCTCTTTTTACTTTTAAATACTGGCCATTTGTTGAAGTCTTCAGTATAGAGGCGGTACCCTCTGTTGCATAAAAACACAGGCTCTTGTGTCAAGAAGCTTGGGAATCAATCTCATCTCTGATACTCACTAATAGTGTGACTTGGGCAAGTTATTTCACATCATTCTGACTTGGTTTTCTCACCTACAACATGGGAACAATAATAGCAACTATTGAGAATTAAATGAGGTAATACTTCTAAAGAGCTCAGAAGAGTACCTTTAGATACAAACTCAATGTTGTGGTTTTGTTTTTTTACTATTCTACAGCAAGAAAGTTCCTTAGAGTCAAGGGCTGTGTCTTATTTAAGGTTGTATCCTCAGAACGTAGCATAGTGATTGGTACCTCATAGACAAATGTTTCAATAAACAAATGTTGTCCAGGCATACCTTGTTTTGTTGTGCTTCGCTTTATTGCGCTTTGCAGATATTGTGTTTTTTACAGCCTGAACGTTTGTGACAACCCTGTGTCGAGCAAGTCTATTGGTGCCATTTTTTTCAAAAGCATTATTTTTAAATTAAGGTATGTATATTGGGTTTTTTTAGACGTAATGCAATTGCACACTTAATAGACTACAATATAAGGTAAACATAACTTTTATATGTATTGGGAAACCAAAAAAATTGTGTGACTTGCTTTATTGCAGAGATCTGGAACTGAACCCACAATATCTCTGAGGTATGCCTGTAATGAATTACTGAATTAATTTATCTAGAGATGAAAATCTTAGAGGCAGCATAAAATCAACAATCATTTCTGACTAGTGGAGTTTCCTAGGTTCATAGGAAATAACTATGGGAAAGAGGCTCATTTGATGTGTTTCTTTAAAATTTAGCCTCAGCCCTTGCCACCACTGGGCCACCTACAGAACTGATTACTTCTGAAGTCACTGCCAGGAGCTTTATGGTAAACTGGACTCATGCCCCAGGAAAAGTGGAAAAATACAGAGTCGTGTATTATCCTGCCAGGGGTGGAAAACCAGAAGAGGTAATAAGGAGACAGTATTTTCTAACCATTATTTTCATTCTCTCAATTCTTGTACGGTAGTGAAGACAAGACAGAAATGTGTATATAAGGAGATTATCTGTCACAAGCATTTAAAATTATTTGACTGAAATACGTTTCCATGTGTCTATGTTGTTCTTCTCTCTCTCTAGGTTATGGTATTTACATCCTCTCCTCTTACCTCCATCAAGGAACCTTCAGAACTGGTCATGTGTCCATTTCTAACACAACTTATTTTGACTTTACTTTTTTGTGATTTTAAAAATTAATGAGTTCTAAGGCAAAAGGAATCAGTCGTTAATTATCTGGCCAGAATCCCCTTTTGCTACCGATATTTTCTTTCTACTTTGCGAGTGGTCTGAACTTTCTGCCTTAAGGAAGTCTGTGTGTTCCAAATAACGTGGGCATATAGTCCTCCAGGGTTTGGGATTTCCTGGATGTTTGCGGAGATTCGTGCAAAAGAGAAGCCATAATAAAGCACCTGTGGCTGGCCTTTCTCATGGGTTGGCCGTCACAGGAGAGAACATCTATTGCCAGATGATTGGATGGTTCCCATTTCATGTCTGATACAGGGACTATGTTAAAATGTGATGAAATCTCCCTTTTTTTGTTTTTAATTATTAATTAATTAAGGCTGCGCTGGGTCTTCGTTGCTGCGCACGGGCTTTCTCTAGCTGCATTGAGTTGGGGCTACTCTTCGTTGCGGTGCACGGGCTTCTCATTGCGGTGGCTTCTCTTGTTGCGGAGCACGGGCTCTAGGTGCGCGGGCTTCAGTAGTTGTGGTGCGTGGGCTTGGTAGCTGTGGCTTGCGGGCTCTAGAGCGTAGGCTCAGTAGTTGTGGCACACAGGCTTAGTCGCTCCGCGGCATGTGGGATCTTCCTGGACCAGGGATAAAACCTGTGACCCCTGCATTGGCAGGTGGATTCTTAACCACCGCGCCACCAGGGAAGTCCCTCCCTCTCTTCTTTTGAAGTGCTAACACCTTATGTTGTTCTAACCTCTGACTGACCTCAGCATGTTTCACAGTTTTCTTCTGCATTATGGCAGGATTTATGTTTTTTGGTTTTTGGTTTTTTTTCAGTGTTTGAGTAGATTCTAGAGGTTTAAGTCATCTGGACTTAAAAAAAAAAATCAGAGTGCTTCCAATTGCTCTATCTTTTTCGTTACTAATAAACCTTTTAAATGCTTCCTAAGGCTCCATGGAAAAATATCACATGTCAACTGTTACTAAGTGGATGTGATTAGGATAACCATTAGCTTGGGAATGACACAGTTTCCATTAGATGTGAATTAGTAAGGGACTTTTGGACATACTCCTAAAAGGTGGGTCACTTCATGTGAGAATTCAAGGGGAATTGACTGCCACAGTGGGAAAGAGGATGTGGTGCAAATAAGAAAATATTTAATGAAAGGTTCTTGCTAGAGATATTTTTCCTTTTGGATTTCCAGTCTGCATGTGAGATATTCCATTTTCTCATTCCTCAAACTGTTCTTTCAACAGGTGGTGGTGGATGGAAGCATATCTTCCACAGTACTGAAAAACTTGATGTCTTTAACTGAATATCAGATAGCAGTCTTTGCAATATACGCTCACACTGCTAGTGAAGGCCTTCGGGGAACTGAAACCACGCGTGTGTATTGAATTGTACCCACTTCTGATTCTGTATGACATTGCTCAGATGTCTTAGTTGTGCTGTACGTAGTACTGGTCCATGCTATATTTGCAGTTTGCAGGTGCCATATATTGGGAGGGATATTATAAAACTCTGGTATGTTTAGGAGAGAGAAATCTCTCTAAGCAATGAAGGGTGCAAAATACAGTTATTCATTTAATAAACAAATATTTAGTGAATTCTTATTATAAACTAAGCAGTGGGCTTGAATTTGTCATTAGAAGTAGAGAAGGAGCTCTGTAGCTGTCCTGCCTAGTAGAATATTAGGGAAAGTGCATTACATCTGTTTTCTTTATGAGTATCACTGTAATTAAAACTTATGAATACTAGTCAGTCATTCCTTAACTCAGCAAGATCATGATCACACACATATATACATGCACACATGTTCAGAGAATCCTGGGAAGAGATAATCTTAAGAAACTTGATCACCCCCTCATTTAGTTATTTCAAACATTAATTGAGTTCCTATTACATGCCAGATAGTATATAAAGTTGATCTAAAAACTCTGCCTCTGATAGACCAATAACAAGGTGCCAGGCTTTATAATTACACTCCCCGTCCAACACGTTATTGGATTTATCCCTGAAAGCAATTTGTAAGGCAGCTGTTAATACTCCTGCTTTGCAGAAATATTTTTAGCAACAGTCCCTGCCCTTAAGGAAGTTTTAGACTAGCAAAGGAGAAAATGCAACCCAAGGATATACAAACAAATTAGTGCAGTGAAGTACTACGGGCACACCAATAGAAGTATGATAGGGAATTGCACCTGTAAGCAAAGTCCTGAACTTGGCATTGTGGTTGGGAGTGCAAGCAGGACCTGGAATTATATTTGAAAACAACATTTCATAGTTTTTATTGACATTGTTTAAGCCAGGAACTTGCAATTTACTCTTAATCCCTTTTTCCCTACCTCTCCAATATGGCAAATCCTATTTCTTGATTATTTTATTGTTCTCAAACCCTATTGTTACCGACAGTCATGTCTCCTCACTGTCTCTGATTGAATGTGTTGATGAGTATCTAGTTATTCATGTATTTGTTCATCCAGCCCCCCATTCTGTCATCTATTAAGTGACCCAACAACTATTTTTAATGGCTGCTGCAGGTCAGACACTATGCTTGGTAATGGGTATAAAACAGTGGTCAGAAGAGTCTCCTACTCTTGACTGGCTCCCAGACAGCTGTGCCCATCACTGTAATGAGATATAAGAAGCTAAAAGGTGTCATTCCTGCTCTTAAACATTCATTATGTTTACCTTCCCCAAAGGGGCTTATATGGCCATGTGAACAGATTCAAGGACAAAAATTACCTGAAAAGTATGTTTAGTTTTAGACCCTAACATATAGATAGATACCTTGAAATAAGCAAGCACACTGATAAATGGTTGACCATTAAAAAAAAAAACTCCTCTTGCAGTTTCTTTACCTATAGTTTCTGACCTTGAACTGTACGATGTGACTGAGAACAGTCTGAGGGCGAGATGGAACCCAGTGGCTGGAGCGTCAGGGTACCTGATCCTTTACGCTCCTCTCACGGAAGGCCTGGCTGGGGATGAAAAAGAGGTAATGCATGCTGCCTACCAAAGTCCTAGGATTTTTGACTTCCTTAACATAGTTTGGTTTGTTTTTACTACAAAAATGTATAAAATTTATAAAAGTCACATTAGCAAAAGAAAAAAATCACTTGTAATTCCACCACCTAGAGGTAGCCATTGTTATCATTTAGTTAAGAGTCTTTTCCAGTGCATTTTAAACACAACCAATGGGAATGGTTTTTTAATTTTCCTTTTGCTTACTGTGAATATCTTTCCATACCATTAAATAATATTTTATATAGTCATTTAAACAACTTTATAGTATTCCATTGTTGGTTTGTACCAGGTCATGTTTAATTAATCTCATGCTATTGGACATTTGGATAATTTGCTATATAGGGGAATTCCCTGGCAGTCCAGTGGTTAGGACTCACACTTTCACTGCCAGGGCCCGGTCGGGGAACTAAGATCCTGCAATCCGCACAGGGGCTCGGCCAAAGAAAAGAGATAATTTGCTATATAAATATACTTTTGGGACCATTCTTAACATAGAACTTTGCATGGTTATCTGATTATTTCCTTAGGATAAATTCCTAGAAGTGAAGTTTCTTTTTCAAAGACTATGCAAATTATTAAGGCTTATACTAGGTATTACCACCTTACTCTAGAGAAATTTTATATAATTTATATTGCTCTATGCAGATCACAAATGACTGTGATGACCCTATGTACACTGACTTTGAAAAATTTGTTTTACTAAGTTGAGAGGTAGATAAATGTATCTCATGGATGTGGATATTTTTGCATTTTTTTCCATTTTAAATGACGAATCTTTGACTTTCGAATCATTTATTTTAGTCCTTTTTAATTTATAGTTAACAATTATTACAATATGGACATTCAAGGAATAAAGCAGAGATGTCTATGACCGTTGGGAGTGTTGACCAGGCAGGTGGAGGGGTTATGAGAGGGAGTATAGCACTCGACCCTTTAACATTATCTAAAACCTGCCTCTTTTGACGAGAATCTTTAGGGCCAATAATATGGTGATTCCAGTGTCAAGAACAGAATATTGGTGACATGTGTTCTTTTATTACCAAGGCCTAGACAGTTTTTGCCCACTTGGATTTAATGTCGATCTGAATTATTTTGGTGGAAGGGAAACTTTAAAATGATGCTAAAAAGACACTAAGCTTCACCAGGAAAGAGAAAAATAAAAAAGACAGGAATACCAGTTCACACCCAATAGAATAGCAAAGTTTTTAAAGTCTGATAATACTACATATTAGTGAGCATGTGGGGAGACAGAAACATTCGTGTAAACTGGTGTGTCAATTGGTACAGGTACCTTGGAGAATAATTGGAAATATTTCATCAAGTTAAAGATATATACAAATCTTTAGGTATATATCGTTGAGAAACATCCTTCAAGGACTTTTCAATGCAGGCACTTGGTCAGAACTAAATATTGCAGACAACTGCCACGTTCATCAAGAGAATGGAAAATAATGGCGTATTTATACAAGAGAATCTCATAAGGGAATTAAATAATATGAGCTCTGTCCCTGTGTTCCAACATGGCTAAATCTTGAAACCTAATATTGCCAGGGAAAAAACTGTAAAAATGTTACACTGAATGGTCCATTTATGCACATTATTAAACATACTGAACCATATATTGCTTATAGATGTATTTGTATGTATGCAGAAGTAAAAAAAATGGATCAATGAGACACACTTCAACATTAGGGTAGAGGTGGTGAGAAAGAGTTTGTTTTATTTGACTGTATAGTGCTTTTTAAAATCAGATCTGATGGGCATATAACAAAATGTTGATATTTATTAAATTTGGGCGGTGGGTGCATCAGGGAATATTATGTTGTTTTCTCTACCTTTATATTATATACACTGAGATATTTCAAAATTAAATATTTGAATTTGACCATACCACTGACGGTTGTATGACAGGGGACAGTCTATGAAGGTATTTTTCCTCTTTCCAAAACAAAAATAAAACCATTCCTGTCACACAGGTGTCACACAGTTGCCACACACTGATAATGTTGTCTAGTTTGACTGACCCCCAGGGTCAGAAAAATCATCCCCAAATCAAGAAGCAAATTGCCGATTTGGGCATCAAGGTGGGTTGATCTCTTTGGACTCCTGGAAGGGACTTGCAATCCAAGTGGACAAGCCCCTCTGTTGAATGGGGCCACACTGGTCTGGCTCCATAGGCTTTGCAGCAAAAACTGGGCATCCAGTCAGAGGACTGGTGAGAATTAGGCAAGGGGTGAAAGATGCCCACTTGGCATCCCACTCTCAGCATGCCGCCTGGAGCTTACTCTCTTTGTGGAGAACATTTCTGATTCATCTCCACCCATGCTCTTCTGGGGACCAAATATTTGACACTGTTACTCTGGCTGCAGCTGCCACTCGTCCAGATGTAAAGAGTTATCCTAAAAGAGCACTCATGGTACATTCAGTTTTATATGGTTTCATAGCTCCTGGTTCTAATATAAAATAACATGAGACAATGAAAAAAATTATGGCTTGAAACCTGTTTGATGAAGGGTTTGTGAGGAGGCAGAGTCTTATTACATAAAGTCTCACCTGTATTCACCTGCGCTCTGATCAGCATGAATAATACACATTGGCAAACGATCTGATAACGTGTGTTCTTTTCAGATGAAAATTGGAGAGACCCACACGGATATTGAGCTGAGTGCGTTGTTGCCCAATACGGAATACACAGTCACAGTTTATGCTATGTTTGGAGAAGAGGCCAGCGACCCTGTTACAGGACAAGAAACAACATGTGAGTGGTTCAGTCACTCAGATGAAATGCTGTAATAAAAGCCCAAACAAATATGGGGATTCTGAATTAGAAATACTGGTTTAGGTTGAAACCTCGTAAGAGCTAATTGTAACGTAAGAAAATGTCTAATTTATTTAGGGGAAGGAAGTGTATTTCTTCTCGTCTTGTTGTTATTGAGTCACATGGATTCTAGAACTGAACTGTGGCATCTTCTAGATGATGCCACCAGTGTCCTTGTCTAAATCCAAATGCTAGAGCAGAATATGGGGGGAAAATATGGGCTTTGGAATCAGAGCAGCCAAGATGTGAATCCCAGCTAAAGTCATATTTTGGGTGGGTGAAAATGGGCAAGTGATGAAGCATTATTGAGCCTGTGAAAGGAGGAACAATAACCTTATAGCATGTGGTTGATAGAAGATTAAATACAGTAATACAAATGAAAGTTATTAACACACAGTTACTCAATATTTTTTTTACTCCCACTCATACCAAAATTCACACTTTTTCTGAAAATCTTTGATGTCCTCCTGACCTCAGACTATTATTATTATAATTAGTTTTTAAAAATTGAGTAAAAATTGTATTGGCAAGTCTAATTTGGGTAAATGTAGGGAGTTCATAATATTTTTAAGAGTTGTAGTTATCTATTTGAAAATGTGATATAGAGAAAATGCTACCCTGCCAAACTAACAATGTTTTGTCACCTACGATTAAGAATAGGGGTCTATTCATTGTGTTTTGAATAAGAAAGGGCAAGGAGATGGGGTCTCTCACATCACTCTGAGCCTGGAAGGAGGTGAATAACACAATTTCTACTGTGCTTTTGTCTTGAAGATTCTACTTGAGAAACATACAAAGAAATTTAATGATAAGGAAATTTTCTCCCACATCCATTCTCTGTTAGTCGAGGCTATGTTGTCTTGCTCTTCAGAGGAAGACCGGTGTAATTAAAACAACAAACCACAAAACTGGGAGAGCCCAAGAAAGAAGGAGAAAAGAAATAAGTCAGGAAGCATCTAATATATCACTTAAGTCAATTTTGGGACTCTGTAGATTCGGAGGGAAAACTTTTCCCAACCACCCATCTCTCTGTTTCACTCAGAATACTCATTTATTTATTCAGGTTTCCCCCACCCTTTAAAAGTAGTGTTCCCATGAAACCTTTCGCAAGCCAAATGACATAAAGCAAAGAGGCAATTAATTTTAGGACACATCTTGCTAATGGATGCACAAAATAAATCAAGATAAAGCACAGATGCTCACAGACAGAGTTCAAAGCTGTGGTGGCTTGATGCTGAGACGCTGAGTGTAGTTTCCAGGGGAAGGAGCTAGGCGGGGCCGCTCTTGCTGCCTGGGGTGCACGCTGTCTCCATAGTGGTTTGCTGCAAAGCAAAGCCTGAATGCTATTTTTGCTTTTGCCTTTTTTTATAAAAGCAAAATTCCTCTTTAGATTTCTTTCAGTCAGTGAAACCTTGAGTTAGGTACTAATGTTGGTCCTTTGCAAGAGCAAAGTGGCCTAAATTGAACTTTCAAAAAGCAGATACTTGTGGTTTTAAAAAGTGTCCGTGACTCTTTCCCATTAGTAGTTGATTTTTTTAAAAGTCCTAAAAATGATATCCTGGCTACCTGTTCCTGAGACTGACACTTTTATGCACGGAGGAAACTAGACATTGTCCCACTATACTGCCAAGAGTAACTGAACTCCAGAACAATTTAGAGCTAAGTGTGCACAGCACTTAAAGTAATTACATTGCTTTTCTCTCTCCTACACTTTCTAGCCCTTTAAGTGTAGAGAGTCACCAAGTCCTATAGGTTCTTTATTACCATATTATCGGTACATATTGAATTAATGAAAGGGTTAGCTTTTGGGGTGAGGAAACAGCATGCTTATGGCTACAGCTGACAATTGTCATGATTTATCTCCTAGGTTGTTATTCTGCTGGTTCTATCGGCACAGGCTCTCAAATCAATTGATCAATTGCCTGGGTTAAATTCAAACTGCTCTTCTGCTTCTACTAACTGTGACCTTGGCCAAGTTACCTCAGTTTCATGATCTGTATAATGGGGCTAATTGTAACTCTATCCTTGCTGTCTAAAGTAAGGATTTGATGAGATAACGTGTTACATCTCAGGCTCATAGAAAGCCTGCAGTCAATCTTAACAATTGTTTTTTACTGTAAACTTGTAAAAGCTCACGAAGCCCTCAAAGATTATTGACAAATTTTATCTGTTGACTCAGAAAGGGGTCCTTCAAGGAGTGCAAAAAGCTTTGGAACTGGTAGTCAGGAATCTGCAGAAATATTAACACCTCTTTAAATACTTTTAAAGCCACAGCAAAGTGTTTATTTTTATCTAGTCTCCCAAAGCCAGCGGGATGTATCCAGGGCAAGACTCCTACTCGTTGATTCAAGAAATATTTATTGAGAACTTGCGATACTGGGGATAAAGAGGGGAACAAAATTAAACCAAATTCTGCAGTCCCCTGAGATTATAGTATATTCGAAGAGAAAGACAAGAGACCAATAAATGTGCAATAAAAAAAAAAAAAAGAATCCGGGAAGGGAGTTAGGTAGTATTGAGGTGGAAGGATTATTTTACATAAGGTGATCATGGAAAGCTTCACTGAGAAGGGGACACATGTTCAGAAACCTGAATCTTGGATGACTCCAAGGTTTTTGGCCTGAGCAATGGGAGGCAAGGAGTTTTCATTTGTTCAGAGAAAGAGACTGAGAGAGAAGACTGGGAGAGGTGTCAGGAGTCAGTGGTTCGGGTTTGGACATGTTAAGGTGGAAATGCCTAATAGATACTCATGTGGAGATGGCAGATGGGAAACCATTTCACGTATGGGAAACTGTGGATCGGAGGAGTAGAGTGACTTTTCCAGGATCCGATGATAGTTGAATGCAATAGCTAAGATCTAACTTCAGGTGTCCTGGTTTTTGATCCATTAGGTTTTTTATTTGTATCAGCCTATAATAATAGCTTTGACTAGAAAAAAAAGGCACAGAAGATTTACCTAAACCTCATTTATTTCTAAGAATGTGTAATTGTTTGCTGCTATTCATTCTCTACAAGGAAAACTTCTTTTCTTTGTTGATGTGTTAATGTTCTTTGTTATCAGTTATTACCTGGGTGAAATTTTTCATATGTAAGTAGTTCAGAAGTCAGAGGTGCTGTGTTTTGGGAGTCTTTTTTACATGTATGTTATTTAAAATTGTGTTTACTGCAAAGTGCCCTTTATTGCACTGAACTCCAGAAAAATTTTATTTCTCGTTTACTGCAAAGTGCCCTTAAGTCCACCCAGAAACCTGAGAATCTCCAGTGTTGGCTCTAACAGTGCTCGGTTAGCCTGGGACCCAACTTCAAGAAAGATCAGTGGTTATCGGATTGTATATAACAACGCCGATGGGACTGAAATCAACGAGGTAAGCTGTGGAACAGGATGTGCGTTTTTCCGGTGGTTGGGTCTTAGTTTTTTATGGCTATGTAACCGATCATCCCAAAACACAGTGGCTCAAAGCAGTACTAATTGTTTATTTTCTCTTGCTGTTTCTGTGGGTCAGGAATTGGAGTTGGGTGTGTAGTTCTGGCTTGGGATCACTCTTGAGACTGTAGCCAGGTAGTGGCTGGAGCTGATGTCATCACAGCAACTTCCATGTTCATGTCTGGTACCTGGTCTGGAAAGACTAGACCAGCTGGGCGTTGGAGCGGTGCTACCAGGGAAGCCCTATATCTCTAAGTAGATTCTTCACGTGATCCCTTCAGCATGACAGCTTTCGGGGAGCTGGACTTTTTACCTGCTGGCTTAGGAGTCCCCAGACATGTATCCAGAGAGACAGAGAGAGTGCTGGGTGAAAGCTGTGTCACCTTTTGTTACCTAGCATCAAAAGTCACAGAAATATCACCTCCACCACACTCCATAGGTAGGAGACGCCACAAGTCCCTGCATGGATTTAAGATGGGGAGGAGAACAGTGCCAACCTATGGTGGGAGGCAAGGGGGATGAGAGATAGGTATTGACACAGCCATCTTTGGAAAATATAGTCTGCCCCAGCAAATAGGGATAAGGAAGTATGTATCTTGACACAAGTAGTAAACTAGAAATATCAGTGTTTTTCCGGTTATCCCTCTGCTTTTTAGTAAGCCGGCATCTGAAAGACCCTAGTTCAATGAGCTTACATTGAAAACTGAACCATTCAGGTTTTGTGTAGGAAGATACTTTCAAATAATAGAACTTATTGAAACCCATGAAGGTACAGTATTTTGCACTCAGTGACGAATCCTCTTCAGAAATTCTCTCCTTGGAAATATATTTTAGCAGGCTAGATAGCAAAGTTATTTTTATTTTTTTTCCTTATCTTGGTCCAAGAAGCTAAGACAACAAGGGAAATAGGTTGGATTACATGATTTCTATTTTCTGACCAAATAAAGCACATATTTTCATATGCAGAGACAAACTTTTTCCTACAAGTAAATCCAAGCAATATTTTGCGGAATGTGCCGTCATACGGGACACTAGGCAATGAATGGACCATAACTGCACATTTGCTAACAGCACAGAAATACTGTTCAGCATCTTGCATTAAATCGTCAAAAATCCTGAGGGCAAATAATTCTGACAAAGCTGGAATCTTTAGACTAGCTGCTTTGCTTTTGAAGATGAGATCCTGGAGTAGAAAAAGAAGGAAGTCTAAAGCACCGAGCTATTGGTGTCTCTTTGTTATCACCAAGAAATAAACTACTTTCCCAAGGGTTGCAAATTCAGCTGTGTAGGAAGGTTATTCAGATAATGTAAATGAGTGCAGAAATTGTCACACCTGCAAAGAAATACAGTCTCACCTGTTTTTCTTGAAATATGAAGCTACCTTAGGTTATATTTCATATTCCCATTTTGAGGACATGCATGTAGAAGAAATTCTCTACTGAAAGACAACAGTAAATGACAAGGGACAATGGGTTACAGTGACACGGATGCTGGGTGTGGTGGGGACTACCCTGCCGGGGAGTTTGTACATGTTCATCCAAGAAGCAGCCGGTGTCAGCTCCTGAAGACGGTTGCTGCACAGAAATCTAGCCGGGGGCTGCCAGGTCTTGTTCCCCTTGACTATGTGACCAAGGATTTTTATTTCTGTGTGAAACTTGCCAATTTTAAAATGTTGACTCATTGAACAATTAAAATATCAGGGCTTCCCTGGTGGCGCAGTGGTTGAGAGTCCACCTGCCGATGCAGGGGACACGGGTTCGTGCCCCGGTCCGGGAAGATCCCACATGCCACGGAGCGGCTGGGCCCATGAGCCATGGCCACTGAGCCTGCGCGTCTGGAGCCCGTGCTCCGCAACGGGAGAGACCACAACAGTGAGAGGCCTGCGTACCACAAAAAAAAATAAATAAATAATAACATAACAACCGTATTCACTAGCATATTTTTTCACTGCAAAATATTCTTATTTGGTGATAATTTTTCTTGAAATAAAAATAATTTATCATATATATGTAAATATGAGTTATATAAATATATTTATATTTTTTATTGAGGTGTAATTGACATATAACATTATATTAGTTTCAGGTATACAGCATGATGATTTAATATTTGTATTCATTGTGACATTTCATAATAGGTCAAGTTAACATCCAGTTAAAAAAAATTATAGCTGTTCTGGCCTCTCATGGCATTTTACGTTATTTGCCTTTATAAATAATGACTCCAGACTAATAATATATTTGTTAAGAAATACATGTGCTTTTTTGCAGTGTTTTTCAATCTTGGGAGTGCCTTTGGCATTTGCTATTTCTAATTTGTATTGTGCTGGGAAATTAGAAAGCTATGTTTGATAAAACTGAATTTAAAATATGAGTAAATAGACCATGAATAAAAGTCTGAGAACATTTTGTTTGAGTAAAATGCATAAACAATGTGTAGATTTTGTAACATTTCCATTTTGACTGGTATGTGTGTTCTTAATTCTTAATTGTTAACCATGCAGTTGAGACTAAAGGTTGCTGGATAAGTGTCTTATGTAAATCAAATATTACTTTACCTAGTTGTGGAATATATGATTTTAACGGTGAATATTCCTACGATATTTTGCTTTACTTCTATTAATTTAAGCTTTTATTTAAAGATAATGCTACAATTGGATTTTTAGGAAATTCCCAAAATATTCTGGAATGAATTTCAAAATATCCCAACTAAAATCTACTTACTACATAACATGTAATTGATTGTAAAAGCTTGTTTTCAACTCAATTCCTATTTCTCTGCTTCACTTCCTCCCATCTTCCCTCCTTCTCTTCCTCTTCCTCCTCTGTGTCTTCTGCATGACCCCTCTCCCTAACTTTTGGAGACCAAAAAAAAATAAAACAGAGCACTTAAACAAATGCTGCTGCTACTGATGATGGTGATGGTGATGATTATGATGATGATGGTGATGGTGATGGTGATGGTGATGATGATGGTGGTGATGATGATGGTGGTAATGATGATAGTGATGATTATGGTGATGATGGTGGTGGTGATGATGTGGTGATGATGGTGATGATTATGGTGATGATGGTGATGGTGATGAGGATGGTGGTGATGGTGATGGTGATGAGGATGGTGGTGATGGTGATGGTGATGAGGATGGTGGTGATGGTGATGAGGATGGTGGTGATGGTGATGAGGATGGTGATAATGATGATGGTGATGATGGTGATGATGATGATGGTGATGGTGATGATTATGGTGATGATTATGGTGATGATGGTGATGAGGATGATGGTGATGATGATGATGATGGTGATGATTATGGTGATGATTATGGTGATGATGGTGATGATGATGGTGGTGATAATGATGATGGAGGTGATGATGATGGTGGTGATGATGATGGTGATGATGATGGCAGCTAACACACACTGAGTGCTAATCCTGAGACAGCCTCTGAGGTTTTTACAGAGAGCACCTTGTGCAAATTTTATAGAAAAAAAAGTTGCCAAAGCCTGACCTGTCAAACTGCAGAAAGAAGTCATCTCAGATAACATGTACTGTGAAAAGATTTGGGGAAATGTGCAAACATGATGGAGAACTAAAGTGCTGCCATTTGAGTTTTAGAAATGAAAGGCCATAGTTTTTAGACTCTGAGAGACAAGTCCAGTCCCCTACAGCAGTGACTCAACAACAGAGCCCAGAGCAGAGCCCAAGTCCCTCATTCCTCATCAAGGATTCTCTTCATCCATCCTAGAATAGGCTGAAGTGGAGTTTTTGCTAGATAGTCTGAAAAATTTTTCTCAAAAATCGTTGCATAACAATGAATCATAGTCATTTGTTACCATTTTCCCAAATTCTTCTCTTACATCTTAAAAGTACTACCAATAAAATGAGTTCCAGAACTTAATCTAAAACATAACAAGTAAAAATAAATGATACCTAGAAGTTTTCATTTGATGAAATAAAATGATCAATAATTAATGCATAAAATATGGTCTGTTCAGCATCAAATAAAATGTTTTTAATAAACTAGATCTTTTCAACAGATATATATATATGTTGAAAAAATATATATATTCAATATATAATGTTCAAAATACATATGCCTTTACATATTTATATGTGTGTATATATATGTGTGTATATTTATATAAATATACACTTATATATAAGTATACCAAGGCCTAACTATTCATTCCAGTTAATAGTTTTATGTCTGCAGGAAAGTTGGTTAAGGTCTTTGTGCCTCAGGTTCCTCATTTGTAAAACAGTCATAAATACCTAGTGTTTGACGGGGGATAGGAGGCTAAATAAAACAATGAATGTAAGGTCCTTGGCACATTATAAGTGCTCAGTAAATCTTAGCCATTACGATTCAAAACAACAGAAAGCAATAGGAAATATAGTTTAGAAGACCATCTTGAACTCATATTTTAAGTATTTGTCTTCTCTGTGAGTTTAAATAATGGAGCCATACTGTAAATAGTATTTACAAACAGAGAATTTAGAGCGTGAAACCCTTGTGTTTAAGTTTTAGGAACTAGCTGGCTTTCCCTTGGGCAAGTTCCTTAACTTTTCGGAGTCTCATTTTTTCCATCTTCCACTTAGGGGTAATAACGAGCTACCTTACAATGTTGTGGTAAGGATGTAAGTACAACTAATGCATGTAAAGCATGAGATAATACCCAGGACCAGAGTAAACATCAAATGCTAAGAATTACCCACAATATTATCAGGCCTAGATTCAGAAGAAGATAATACATATTTTCAATTAACTATTGGCTATGTAACCAACACCCTGCCTTAAGATAACAACCCATGATTATGTAACTTGGGCAGGCTCAGCAGGGTCAGCTTGTCTCTGCTCTATGTGGTTTCAGCTAAGGTGACTCTTACATTCATCTGGGAACTTGACTGGGCTGGAACTTCCAAGATGACTTCAATCCATGTCTGGGGTGGCTGAAAAGGCTGGGGTTGGCTGGTGCTCTCTAGCAGAGTGACTCAGAATTCCAGAAACGTGAAAAGGGAAACTCCTTCCCCCAGGGCTGGCAATCTTTTTTTTGACTTGAGGTCAATTCCTTCAAGATGTCTATGGCTTCTGGATTAACTTTTTGCTCAGATGAGCCCCCTCCCTTTTTTTTTAATCTCTTGTAAAATGGATCTTTGGTGCTTCCATCTCAGTTTTCATTTATGTATTCTATTCACTGTAATTCAACATACAGTAGCAAAGAAGCTAAACAAGGTCCTGACCTCAAGGGGCTTACACTCTATGCAGGAAATAATAAACATCTTCTACTAGGAAATAAAATGATTTCAGGCTGGGATGGGTGCTAGGGAGAAAACAAACAAAGGCAATGTTAGGGAATCACCCTACTGAGATACGTAGAAAAATGAACACCCCCATGAGGAGGTGAAATATAAGTACAGTCCTGACAGACGGTGAAGCCCTAATTTTGAAAAGAGCCAAAGAAATAAGGTCTCAGACAGAATGAATTGCATGTGTCAACTCCCTGAGGTGGGAAAGACATGGAAAGAAAGTTGGTGTGTCTGACCAGGGATTTCTCTTTTTATGTGAAACTTACCAATTAAAAAATGTTGACTCTGGGAGGGAGATGCAAGAGGGAGGAGATATGGGAATATATGTATATGTATAGCTGATTCACTTTGTTATAAAGCAGAAACTAACACACCATTGTAAAGCAATTATACTCCAATAAAGATGTTAAAAAAAAAATGTTGACTCATTGAAGAACCAAACTAACAGCAACTGTGCTCACCTTCTCCTGTATGGTTGCTCATCTATTTAACTCCTACAGAAGTTATAGTGCATGTCTGGCTACTCCTAGCAAATCCGGCTATAAACATTACACTTATTTGTATTAGCGTTGCAAATTTTGTGTACTTCACTTTCTATATCTTTAATGAATGGAAATAATATTGGTTGTACCTATGTCATGAGAATTAACTGATAGGTATTCTATTTAAGGTGGTAAGATTAGAAATGTGAATATCTAAATGGTTTTATAATTTAGTATCTCTTTTGCAGTACTTGCAGCTCTGCTGCCAGCCAAGTGAACTGCAGACAATAAAATGGCTTCTGTTTCCTATATTTATTTATTTATTTATTTTTTAAACATCTTTATTGGAGTATAATTGCTTTACAATGGTGTGTTAGTTTCTGCTTTATAACAAAGTGAATCAGTTATATATATACATATGTTCCCATATATCTTCCCTCTTGCATCTCCCTCCCTCCCACCCTCCCTATCCCACCCCTCCAGGCGGTTACAAAGCACCGAGCTGATCTCCCTGTGCTATGGGGCTGCTTCCCACTAGCTGTCTACCTTACGTTCGGTAGTGTATATATGTCCATGCCTCTCTCTCGCTTTGTCACAGCTTACCCTTCCTGCTCCCCATATCCTCAAGTCCATTCTCTAGTAGGTCTATGTCTTTATTCCTGTCTTACCTCTAGGTTCTTCATGATATTTTTTTTTTCTTAAATTCCATATGTTTGTGTTAGCATACGGTATTTGTCTTTCTCTTTCTGACTTCACTCTGTATGACAGACTCTAGGTCTATCCACCTCATTACAAATAGCTCAATTTCATTTCTTTTTATGGCTGAGTAATATACCATTGTCTATATGTGCCACATCTTCTTTATCCATTCATCCGATGATGGACACTTAGGTTGTTTCCATGTCCTGGCTATTGTAAATAGAGCTGCAATGAACATTTTGGTACATGACTCTTTTTGAATTATGGTTTTCTCAGGGTATGTGCCCAGTAGTGGGATTGCTGGGTCATATGGTAGTTCTATTTGTAGTTTTTTGAGGAACCTCCATACTGTTCTCCATAGTGGCTGTATCAATTTACATTCCCACCAACAGTGCAAGAGGGTTCCCTTTTCTCCACACCCTCTCCAGCATTTATTGTTTCTAGATTTTTTGATGATGGCCATTCTGACTGGTGTGAGATGATATCTCATTGTAGTTTTGGTTTGCCTTTCTCTAATGATTAATGATGTTGAGCATTCTTTCATGTGTTTGTTGGCAGTCTGTATATCTTCTTTGGAGAAATGTCTATTTAGGTCTTCTGCCCATTTTTGGATTGGGTTGTTTGTTTTTTTGTTATTGAGCTGCTTATAAATTTTGGAGATTAATCCTTTGTCAGTTGCTTCATCTGCAAATATTTTCTCCCATTCTGAGGGTTGTCTTTTGGTCTTGTTTATGGTTTCCTTTGCTGTGCAAAAGCTTTTAAGTTTCATTAGGTCCCATTTGTTTATTTTTGTTTTTATTTCCATTTCTCTAGGAGGGTCAGAAAGGATCTTGCTGTGATTTATGTCATAGAATGTTCTGCCTATGATATAGCTATTATGACTTCTTTCTTTTGCAGGTTGAAGTTGATCCTGTTACTACGTTCCCTCTGAAGGGCTTGACACCCCTCACCGAGTATACTGTTGCCATTTTCTCCATCTATGATGAAGGACAGTCGGAGCCTCTGACTGGAATTTTTACCACAGGTAAGCCTTATTATGGTTTGAAAAGTTTCCAAGAGTAACTGTATGGAAACCAGAAGCTGGAGCAGCTTCTTCAATTGTGATTTTGAAGAGATTGCATTTTAATATTTGTTTACTTTATAGTATTATTACCCAATGAACAATTAGGTGAGTAGAATGCCTACTGGCTAATCATGTTCTTTCAAAGCAAGGGAAAGAGGGACAGGACCATCTAAGTTCAAAGGTCTCAGTTAAATAAAAGTGTGCATTGTTTCTTCCTGATCTCACACTGTTTCTTTTGTTCTATCGACATAAAATTTTCACATTTCTTCCATTGATATATGTGTATATTAAGTTGAACTTCCAAAATTAGAGCTCTCCAACAGTTTTTGACCTACAAAAAATGATGGTTTCATACCATTTAACCTAATACATCAATCTATAGCCAATAATTATTTTCATGAAGCTTGCAATGTTAATACAATAATATGGGATATTTTAAATACTAAAATGAAAAATATAGCATGAATGCATTATTTTTCTTTTCTATATATACCTTGTAGTCAATAAATATAACTTCTTTTTGCCTCCTGGTGGAAAAATTCTATTGTTTGCTTTCTGGACCTGTCATGAATTGCACTTGGAAACAAATTTAGTGCTGTATTGAGATGAGAAGGTAATTTGGAGAGAGATGAGAAATAAGCTGGACTGAGAAATAATCTTCACAGAAAAAAGTTCAGTAATTTTGCAAAATCTCGCAAGGGCTAACTGTAGTTGGAATTCTCATGGTATCCTGTCAAAGAGTTTTAAAATCTCTGATTTCATATAATAAAAATCAATGACTGACAATTCATTTTCGGTGTAATTAGATGTTATGGTCTCTGTTGTACATCCCAGAAGTGTTTAAGCAGTGAAATAATGGATGTCTGATAAATTATACTTCACTCCTGATGGCAGCCACATGTACAAGATTAAAAGGATGAACGTTCTTCTCTAGGATTTAACTTATTACTAGAGAGTGATTTAGGCACCAACGTGAATAAAGCTAAAAGTGACATTTCTCAGGCCTCTAGGGCATCATTTTGTTAATTTCTTCAAAATACTTGGAAAATAGTATCTTTGTAAAGTAATGAATATGGCAGTCTTATTTTTTTTTTTATAGTTAATGAAAAGGGCCAAATAGAGAATCTAAGAGTTCTGGAAATTCCAGGAAAACTGTAAAAATCTGCTGTGTCCCTGGTCTTCCTAACTCGTTCTGTGGGTAAATGCTGGAAACAGAAACATAAGCCCACACTGGACTAATTCGCGCTGCTTTCCCTGCTTCCATGTGCTTTCCTAACACAAGAGATTCACCAGAGGGTCTTCTCTACCTGTGGCCCCGGGGAGCTGCTTGAGTTATGGTTTTCTTCCCTTCTCAGTTCCCTAACAAAATCTCCCTCCTTGGCTTACAGAGGAAGTTCCCGCCCAGCAATACTTGGAAATTGATGAGGTGACAACAGATAGTTTTAGAGTGACCTGGCATCCCCTCTCAGTTGATGAAGGGCAACACAAGTTGATGTGGATTCCAGTCTACGGTGGGAAGACTGAAGAAGTGAGTTGTCTGAGGCTGAAAATTAATCCAGGGCGTTTTATCTGGAAGTGAATGCCCACTGCTGCATTTGAGTTGGTCTTTGTTTTAAGACACATTGAGAATCCCAAAAGTAATTACTATTTTCCATGACCTGGAGTTTTACAAATGTCAAATCATATGACTTTTGTAAAATTAAAATGCATTTTTGCTAGGGCTTTAGTTATATATGTTATGGATTTCCAGATTCTTTGATAGTCATAAATGAAATTTTTAAAAACTTCAAAAAAGGCCCCTTTTGCAATATTAATCGTTTAGTTGCTGAGAGATTTGAAAAGAAAAAAGTCTCTGGTTTGACTTTAAAATTGAATTCAATGGCCCTGAAGTTGTTGATGCTTAGTCACTTATTGCTTATGCTCGGGATAACATCTTTCCATTTTATTATTTTTTTCTTAACTTTTTCCTATGTTATTCAAGTAAACCCAGTTACTAAGCACCAAATACTTTTCAGGTTGTCCTAAAAGAAGACCAAGACTCATATGTTATTGAAGGCCTGGAACCTGGCACTGAATATGAAGTTTCCCTGTTGGCTGTACTGGATGGTGGAAGTGAGACTGAGGTAGTGACTGCCGTTGGGACCACACGTAAGTCTTGGTCAGGCCAAGATGGACTTCACAAGCTCCGACCATTTATTCTGACACACTCTTCACGCCACCAGGTTCCCTGCACATCAGCCTTATTCCTGGCTACAGAGGCTTTGTCCCTAGAACTCTTCATACATTTTTACCTTTAATGAAAGCAATATGTGGAGCATCTTATTAGACTCCTAGTCTATCATCACCTAAAGGCAGGGACCATATCTGTCTTGTTCACCATTATGTCCCCAACACTTAGCACAGTTCTTGGCATATTTTAACTGTGCAATGAATATTTGTTGAATGGAGGAATGGTTGGATGGATGGATGGGTGGATAAATGGATGGATGGATGGATAGATGAAATAAGTTATAAATGAGCAAACAAATAAATATAGGGCAAAAATGTCCAAGAGTTTCTGGAATTTCCCAAGTTGATCTTGGTTCCAAGAATCCACAAAATTCACTTGCTGATTCATTTGTCCCTTCATTTTTTAAGTATGAGGTATTAACCACATATTAAATTATCTTTGATTGGGTTCCCTGGAGCCAGATTCTGAAGTAGAAAATTGCATCCAGAAGGTTTATTGAAGAGTGTTAGTTGGGAGATATATCTGTAAGGAAATAGGACTTAGGGAGAAGCTAAAACAGAGCCCTCAGCTAATTCTATTAGAAATTCTGGACCTGGTATGACCCTTCTGAGTGGTCCCAAGTTGAGTCAAAGGGGCTGGGCCTTTCTATCCCAGCATCCCCAGTGATTGGAGGCAGGCCATTTCCTGACAGAGTCTGCAACCCCAGGCAAGGCAGTTACCAGAGCTCTGAGCCATTGGCAGCTGTACTCCAGAAGCTGCTGGATGAGTATGTTGATGAAGAGGGCATCTAGGCGGATCACCACACAGCAGCTCCATCCACTGGTTGTCCAGGGTGGATACAAGAAATAGCAGATGCACTTCTTATTGTCTTCCTTGCTGGTCCTATTTGGCAGCCCCTTTACAACTTGATCTATAGCACTGTTTAATTTCCTTTCCTCACCATGGTTATGCCCCATTTCAAAGTAACTGGGAGGTTTCACAATTTTATAGATGTAATTCAAGTGGTTATATGAAGGCTGGTATCTGTGATTAGAAACTAACTTCTTTGGGTTTGTTTCCTTATCTGTGGAATAGATACAATGTCTACCTTACAACTCACTTCTCTCTTGCAACCGTGGTCAAGGTTGTTGTGAGAAACAAGTGACATAATATAGGTGAACTTTTCTTTGAAAACTATAAAGTGATATACACAAATGTATAGAGTTGTCATCATTACAGAATTTTAAAGTGAGGAATATTTTTTTAGTTGACAGTGTTTGGACAGAACCGCCTACGACCGAAGCACCTACCAGGCCTGTGACATCAGGTAAGGACAAATAGAAGCCTGTTTACCCATAAGAAAAATTTGATTTAAACGGAAGTTATATTATCCCAGTTTTATTTGATTTATATGATTGATTAGGAACAGGGCATACCAGTTCAAATTTCACTCCCCTCAGAGCTCTCAACCTCTTCTTATCCCTAAATGCTAATTGGTCTTCTCGTCTACTAATCAGTATCACTGTGGTACTCTCTATTTTTCCCATCTTTGTTTTGAATTCCCATTCTAATCTTTTAGAGGACGTTAGTATCCAGCCCCAGGAGTCTCTGCCCTACTCTTGGTCTCAGTACCTTCTCCTATTGCTTTCTGTTGAGAATTATTCATATCATTGTTTCCATGCATTTCTGTGGGTAACTGAGCCGTGGCTGGTGTATTGGTGTTCCTACATCAGCTATTTTCTCTCTCAGCTTAACTCTCCCCTCCGTTATAATATACCTCCCAACTAGTTGTCACAGTCAACTAGATTAAGCAAGTTTGTTGATATTTATTTCTTGACCTAAAACCTTTCAGTGAATCTCCAATACCATTCATTTATTCATTCGTTCACTGATTCATTCATTCTTCAGTTAACCTTTACTGAGCCCTTCTTTATGACTCCACATCTCTTAATCATAACATACAAGATGCTTCCTGACTGGGTTCTGCTTCCCTTCCTGGCCTCAACCATATGTTTCATGCTTTTCCCATATCCTCCTGCCATCTAGAACTCCTAACCCTGAAGGTGAGATGTTGCATTCTGTACCTACAGCCTAGTAGGTAAAGTTTTGCCTGATAAATGTCACTCTCCTGTCTCCTCTGTGACACTTTCACTATTTTTGTCGACTGTAGATCATTGTATGTCTTAAAGGCCTAACCAGTCTGACATACAGGAAAAGCTCAATGAACGTTTGCTGAATGAATGAATAAATGAATGAAGAGAAGAAAGAGTCCATGGAGATGGACAGAATGAAAGGAAGTTGGCACAAGAGGGAGAAGAAACAATGGGACAAATGAGAGAGCAGTCACTTTGGGAGATGAAAAGGAACGTGTCAGAGAAAACGAGTGAAGGAGTGTGGACAGATCTCAGAGAAAGGATGAAATCCATGTGGCCTGAGTGGATAGAGGCAGCCCTGGTGGGAGATTTGTGCTTTGAGTGACAAGTGTTAAAACAGAAATGGGGGAGCAGGTGATGGGATGTGTGTTGGATGCTAGATTGCACGCCGAGGTTGACCACATTTGGTCCCTCACGCCCTCTTCTCCAGCTCAGCCCTAATGTGAAGTTCTCACAGTCGTGCTCCTCTTTGGGTTCCCCTTCTGGTTTCCTAGTCTAAGGGCTGCTCCCCAGTTCCCCTTCTTAGTGTATATACAGAGCTGGTGGTTTGAGGGATCCATGATCTCAGCTTGAGATCTCTTAAGCCCATTTTTGTTTGCTACCAGTAGGTATCATGGCTCTCTATTAACTAAAGCTGAGTTGTTCTCGCTTCACCTGGGTCTACATGGTAGAGATACATTAAATGATACTTGTTGTCATGTCCACAAATCATCTCTGTAGCTCATTTTGAAATATGATGGATGAAAAGTTCCTTAAATACTTGGTTGTGTTTATTCCAGTTTTCCGCACGGGAGTCAGAAACCTGGTTGTAGATGATGAAACCACTTCTAGCCTGCGGGTAAAATGGGACATTTCAGACAGCAGTGTGCAGCAGTTCAGGGTGACCTACCTGACTGCTCAAGGGGACCCTGCCGAAGAAGTGGTAGGAACGGTCTGTATAAATACAGCTGACTAGCAACTCCACAAGTTTCCTGACTAACCAGGCTAACGAGACTATTTCCTGAGATTAACGCAAGCTTTACTCCCGTTTCTTCATTTCTCTGGAAACTAATGTTTTTGCTTGATCCAAACTTAACAACTGGTCTCCTGATGACTTTCTGTCTCCGAAACGTGCTCCGCATACAACCTGCTTTAAATTGATAAAGCATCTGAACCTTCTTTACCGCTTTGCTTCTGTTGCCTTGACAACATGTTAGAGCACAAAAATTGGGTCATAAATAGTCCATTATACACTTGTCTGTGTGTGTGGGTATATGTGTGTGTGTGAGTGTGTGTATACTTTTGATATGTAAATTTTTAATATATAAACTTCTTTTATTTATTTATTTTGGTTGTGTTGCATCTTCGCTGCTGCACGCGGGCTTTCTCTAGTTGCGGTGAGCAGGGGCTACTCTTTGTTGCAGTGCACAGGGCTTCTCATTGCGGTGGCTTCTCTTGTTGTGGAGCACGGGCTCTAGGCATACGGGCTCAGTAGTTGTGGCGTGTGGGCTCTAGAGCGCAGGCTCAGTAGTTGTGGCACTGCGGCTTAGTTGCTCCGTGGCATGTGGGGTCTTCCCGGACCAGGGATTGCACCCGTTTCCCCTGCATTGGCAGGCGGATTCTTAACCACTGCAGCACCAGGGAAGTCCAATATATAAAATTCTATATGTATATATACACATATGTAACTTTTTTGCCCTTGGGAATCTGATTAAAAGTTTTTAAATGAAGCATAACTCAAAGGTCTTCTTTACGCAGTTGAAGTGTTCCTAATGAAATGCCATCCATTAACAAATAGTTGTATTTTTCACTGACATTGACTCTCTTTGAGCAGATTTATAGTCATTTCTAATGTATTCTTAATCATGAGTGTCTCCCTGTGGGATTTAGGTTTTTATGTGTTGAGTTTTCTTTAAGTTGTTTCATCTGTATTTGTTTTTCTCTATTGAAAACCTGGGTAGACTCTTTTTTATTAAGAAATAAAGTGTTTTTATTTTTTAAAATTAAAAAAAATTTTATACAGTTTTTAAAGGTTAGTTTCCATTTACAGCTATTACAAAATATTGGCTATATTCCCCACTTTGTATAATATATCCTTGAGCCTATCTTACACCCAATAGTTTGTGCCTCTAACTCCCCACCTCCCCACCTCTCCCCACCGGTAACTACCAGTTTGTTCTCTATATCTGTGAGTCTGCTTCTTTTTTGTTTTATTCACTAGTTTGTTGTATTTTTTAGATTCCACATATAAGTGATATCATACAGTATTTGTCTTTCTTTGCCTGACTTATTTCACTTAGCATAATGCCCTCCAAGTCCATCCAAGCTGTCACAAATGGCAAGATTTCATTCTTTTTTATGGCTGAGTACTATTCCATTGTGTATATGTACCACATTTTATTTATCCCTTCATTTGCTGATGGACGCTTAGGTTGTTTCCATATCTTGGCAATTGTAGGTAGTGCTGCTGTCAACGTTGTGGTGCCTGTATCTTTTTGAATTAGTGTTTTTGGAAAACTTGGGTACAGTCTTAATCGTGGCCTTCCCATGTTTTCTTTATTTACACCATACCATTCCTTTTACTCTAGAACCTGAAAATTGTTTCCTAGGCACACTTCCCATCAGGCCCGATAACTCCGGTTTGTATCCAAGAGAAATTTTTCCTTTTAGTTATGAAATACGCTTTATTTAGCTTCATTAGTTGCATTTCTTTCCCTCTGCTGCATTATATTTGTGACACTCTAGGAAAGAAATCTCCACATACATTATTGTTCAAGAATAGCATTATTGTGCTCGCCTCGGCAGCACATGTACTAAAGTTGAAACGATACAGAGAAGATTAGCATGGCCCCTGCGCAAGGATGACACGCAAATTCGTGAAGCGTTCCATATTTAAAAAAGAAAAAAGAAAAAAGAATAGCATTATTATCCTTTCTTCCTTTTCCTTACTTATAAAGCCTTTGGTGGCAAATTATTTGTATCTGTATGATATCAATACATAAACCATGGTTTGAGCTCAAGAGTCTCTCAGGAAAGTACTTAATTTCAAGCTGTTGGATGAATTGTTGTAGAACACAATGATAACACAATGGACAGTAACCACGTCCACTGTGAACAAGCAGAAGGTCCATGAAATCGGTCTGGGAGTACTTTTGGAAAATTAATGGACACTTGAACAAAATAGGTTGAATTATAAATTCACTCGGATCATAGATTTCAAATAATCCATGATTGGAAAATTCAAAAAAATTAAAATTGTGCTTAGCCGTGGTAACTAAAGACCTAATTTGGATGTTTTACTTTCCCTGTTATTGCCCTCATATTTTAACTTAGTCCCTAAAATGAAACCCATAAAAACTTCCCAGAGTGAGAGTTTTGTTTTGGTTTTTGTTTCTTCTCTTACCAAGAAACACATTAAGCTTCTTGCTAAATTATTCCCGCTAATTTGGAATGAGTTACAGTTTAATCTTGTGCATGCACTTACAAGCTATGCAAGGTAAAATAATAATAATATTTACTTTGGATTATCTCTAGATAATTTTCCCTTTGCTAGTTTCTTTCATTTCACACTGTTTATTTTGAAACAAACTTGGACACCTAGATGAAGAAGAAAAGATCAAAAGTCTTCAACACACATGTGCCCCAGTTAAACAAACCCTTAATAAAAATGAAAAATATTGATAACTTTGATGGTGATTATTTACTGTGCAGAAATATTTTTGCTCCACAGAAGAAAGTACTTTAGAATTCTTTAACTCTCAAGCCCCTATAGTGAATTCCAATGAAATTAGATTTGTTCCCTCTTAATTTACAGGCATATTTTCAAGGACTCACCTGAGGAGTAATTGAGAATTTATATCTCAGTGTCTTATGAAATGTTACTACTATGTAAATGTAACGTATTATTATTACTGAAGACAGAAAGTGCATGCATCTAGATTTAGATTATAGAACCAACGTAGGTCAGGAACTTGAAGATCTATATTCACTCCCACACAGCAAATGCATATCTTAAATATTTTCTTTTTTTTGTTTTTTTATTGAAGTATAATTGATTTACAATGTGTTAATTTCTGCTGTACAACAAAGTGATTCAGTTATACATATATATATATTATATATACATTCTTTTTTTAAATATTCTTATCCATTATGGTTTATCATCCCAGTGCTATACAGTAGGACCTTGTTGTTTATCCATTATGTATATAATAGCTTCACCTGCTAACCCCAATCCCCCACTCAACCCCTCCCCCAACCCCTTCCCCTTGGCAACCACCAGTCTGTTCTCAATGTCGGCGACTCTGTTTCTGTTTTGTAGACAGGTTCAACCAAATGAATATCTTAAAATAATGATGCAGGCAGGGAAGGACAGATGGCTAAACCATATTACAAAAGTGAGAAAAGAAATGTCTGGATAAGAGAAATGCCTCTTACCATCTTTCCAAATTTTCCTTAACTATAAAAGCTGATTAAATTTACCTGAGGAAATGATAAGCTAAAGTATTGAAGTTAGAGAATAGTATAGGTATATTGTAAACCAAAGTCAGGCTTTAATATATATAAAGCAAGGGGAATTAAATTTACTTTTCCAATTGAGGTTAAGTGAAGTATTTCTTTATTTTCTAAGTATAATCAAATCTACCAAATATTCCCAATAAAAAGCTTTTGAACTCTTAGAAAGTAAAACCCCCTGTCAAATATTTCATAAGGATTGACTTTCAACTCTGCTCAGAAATATGGAGACGTAGCAATGACATTGCCCTGGATTTTGTTGTCAGGGGAGGGAGGTCTCACATGTCTTAATTTGTGAAAGGCCAATCAGGATTCCAGGCTTTTCTAGAACCTACATGTAAAAATCTAAAACCATGTCCTGAATTCTGAGTTGCAAGAAATGTTCTAGAGTAGGGAAACTCAGAATGTGGCTCAGTCTCTTACAAGGTAAGTTCAGGTATTAAGATTAAGCTTAGAAACGTTTACAGCAATCTGACATTGCTGGAACGTCCAAGAATATGACCGTATTTTCTGGCGATTTTGTTTTACTGTATTTTATAAAAATATTGGTCGTCAGGGACTGAGATTAAAACATAACGGCACTAGCCCTACCTAGTCTTTCACCATAGAAGGCATGAAAATCACTGTCTAGAAACAGAACTTTCTAAGATAGGAACAAACTGAGATGTGGGGAATCCTCTTCTACTGTGGAAACAGCTTGCTGGATGGATGGGATCCAGGCTGCTCTGAAGAGCTCTGGACGATAATGGAGCCAGACATGAAGTTGCATTTCTGAAAAAATTAAAAACATGAAGTTCACTGGTTAGATTTGCACCTCATTTACCCATGAGCGTCTTTTATAGAATTGTTTTCTCAACAAAACCATCATCTGCTATGACCTGTAGCATCTGTCTTTAATGGACACCTATCTTTTTTTTTTTTTTAAATTTTATTCGAGTATAGTTGATTTACACTATTGTGTTAGTTTCAGGTGTACAGCAAAGTGATTCAATTATACATATACGTATATTCATTCTTTTTTAGATTCTTTTCCCATATAGGTTATTACAGAATGTTAAGTAGAGTTCCCTGTGCTATACAGTAAGCCCTTGTTGGTTATCTATTTTGTATATAGTAGTGTGTGTATGTTAATCTCAAGCTCCTAATTTATCCCTTGCCCCCTACATGTTTCCCCTTTGGTAACCATAAGTTTGTTTTCACAATCTGTGAGTCTTTCTATTTTGTAAATAGGTTCATTTATATCATTTAAAAAAACTAGATTCCACATATGAGTTATATCATATAATATTTGTCTTTCTCTGTCTGACTTCACTTAGTATGATAATCTCTAGGTCCATCTATGTTGCTGCAAATGGCATTATTTCCTTCTTTTTTATGGCTGAGTAATATTCCATCATATATATGTACCGCATCCTCTTTATCCATTCTTCTGTCGATGGACATTCAGGTTGCTTCCTTGTCCTTGCTATGGTAAATAGTGCTGCAATGAACATTGGAGTGCATGTATCTTTTTGAATTATGGTTTTATCTGGATATATGCCAAGGAGTGGGATTGCTGGATCATATGGTAGCTCTATTTTTAGTTTTTGAAGAAACCTCCATACTGTTCTGCATAGTGGTTGAACCAATTTACATTCCCAGTAACACTTTGGGAGGGTTCCCTTTTCTCCGCACCCTCTCCAGCACTTATTATTAGTAGACTTCTTGATGATGGCCATTCTGACAGGTGTGAGGTGATACCTTATTGTAGTTTTGATTTGCATTTCTCTAATAATCAGTGATGTTGAGCCTCTTTTTATGTTCTATTCAGCCATCTGTATGTCTTTTTTTGGAGAAGTGTATATTTAGATCTTCTAAGTGGGCACCTATCTTTACCTTGCTTTGTGCAAACAAGCAGAGGTCAAGTAGAAGGAACTTTGAATGCCCAAGAGGTTTACATTTTATTCTTGGGAATGAGTATCATTAGGATAAAGAGGTTTGCTAGAGCAGTCAAGTGGGGTAGAGGGCAGTGATTTAAAAAAGGCTCGGGAAGGCTTCCGTGGTGGCGCAGTGGTTGAGAGTCTGCCTGCCGATGCAGGGGGACACGGGTTCATGCCCCAGTCCGGGAAGATCCCACATGCCGCGGAGTGGCTGGGCCCGTGAGCCATGGCCGCTGAGCCTGCGCGTCCGGAGCCTGTGCTCCGCAACGGGAGTGGCCAGAACAATAAGAGGCCCGCGTACTGCAAAAAAAAAAAAAAAAAGGCTCGGGCCAGATATTCAGGATTTCAATATGGCTTTTTTTTTTTTAACCCAATAGCTATGTGGGTCTCAGTTTCTCCATCTGTAAAATGAGAGTAATCATACTTCTTACCTCAAAAGGTTGTGGTGAAGAGTAACTGAATTACTACATTAGAATACTTAGAGTAGTACTTGGCAGATAATAGCAGCTAGCTAAATGAGGGCTGTTATTATAAACCACAGCAACTACTACCTGGCAAGCAAAAATGAGCCCTCCGGAATGGTCCCATTGCTTTTCAGTACCCTACAGGCTAAACTTGATTGGTTCCAAGGCCGTGTGCTTCTCAGTTTGAGAGATGACCTTATATAAGGAACATCATCATGGGTGGTTTGCTAGGCAGACAGCTCAGAACAAATGCCCAGGCTCTGGGCTCCAGAGGGTTATATTGAAAAGAAATGCCCTAAAGGAAGCTGCATGGATAGGCTAAGACAAGACAGGGCAACCACAGTTCTTTCTTTACCAGTTCTTAATGCCAGGGTTATCTAACTCATTTTAGAATAAAACAGAGCTCCTTTTATAAAATCTCCCTCCCAGGACTACATCAGTACCATCCGGTGTATTTCAGTGTCATTTCACATGAGGAGAAAATCATATTACTCTAATATAAATCACTTAATTCAGACTTCCTTTTTCATATTAAAAAAAAAAATCCTGCTTTTAGAGCTTAGCAATATCTTAGCAACAGCTGCTTCTGAGTTCACCTCGAGGCTTTCGAGGGCTTTTTCCATGATTTATAGGTTCCTTCCCTCATCCAGAAGTAGACAGCATGCCCTTTGCCTGCTGGCATTTTACCCAGCTCTTGAATCCAAAAGCATCTCCAGCTGTCCCAGTCTTGTGACTCCCTTAAATGCGTTTGGGTCAGTTCTTACAACCTAGCATTTTTTCCAACCATGATTAAGTCTTTTAAATGGCCCAGAGATGTGCCAGCATCGCACTGCTGAAGCCTAGGCAGAAAGTTCTGTGGTTTTAGTATTGAGAACATGTGGCTTTTCTGGTCCACATATTCTTTTAGAGATGCCAGGATTCGCACTGCTGAGCCACATGGAACATTGCACTGATGCTCGAGCGGTGTCCACCCCATCGCTGCATTTTATTTTATGCAGCCTTTAGAGTCAGAGGCATGGTGATTTCAGATTGAGGAAGACATCTCCTTTCAGAAATAAAAAAGCTGCGACATTGTTTAGTGTCATTGGTAAATATCTTTCAACTCGGAAATCTTGGATTTAATGTGTGGTAATGTTGTTCTTGGCTAGCATCCACCCTTTTCTAAAATACTGGGATTAGATGATCTCTGAAAGGGAAAGAATGGAAGGCTGAATTTTCAAGAGGATTTCAAGTAGAATCCAATGTGATATGCGGGCTAGATTATAGAATGAACACTCCTAAGCCATAAACACCTGCTTTCCAAAAGGAAGATTATTCTCTCTTCTGGCTGCTTTACAAATACTGAAAAGATGTTGAGAGAAGACCACCCCTTAGGGCTTAAGAGCTTCAAATTTAAGGCTTCCGTATTAGTGATTAGAAACTAAGGGGTGTTCTGAGGGGAATTTCAGAGAGAAATGCTTTTGCATGAATGCCCTTCTTTCTTATCATCACCCCCCAAGCACATCTCCTTGCTTCTAATTATTTCAGCGTGCCTACAGTCCCACCGCGTTAGTAGAGCAGCAGGAATGAAAGTCTTAACTAAGACCACGGTCCTTTGCTTTTCTCTTCAGGTTATGGTGGCTGGAAGCCAGAACAATCTCCTTCTGAAGAATCTGCTTTCCGATACTGAATACAAAGTCACAGTGACTCCCGTTTACGATGATGGAGAAGGGGTCAGTGTCTCTGCCCCTGGAAAAACCTGTGAGTGAAGCTTTCCCCCTGTGGTCACTAGCTGACTAATTAGGTGAAAATGCTTGTCCTGTGTAATGCAACCCGCCCGGGTAGCCTCAGTGCAGCGGGGTGAAAAGAGCAAAAATGATTTGGAGAGAGAAAATCCGTTTGAATTCTGTCTTCACACATTCAAGCTGCGTGACTTTGAGCAAGTTGTTTCACTGATCTGGGCTTCCGTTTTCTTGTCTCTAAAACCTAAGACTTAAAATACAACTACATCTTACTCCTCCAGCGTCTAATTCTCCCACTCGAATGAGTCTTCCTGCTTCCATTCTTGGATCCTTTATTCTCCTCACAGCAGCCTGAGAAGCTTTTTAAAACATGAATGATCTCATGTCACACCTTCATTTCAAGCCACCCAACAGCCTCCCATTGTACTCGGGCTAAAATCTAATGTCCTTCCCAGGCCCTCCAAAGCCCTAGGTGACCTGGACCCTGCTCTTTGATCTCCTCTCCTGACAGTTCTCTCAGCCATACCTCCTTTCCTGCTCTTCACTGGACTTTTTAAGCTTGTTTCTGCCTTAGAACCTATGCACTAGCCATTCCTTCCATAGGAAATATCCTTTCCCAGATGTTTGCCTTTCTGGCTTTTTCTTGTCATTTTGGTCTCAGCTCCATGTCACCTGCTCAGGCTTTTCTGACCACCCATGCAAAGCAGCTCCCACTCTTTCTGATATCATCCTGGGTTGTTTTTGTTATCGTTTTGTTTTTGGTCATGTCATGGCCCTATTTGCTATCTGATACTTTCTTGCTTACTCATGTATTTGTTCACTGTCTGTCTCCCATCCCTGGAGAGCAGCATCATAAGTGCCCAGGACCTCACCTGTACTGTCATCTCTGCATATACCAAGCTCCTACAGTGCTGTGTGGCACAGAGAAGGCAGCACAGCATGTGTGTTGTAGATGTCTTGGTCATGATGATCAAGTGAGAAGCATGCATGAAAACACATGGTCAAAGCACCACAGAGTCTAAGTTGTCTTCATTACTGTTGTGATGCTACTTGCATGAAGATGACCCCAGAAGCTGGTGGCTTAAAACAGCAACCATTTTATTGTATTGCTTGATTTTGTGGGTCAGGATATTAGGCAAGCCTTGCTGGAAAATCCTTCTGTTTCACGTAGTATTGACCACAGTTACCTGGTGGCTGGGTTGGTCTGGAGGGTCCAAAACAACTTTACCCACATGCCCGGCATCTTGGTGGAGATGCCCAGAGGCTGGGCCCCTTCATGTCATTTTAGCATGTTTCCATGTGGTCTTTCCAGCAAGATAGTCGTGGTTTTTACATGATGACTCAGGACTATAAGAGCAAGAGTTCCAAGAGGTGGAAAGTGGAAACTGTCAGGACAGTTAAGGGCTACGCTTGGAACTAGTACAATGTCATTTCTGCTGTCGTCTGTTGGTCAAGGTGGTCATAGAACCCAATTCAAAGACAGCATCATACCTTCCACCTCTCAATGGGAGGAAGGACAAAAAACCTGGGCTGATCTTCAATCTACCACAGTTACTAAGCCATTATGCGTGATTAGGTGCAGAATGGTAGCAAGGGCTGAATTCTCTACCTGGGCACCTAATTATGGATTTTTTTTTTTTGTGGTACGCGGGCCTCTCACCGTTGTGGCCTCTCCCGCCGCGGAGCACAGGCCCCGGACGCGCAGGCCCAGCGGCCATGACCCACGGGCCCAGCCGCTCCGCGGCATGCGGGACCCTCCAGGACCGGGGCACGAACCCGCGTCCCCTGCATTGGCAGGCGGACTCCCAACCACTGCGCCACCAGGGAAGCCCCTAAGTATGGATTTTTTAATTAAGTATAAAAGTTATTAAAATTCTGTAGCTGCAAAACCCAAAGTCCTGACTCTGCTCAGCTGAGCAAATGGGTATTATTAGCTCCTCCTTCGACAGTGTTGGCATCTCCCCCTCCTCCCCGGGCCCGTGCTATGACGGCCTCCACCCACGCTCACACCGAGCCTGCACAGTTTGCTAAATATCGTCCAGATCAGAGTATTAGCAGCCACATGAGCTGCTACGGTTATTTCCTTAGGGGTCATGTAGAAGGAGAGAAGGAAAGGGAAGAGCAGAGCAGTGGGACAGCACCGAGCTCTTCATTTCACTTTTCCCATATGTTGGCATATTGATTTGATCAGCATATTGGCATTTCCAGCATCTTTTGGTATTTTGCTGCTAAATAAACAGTTGAGAACCACAGACTTAAACAGCAATTTAAGAAGTAGTTATTCACCTAACATTTATGAAGCATCTACCATGTGCTTTTTTTTTTTTAACATCTTTATTGGAGTATAATTGCTTTACAATGGTGTGTTAGTTTCTGCTGTATAACAAAGTGAATCAGTTTTACATATACGTATGTCCCCATATCTCTTCCCTCTTGCAACTCCCTCCCACCCTCCCTATCCCACCCCTCTAGGTGGTCACAAAGCACTTAGCTGATCTCCTTGTGCTATGTGGTTGCTTCCCACTAGCTATCTTTTTTACATTTGGTAGTGTATATATGCCCCTCCTACTCTCTCACTTCGTCCCAGCTTCCCCTTCCCCCTCCCCATGTCCTCAAGTCCATTCTCTACATCTGTGCCTTTATTCCTGTCTTGCACCTAGGTTCTTCAGAACCATTTTTCTTTTTTTAGATTCCATATATATGGGTTAGCATATGGTATTTATTTTTCTCTTTCTGACTTACTTCACTTTGTATGACAGACTCTAGGTCCATCCACTTCACTACAAATAATTCAATTTCATTTCTTTTTATGGCTGAGAAATATTCCGCGGTATATATGTCACACATCTTCTTTATCCATTCATCTGTTGATGGACATTATGTTGCTTCCATGTCCTGGCTATTGTAAATAGAGCTGCAGTGAACATTGTGGTACATGACTCTTTTTGAATTATGGTTTTCTCAGGGTATATGCCCAGTAGTGGGATTGCTGGGTCATATGGTAATTCTATTTTTAGTTTTTTAAGGAACCTCCATACTGTTCTCCATAGTGGCTGTATGAATTTACATTCCCACCAACAGTGCAAGAGGGTTCCCTTTTCTCCACACCCTCTCCAACATTTATTGTTTCTAGATTTTTTGATGATGGCCATTCTGACTGGTGTGAGGTGATATCTCATTGTAGTTCTGACTGGCATTTCTCTAATGATTAATGATGTTGAGCATCCTTTCATGTGTTTGTTGGCAATCTGTATATCTTCTTTGAGAAATGTCTATTTAGGTCTTCAGCCCATTTTTGGATTGGGTTGTTTGTTTTTTTTGATATTGAGCTACATGAGCTGCTTGTAAATTTTGGAGATTAATCCTTTGTCAGTTGCTTCATTTGCAAATATTTCTCCCATTTTGAAGGTTGTCTTTTTGTCTTGTTTATGTTTTCCTTTGCTATGCAAAAGCTTTTAAGTTTCATTAGGTCCCATTTTTTTATTTTTGTTTTTATTTCCATTACTTTCGGAGGTGGGTCAAAAAGGATTGCTATGATTTATGTCATAGAGTGTTCTGCCTATGTTTTCCTCTAAGAGGTTCATAGTGTCTGGCCTTACATTTAGGTCTTTAATCCATTTTGAGTTTATTTTTGTGTATGGTGTTAGGCAGTGTTCTAATTTCACTGTTTAGAAATTAATTTAGCTGTCCAGTTTTCCCAGCACCACTTATTGAAGAGGCTGTCTTTTCTCCATTGTGTATTCTTGCCTCCTTTATCAAAGATAAGGTGACCATATGTGCGTGGGTTCATCTCTCGGCTTTCTCTCCTGTTCCATTGATCTATATTTATGTTTTGTGCCAGTACCATATTGTCTTGATTACTGTAGCTTTGTAGTATAGTCTGAAGTCCGGGAGCCTGATTCTTCCAACTCCGTTTGTCTTTCTCAAGATTGCTTTGGCTATTCAGGGTCTTTTGTGTTTCTGTACAAATGCTACCAGAAAACTACTAGAGCTAATCAATGAATTTGGTAAAGTAGCAGGATACAAAATTAATGCACAGAAATCTCTTGCCTTCCTATACACTCATGATGAAAAATCTGAAAGAGAAATTAAGGAAGCACTCCCATTTACCACTGCAACAAAAAGAATAAAATACCTAGGAGTAAACCTACCCAAGGAGACAAAATATCTGTATACAGAAAAGTATAAGACACTGATGAAAGAATTACAGGTGATACAAACAGATGGAGAGATACACCATGTTCTTGGATTGGAGGAATCAACATTGTGAAAATGGCTATACTACCCAAAGCAATCTACCATGTGCTTTTAAATATAAATTAAAAAAAAAAATAAAAGCAGGCAAGAGTGGTTTAAAAGTAGCATAGTAAATTCTGCTCTTCAGAGTTGGTTTTGGATTTTGTTATTTAACACTCTAAAATTCCATAAAATTACCTTAAATCCACCACTGCTGGGGGGAGGGGAGGAAGGCAGTGGGAAGGCAAAGGGGCTCCATCAAGGCTGATGACCTGGACTCGAAGAACCACTTTTAACTTTCACATGTTCAAAATTAGCATAATTTGTATATGTGGGTTCTAAAAAATACAACGAAGTAATGAGTATAACATAAAAGAAGCAGTCTCAAGGGTATAGAGAACAAACTAGTGGTTACCAGTGGTGCAGGGGGGGAAATGTAGGGGTGAGGCGGTGGGAGGTACAAACTATTGGGTGTAAGATAGGCTTAAGGATGTCTTGTAGAACACGGGGAATACAGCCACTATTTTGTAATAACTGTAAATGAAAAGTAACCTTTAAAAATTGTATAAAAATTAAAAAAATTTAAAATAACATAATTTGTAAGAGAGTTCCATGATACACTCACACAAATAAAAACTATTTAAAGACTATTACTATAGAAATATGACTTAAACTTCATTACGGAAATACTATCACATTTAACAGTATCTTTACAGTAAAATTATTTCAAACTGTGTCCTTTGAAATAAGTTTGGATGGTCCACATTTTTTAAGCAGTGGTCAACACAACTAAATTCTCAACAACAAAGTGATAATGATAATATCCATCAATATTCACAGTATTTTACAAAGGTCCTTCATATAAATGGCTTTAATGTTTTGATAAAAAAATTGATGGATGATGATACAAAGTTTCAAAAAATATAGGTAATGTGAAGATGAAAGCAAAAAAAATCATCAGCATCTTACGTCTGAGAATTACCATCATTACTATTATCTAATCATCCTTGATATGGCTGTACAAACATCCTTTGACAGTGAAACAGAGTGGTGTGTCAACAGAAATTTTTTAATAAACACTACTCAATTCAGTTTTACTTAAAAGTAACTGAAGAAGAAGGAACCCAAATTTCACTGAATGAACTGCTGATCTTCAGAAAACAGTGTTTTACCACAAGAACAATTATTTTCTATTATTTAATATTTAACACAACCATGGATTCTCAAAGCCTTCTTACCATGTGTTTTAGCACATTTCCCTTGTAAGTATTTTTAACATTGTGGGAAGATATCTTAGATTTTGTTAACCACAGGGTAGGTTGTAAAGATGGAAACCGCACTAAACCCCCTTTTTTCATTTTCCTTCCTGCCCAGTGCCACCTTCTGGTCCCCAAAACTTACAGGTTTCAGAAGAATGGTATAACAGATTGCGCATTACATGGGATCCCCCATCTTCCCCTGTAAAGGGCTATAGGATTGTCTACAAACCTGTCAGTGGTAAGTCACGCTTTTTAAAAAATTATTGTCTTTCAAGATAGGTTATTTTTGTTTTTACTTTCTATGTTTGGTTTCATCTTTGGCTTTAAGAAATGGGAAGAGTCTCTTACCATTTTGGAAAAAAAAAAGGCTTTGAACTTATGACCTTACGTAAAAATAACTGATAGACGCTAACGAGCAGAATATATACTTAGTTTACACCTGACCTAGACACACCCCAGACAAGGAGCTGCCTAAACCGACCTTGACCCCATAGCAGTAGGAAGCTTCTAGGGCTCGATGAGTATTTGGAATCTGTAATCTCTAATTCCTCTTCTACCTCTTCTTGAATTAGTTGGAAAAACTCCATTTACCAACTTCTCAGTCTCCTTATTTTGGAAACTACGTTAAGGTATAAAATTCATCAGAGCCCTAAGATTGTGGTAGTAAAAGGCTTTCTCATAAACCTCTCAGCCACCTTGATCACCTCTGTCCTTACTTCCCACATCATTATTTCCTGAAGGCAGGAGAATGACCCAGATGGGGGAGATTGTACCCTTGGTCCATCTGCCCGTGGGGACCATGTGCAACTTCACCTGTTACAGTATCATCTCCTGACACTGAGTATTTTCATGAAGTTTAAACAGTAGGCTAAAAATAGATATTATAAGAGTCTTCTCAGTTTTTTGGACCTGGGCCTTCAGTACTCCAATTGTTCAGCAGGAAAGGGTTCTCCTATTATTTCTCTTGATTTGGCAGGAAAATTTAAAAATCATCCTCTGGGTCATTAAAAAGCTCTTTCTGCCCTCAAAAACTCTGTGAGTCTCAATCTGTCATCTGAGATGTAGCTCTTGCCTCTGAAACACCTTCCAGACTTTTCTATTGTGTCCCATTATCTAGGTCCATACAGTTAAAATACTCCACCTCCAATTTCTCCAGACAAACATATCTATGAACCATAAAAATGAAAGAGCAAGAATATACCATGAATGCACTAGCTTGCTCAAGACTGATGCCTTGGGAATCCAACACCAACTTTTTTGTTTCTTTTCTTTAGGCCTGAGGCACGTGTTCATTTGCAAAACAGCCCTGCTGAATTTATTCTTTGGACCATTCTATAAATACTTAGCAGATTTTCTGAGGGAAAATAGCTTTGTTTTAGGCCAGTGGTTCTTAACTGGTACAGTTTTGCTGCCCAACAGAGATATTTTGGTTGTCTACGTTCTGTCCCAACTTGGGGTGTAGGGAGTTGCTATTGGCCTCTAGCAGGTACGGTTAAGCATCTTACAAGTCAGTGTAGGCAACTTACTCCCCCATAGCTCCAAAATAAAAAATTATCTAGCCCAAAATGTCAACAGTGCTGAGGTTGAAAAATCCGGTTCTAGGTCAAGTGGAAGAACTGTATGATGTCATTTGCATTGAGAGTTGGGGGTGTGGGAAAATCTCTACTGAGATAACACATACATACAGAAAAATATAAATATATTGTTGGAAGGAGGGGGTTCTGGAGTAAAGTGATAAGTATTTTAGGACCTTATTAAGTCAAAGCGCTCAAAGAATGAGCACATAGGGGAAGAGGCAGGAGGTAAATACACTTGTATAGGACATAGCATGGAGTGTTTTTAATGATCAGAGATTCCGCTGGGTTGAAACAGAGATGAAAATGTAGAAGCCCAAAGAAGCCAGATAGTCAAGGGCCTTGGAGTACAAGTGTCATCTGTCTGGTCTTAAAAAGCATAAGAGGAGTGTATAAAGCCCATGATGGTAACATATATGCTGGTCCCCCATGTGGCAAGGTATGGCATAGCGTCCATGATAAAATTTGCTGCTAAGGCCACTTGCATGCTGTCCGGGGACAAAGCTAGGTACCTGAGGTGGGGTAACTGAAAATGACTTCTGTTTAGCACATGCCCCAAAGCCTATGACAACGATAGGAGCTCCACTGTGAAGGCCTCGCACTATGGTGGGTGGTGGATTGCGGGGTGGGCCAGCTTCTTCAAGTACCAGGGGAAGAACTAGTTGCCTAAACAGAGCCTTAGGCTGGGAGTCAGGTATGTAAGTCTTGGAGCTAAATGGGGCTAGATTCAAACCCCAGCTCTGCTGTTTGCCTTTGGGACAATCTGAAACACAGTGGAATAAGTACTGTTACTTCAGGAGTGTTTCCATTTTTCCACATTCTGTTATAACTGAAATACACTCTTTCTTCTTAGTTGCTGGCCCAACGCTGGAAACATTCGTAGGGGCTAACATCAACACCATCCTTATTACAAACCTCCTCAGTGGGATGGACTACAACGTGAAAATATTTGCTTCCCAGGCCTCAGGTTTCAGCGACGCTCTAACAGGCGTGGTGAAAACACGTAAGACTGATGTCCTGTCACTTCAGCCCCTGCATGTGGTTTTGCTGCTTTGTTTTCCCTATAACTCAACCCCTGCTTCAACTTGGCGGTTGGTTTTTCTTTTCCTCAGCCTTGCCCTTTCTGGATGGTGTTTCGTGGAAAGAAAGGTGTGCTCCTTACTCAGGGCTATAGTTCAGAGTCCTGGTTGGCAGACGGAATGTCAGAACCTGGCATTCCAATATATTTGATGGTGGTGGATGGGATTTCCTTCTGGGAAGTCTTTGCTGGTATTTTTCAAATTAGGTGAAATTTTCCAACCAACCTGTATAGCCTGATGTGGCCAAAACCTATCAAAGTTGAGCCGGGGGAAATTTGCCTTTTCTCAAAGCCTTTGCCCCTCCTCTCTCTCTCTCTCTCTCTCTCTCTCTCTCTCTCTCTCTCTCTCTCTCTATCTCGCGTGCACACACACACACACACACGCACACACACACACCCCATCCGTAAAAGATACTTGCACCACTCAAAAGACTTCCTTCTCTATCTTTGAAGGGTTTACATGCTGTCTGCTCACCATCTGGGACTTCTCCTTGGCATGCACCACTTGCAGACACCCATGGCATAATACAGTGTTTTCCAACTCCAGCACATATGTTCCATATTCCTGACGTTTGTTATGCTTCCACACCATCTGTTTAATATATTTCTTTAAATGGACTTACAGTTTCTGTTTTTTTTTTTTTACTTAAATGCTTTTAAAACCCACAAATTACTCTAAACAGAAAACCAGTATTTTCAATACACGTTAAAGGTTAATACATAAATGACCAAAATAAAAAGGGTTTGGCTGTGTGATCACTGAAATTATCCTGAGTGCTATCAACAGTACATGCCCCATACTCGAGAATGATCATCATGGTATAATCAGAAGTATAAACCTTAAATCTCCTACTTATTAGCTAAGGCCTTGAGCAAATTACTTAACTTCTCTGAGCCTAAATTTTCTCAACTCCGAGATGAAGACAATCATAACTGTTTACAGGCTGCTTGGCAGGATTAAAGAGATAATGTATAAAAAGTGTCTACCATATGGCAAGCACTCAATGAATAGCCACTATTATTATTGTAATAATTGTGCTTTATGCATTTGGGCCATATCTCACTCTGACTGCTAATCAAAAAATTAATCCGATAAAAGGAATTTGTAAGGATGAGGCATATATTAGACCAAACCCCAAGCCACCTATATCTGGCAACTATGTTTTATATAGGGCCTATCCTTTCATTAGAGAAAGCTTCCTGAATTCTCTTTTATGGAATATATTTAGATTTTAAAGGCTAGATATGGAATCAGTTTAATCTCAGAAGAAATAGTCTCTGTCTTCAACAGACCTAGGAAGGCTTTGGCCTGTGGTTCTGATCTCGTACTTGGCTGTTGAAATGATACTGTTTTAGGTACTACTGTAAACTGCAAGTAATTTCCCTGTGTTGTGCCATTATAGCAACCCCTCAGTCCCTCCTTAGGAATAGCTTGGAGTCCCCTGTGCATTTCCCTACCCTTTCTTACCTCTCTCCTCTAGTTTATCTTCATTTTCCTCTCCAGATTACCCTTTCTGTTTGTGCCATGTTTTATGTCCATGATTTTCTATTGGTCTTTCTTCTCCTTACTCTTTCTTGTCTCTTTTTATCCTCCTTTCTCTGCTCCCCTCTTTCTTCTGTTTCATCCCTCTTCTCCCCTTTATTAAATGTGGTGATTATTCCAAATATATTTTAAAAGACTGAGGGTATTGAACTGTTTTATAGTCTACCCTTAAAGTAAAAATTAGATTGGCTTATTATTTGTTTTCTCTCTTTCTCCCAAGCAAGATAAAACCCCATACAATGGCAAATAAATTAATTCAAGGTGTTTTTAAAATTTAGTGTGGTTATATAAATCGTTATTGATTTCCTTTTTTCTTGGGGGGAGAGGGTTGTTTAATTGGCCTTAGGGAAGAAGGTTTTCCCTTGCTGACCTAACAGAAAGGAATAATGTCAACATGCAAACTGATTAGTCTAGATTATCTCTACTGTCTTGAAAAGTAATTATAAGCTATTTTTAAACTTTATGAAGTAGCTAAAAGAGAGGGGAAGTATGAGGAAATGATGTGGATGAAGTCAGAGGTCATTAGAGAAAGTAAACATTCTTAATTTTCTGCTCTTTCTGCTTGGCTCTAAGTGATAAACACTGAATGTTTAGTCCTCTGTTGTATTGGAGAAACAATATTTTTACTGCTTCCCCAAATAAACTCCCTGTGAATCATTTTTGAATATCACAGCGTTTGCTCTAAGAGTATAAGAATCTGTGTATTTCTTTTGATTATTTTTTATCTGTGTAAAATCTTTCCTTTTTAAATTTTCAAATACGTATCCATTGTCATTCAATCATGTTTTGAAGACCAGTCGGTGTGAACTGCTTCTGTCTGAATAAGACTTCCCCTTTGTCTGCTTTGCTCTTCCCTTTCATTTAAACCATGACTATCTTTCAGTGGTTGATGAGTGTATATCGTATTAAACGTTTTTATTATAAAAGTATTATATATTAATTGTGGAATATTTGAAAAGCAAACATAAATAAAGAGGAAAGATTTAAAATCACCCATAAGTTTACTACCCTTGCTTCTGGTCTTTTCCAGAATATATATTTTCTTTTGTGTTTGCAAATAGCAGACAGACCCTATCATACATCATGTTTTGCAACTGGTTTTTTTTTTTTTTTTTGGGGGGTACGCGGGCCTCTCACTGTTGTGGCCTCTCCCGTTGCGGAGCACAGGCTCCGGACGCGCAGGCACAGCGGCCATGGCTCACGGGCCCAGCCGCTGCGCGGCATGTGGGATCTTCCTGGACCGGGGCATGAACTCGCGTCCCCTGCATCGGCAGGCGGACTCTCAACCACCGCACCACCAGGGAAGCCCGCAACTGCTTTTTTAAGTTATAAAATAGTTAATCTTTTGTGCACTAATTTATTGTGACTTTACAAATTTCCCACCACTGGCTACGGAAATTTGAATTCGAATTTTACCATGTTAATTCAGACTTGGGGACATTTGTGGCATTGTCTGCAATATGACATAGTTATGTTTCTATTTCACTACAGTGTTTTTGGGTGTGACCAATCTTCAGGCAGACCAGATCCAAACAACCAGCGTGTGTGCTCGCTGGCAGGTGCAACGTCATGCCACTGCCTACAGGATAGTTATCGAATCCCGTCAGGGTAAGTGCAATCCATCACATATGTTTTTGTCAATACTCATGTACTCTGTGCCAATCACTGTGGACAACACACAAGGAACATTAGACAAAAGCATTCTTTTGAGGAGGCAATATTATGTTATGGATCGTGCAGGGGTTTGGAATCAGGACGGCTGGTTAAGCCAATTTTTTAACCTCTCCAAACCTCCATTTTCCCATCTGTAGTTAATGGGTAGAACCGTAGTGCTGATCTTGTGGCATTCTGCTAGGATTAAGCTGAGAGAATCCCTGTAAAACATTTACAACAGTGCTTTGCACGTATTAAGCACCCAGGAAATGTAAGCTGCTATTGGTGATAGGAGCTGAATAGGCAGGACTGGTAACATATGTTAAAATTATATGGCGCTGTTATGTTGGTCTTTACTCCATGGGGATCTAGGTTTGACTCTAATGTTTTTCTCAGTGATTTTTTTTTTTTTTTTACTTTTGCGGATAATTGATGAGCAGCAAACCCTCATTCAGGAGATGATATGAGGTATCTATGCTATCATGGACGGGTTCTTCAGCGTCACGGCTCTCAAGTACATCTACAATTTGGGACTTGGCTTCAAAGTTGAAACACTAAAAATGTCTGCTTATTTTCACTAAAAGTATCAAGAAGAATGACAAAAGACTGACTCCCCAAAAATGAGTTTATAGGGACCATTAATCCTCTTTTCACATTATCAGCATGAGTAATATTCAGAAGATGAGATCCAATAATGAAAATTACTTTAATCAGATTTGTATTATCAGTAGAAGAGATGCGTCTTGTTATTTTGGGGGAGGACATAGACACTAGAGAATCCCAGATGATTTTTTTTAACCTTTCAAACTTGCTAATAAGATCGTTAAATATTTTTTCTTTCTGGGTAAATGATCATGGTTTCCCCATTTGAAAAAGCAGAAAGAGCTAATTTTTCGGGTCTGGATAGGACTGAGTTTAGTTCGTAGCCCACATCCCTGGCTATAACTACATTCAACATGCAGAAATCCCACTTTTGATCCAATCCAGAAAGTGGAAAGCACAGTTTAGTAGAGTGCTGAGAGTGTTTGGAAATATGCTGAAAATACGAGAATAGGAGATGAGAACAGGAGAAGAGATTCCTGCCAACACCAGCCAAGGCATTGTCTCCGCAGGCGTGCTTAAGCTATTAATTCCTTGATTCCCTGCATGTGATCCCATAAGGGTCTCTTTAGCCAGACTGGCTAAGCTTACGGGAGTGGCTTTAATCTGGAATAAACATTGAATAAGGGAAAGTCAGGACAAACCATATGGGTTTTATGGTGGTTTTATGTGATTTATGGGATGCTTAAGCAGAATTAGATGAAAGATATGCAAGTGTTTGAGAAACAACTATAAATCTTGAGGAGTTATGTTTCATTTATCTTTTTAAGGCTAGCTAAGTCGCACTTTAATATAGAACGGTTGACATTTATCACATTTTGGTGGTATTTGTTAAGCTTTAACAAAATAGTAGCTATAAAAATCACACTTCCAAACTACTCCAGAATATTTTTATCTTTTATATCGTTTAAGAAGTTGGCATTGAGACATAGGTTCCTGTAGATATTCACTGGCTTTCATTAAAAATTATAATTATATAGATTGACATAAAGATATCAAAACTGTCTATCACGGATTAGTGAAATCCATCAGTTTATTATTATTATTTTTTAATGATTTTACTTTGGCATATTTGCAAAATGGCACTGGGATTCTTATCAGAGGATGTGATTGACGGGTCTGATAACATTGATCTGGTAGTTTAAAACCTCAGTATGCTCTTTCTGATGCCAAGATTTTTACTAGCAAAAAATGCAAGTCCCTATTTCCTTCTTCCAGTTAATTTGTACTCTCCCAGGATTGTTTTCAGGCTGCCAAAAACCTCTTTGACTGAGCCTCAACAGTCTCAATTCAATAGGAACGGACAAAAGTGTTGCTCAATTTATTTTTCATCAGCACTTATAGCTGAGAGATTTATAAGCCCAGTTAGCCTACATCTTACTCACTCAGGTGTCCAACTGAATATTATTAACCAACTGGACAGCAACAGATTCTAATGGATGTTTGGGGTGGGGAGTTAATGTGGGGAGAGCAGTAGGGAATATGTTTAGACATTTTAACTTACACAATTTAGGTCAGGGAATAGTCTTTCCACATTGGAGTGGGGAAGAATTAGGTTGAGTTTCTTTATCTCACAGAGAAATGTGATCATTATCCTGATCACTGCTTCGAAGGACTTGTGATCAGATGCCCCTTCGTCCATGGGCTCATAAGTCCCAGGGCTCCCGCTGTTTTAACTCTGTAATATCTCCCACTGGCTACATATGCTACCTCTGCAGAAATTTTAGCCCTTCCCCCTCAATCAGAGGAGAAACTAGAGAGAAATGGGACCCAATTCCTCCATGTGATGGAGGAAAGCCTCATCCCAGGCTGGCTTGTTTATGAATGTCTCTGCTAAACTCCTACTGTTTGACAGGTAGTTTTCTCAGTGTGTGTGTGTGTGTGTGTGTGTGTGTGTGTGTGTGTGTGTGTATTTCCCATGGTCTGATCAGTGCACTTTTATCCTGAGGTGAAGTCGGTGGGTTTGCGTCTGCTCTGACCACAGCTGCTGGTCAACTTTCTTCTCTGGGCTTCAGTTTCTCCTAAATGACTTCTTTTGAGGCTTTCACCTGAGGTAATACCTGTAAATTTCCAAGGTTTTGTGAATAAAGCAGCAAGGCCATATCATTCAGGTTTGCTTGTTTTGTTTGGGAATGGTAGAAACACGAATAAAAGGGACTTAAGCGAAAGGGTCAATTTCTTGGCTAACATACTGAGAAGTTCAACAGTATCTGGCTTTAGGCATGTCTAAATCTAGGTGTTCAAACAGTTTCATCGAGATGAAGCCTTGCTCCATGCTTCTGCTCTGCTCTCCTCTGCCTTCGTTCTCAGCCAGATTGTGAGTTGGCCCCAGTCTAATCCAAATTACATACTCCTAGCTTCCAGCTTAATAGTTTTACTGAAAAGAGAACTCCTCTTTCTCAATTATTCCTACAAAAGTCCAGGAACTGAGTTGTATTGGCCTGGTTTGGGGTCACATGCTCCTAAATCTGTCATTCAGTTCAAGGGCATGAAATAAAATTATGGGTGAAACCTGGTTACTTCCCAGCCCTGTGTCTGGAGGGGGAGGTGGATGTTCTTATTCAGTCCTTTCCAAATCAAAAAGACTCAGAGCGGGGAGGAATGGAGTCAAAGAAAGAAAGTTTAGATGCAAGACAGGCAAAAACAACAGCTGTCCTCTACCCGTGTAAATATTTTGACTTTTTTTTTTTTTTTTTTTTTGCGGTACAAGGGCTTCTCACTGCTATGGCCTCTCCCGTTGTGGGGCACAGGCTCCGGACGCGCAGGCTCAGCGGCCATGGCTCACGGGCCCAGCCGCTCCGCGGCATGTGGGATTTTCCCGGACCGGTGCACGAACCCGTGTCCCCTGCGTCGGCAGGCGGACTCTCAACCACTGCGCCACCAGGGAAGCCCTTGACATTTTTTAATTGCCAATAAGGAGAAAAAGAAAGGTTACCAAAAGAATCAAGTCCTCTCAAGAGAGACTGAATTCAGATCTGCTTTTGAGTCAGTCATCCACTTTCCAAATTAAATTGTAGGCTTTTGGTTAATCGTAGGACAGACCAAAGTCAGAGACTTTGGGGTGGTTTTGAATAATTCAGGACCCCATGAGAACCTCCGTTTGTTCTGCAGATGCTCAAGAGTTCTGTCTCTCTGTCCAGCTGTTTCTGAGTTGAAGTGACACCCAAGGATGAATGTAGTTTTTCCCTTCAAGTTCATGTATTTATACACCACATGGACCACGATACTGTATTCCCTCCCTAATCGCATTAACTTGGTGACTTTCTTTTTAGCCTGATTTTTTTAAGTTTCAAAGGATGCTCAACTTGTCTTCTATCTTTAGGTACCAAAATGTCAATTCTGCTGTGTCATCCGTTAACAAGAATAGAGAATTGCAGCATAGTGGAGAGCCTACCTTATCAGGGAACAGATCCCCCCAAAATGATCATATGAAACAAAAACCTATTCTCAAGATTAAAATTTTTTTGAAGCAGTGATATTATGCTTGGGGGTCAGGGTATTTGAAAGACCTGGAGAGTGGAAGCATATATCATCAAATTCCAGCTGACTATCCTGGATCCTGGATATTACTTGCTTGTGGATCTCAGTAACCACTCATAGGACATTTTGGGGAGTCAATTTGGTGTCATGATGATCACTATGACAGTAACTCAGAGAATATATTTAGCCTTGCTTCATAAGAATGAATGCACAATGACAGATTTTTTCCCCCATTCCAAAAAAATAAATTTAATTCCTGGCTTTTGGCACAAGGTGTTGAGGAAATTAATCATCATTTGATTGCGTTAAATGTTTTTCTTTAAGGCAAAGCCATTAGACCTGAATCACACATGCCAAAAGCAACATGGATACATCCCCATTCATGTAACCCTTCATTAGCACTGGGATCAAACTGATACTGTTTCCCATTAATTTTCCTGTATCTGTTCCAGTTTTCCAATGATTTGTAGATTTTTTGTTTTTGGTTTTGTAGTAGTAGTGAAGCCCATTTGTATTCTATTGTCAAGGGTCTGTGACGTGGGTATTCATGAGAAATAGAGGAAATGACAGAAAAGTGCATTTCTAGGATTGATTCCTGGAGAGTCTTGGAAGCTTTTATGGAGATAGAGAAAGATGATCTATGCATGGATTTGGGAAATGTTTGTATTACAGGTGGCTCACAGAAGCTTGCAGGAGGCTCCAAAGAGTGGTTAATGGTCAGAAAGAAGCAGCTATTATGGGGTTCTGAGCCTGGGAACCACAGACTGAACTTGGACATCAGCAAAGCAGAGGGCAGGCTTTACTAATACTTTCTTACTATTAAACTCCTTTCACAGCAGTACATAATCTCACAAACACCTTAACAATTTTTGTATTTCATTATTTTGAATAATATATGATAAAATATTGAGGTAGACCTTAAGTCATTCCACATAAATATATTACTAGAGATTACATTATGTTCACTTTTGAAACTCTTTAATATTCACAATTATAAAAATACATTTCAAATTGCTTTCAACAAATGGCCTTAATTTCATTATATTTTAAAAAATCAGGATTTGTCCATAGACAAAATTTTAAATGACATATATCATGTTTGTTCTGACATGTATGTTATAATAAATATATTTTTGTTCATATATGTATTTAAGATATGGATTGAAATTTACTAGGTATTATACTTTCAAAATAGACCAAAATCACTTTTCAGCATTTTCGTGTTTTATGCTTAAAAAAGCAATTTTTTTTTGCTCTTTTTTAAAATTTATTTTTTATTGAAGTATAGTTGATTTACACTGTTGTGCTTGTTTCAGGTGTACAGCAAAGTGATTCATTTATATATATGTGTGTATACATATGTATACACACGTTTGTATGTTCTTTTTCAGATTCTTTTCCCATTATAGGTTATTACAAAATATTGAATATAGTTCCCTGCAACTGGTATTTTTTAATATTTTCTATATTTTCATATTTAATAAACTATAACATTTTGCAGGAGTTCTCAGAAATATGTATATTTAATCAATGTAGTTTTTAAACACTGGTTTTTAAATTCCTAGAAATAAAACTATATAAGGCTTTGACTAGCATGCAATTTGTGGATCAGATGAAAATCAATCTAGAGGGAAATTTGCATGGTAGTTTTTTTCATGGTAGCAGGGATTCTTCTTCTTAACCAGTTATCCATGGTTTATTTATAAAAAATAAATAATGGTTAAAAAATAAATAAATAAACACTCTAGGCCTACGAGAAATACCAATTTTAAATTCTTCAGTAATGGAAGCCACCAAGGTAGGCAGCTGTGACCAGTGGAGCTATAAAGCCCTGAGCCACGAGGACTCATGTGATCTCCCTACTATCATGCTTACTAATGTCATATGTACTCAGCAGCTCTCCAACTCTTTCATTTTGAAAAAAATTGTATATTTAACTTATTTTATGATATATTAATGGAAATTAAAGCAACATCCTCTGAGACTGGGCTTCAAGTTCTGAATTTACATTTCACTTCTGCTACTTAGTGTATGGACTTGGGTAAGCTACTAACTTTCCTAGCCTTCAGTTTCTTGTCTTTAAATTGGGGATAATTATAAATATTGTAAGGATCCAATGAATTAATACACATAAAATCCTAAGAATAGTGCCTGGTACATAGTACGTACTCACTAAATGTTGGCCATTACTACCTTTGCTCTTATTTTTATCATTAAATACCAAGCACTGAACCAGGTACCATAGTGAGCTCTCAGGAAGTGACTAATATAATTAATCCAACTTCTCCCACTCTCCAAACCTGAGGGCAAGCACTAATTCTTCTAAGAAGGCAAAGAAATTTTGCTGTGGATATGGGAATGAAGAAATTAGCCAACAGTTAATCAGGCCTCCTAAATTCTTTGACATGCCTCTGCCATGGTAGAGCCAGGACAGAGAAGGTGGCAGTGGACATGGCTGTGTGTGGCATGTCTCCTTGGTAGAACAAAAAGAATATCGGAACCAGGAGTTGGGAGACCAAGATGTATGGGATGATTTATGGTCGTAAGCCACTTAAGCGCCATGTCCTATTTCCTCAATTATGATTTTAAAAGAATAAAAAAGGATCTTTAAAGTGAATCCAAGGAATTTGGAGAGCCTCCTCCTAGCTTCCTAGCAGTCTCCTTTGCTATCGAAAGAAATCCTGAGTGTCAGTGAAAAATCAAGACTGAGAGGTATGAATTGGACAGTCCGGGGACACCCTGGCTGTCCTAGTGCTGTTCCAAGCTCTCGCCTGCATTTGTGGCAACTATGCAAACCGCCTGGACCCATAGATGAACCTTCTGAGACCCTGGAAGCCCACTTCTTAGCCCACAGGCATGAGACCTGCTTAACACCCGACAATTTCTAACTCCATACTTATATCTTTAGGCCATTGGCAAGAAGGGCATCCTATTGTATGGTAATAAGTTGTATGGGGCCAAAAGGATGTATCTTTTTATGTCAAGTTTTAATTGTTCGACTGTGTTCTGAAGAATCATATTGAATAAAAGGGAATTCTAATTTTTAGAATTATATAAATAAATATATATATATAAATATACTCACCTTGACACCTGTTCAAAAGGTCAATTAAGATGTGTACATATAATTATAAACATGAACAGTTCTCCATTTGTTAAAGGATTGACCTCAGCAGCCTTTTACTAGTCAGTCTCATTTCTAAACATATAAAATGTGAGTTTCAATTATGTAAAAAAAACAGTGGAAATGTTAACTCTTTAAAAAAAAGATACACCCCCTCAAACAGGTTTAATTCATTCTGGAGTTATCTGAATAGGCCATGCGTATTAAGCATTTTAGAAGCAAATCATCTACTGATGGCTGTTTTTAAAAAAAGTTCATGTATGTATGTTTTGTTCATGTATGTTTTGTTTTGTTTTTATTATAGATACACAAAAGCAAGAATCCACTCTGGGTGGAGGGACAAACAGACATTGCTTCTATGGACTTCAGCCAGATTCAGAATATAAAATCAGTGTTTACACAAAGCTCCACGAGATTGAGGGACCCAGTGTGAGCATAACGGAAAAAACACGTAAGTCAGGGCTTCCCTGGTGGTGCAGTGGTTGAGAGTCCACCTGCCGATGCAGGGGACACGGGTTCATGCCCTGGTCCGGGAGGATCCCACATGCCGCGGAGCAGCTGGTACCGTGAGCCATGGCAGCTGAGCCTGCGCATCCGGAGCCTGTGCTCCGCAACAGGGGAGGCCACAGCAGTGGCCCGCGTACCGGGAAAAAAAAAAAAAACAACACGTAAGTCAAGTGTGTTCTCTCCTGATCCCTGTCTTCATGAACAAATGGTATTTTAGGCGTCCTGTTTTGGTTCAAAAATCTTATTCCATTTAGAAAAATATTAGCCATTGCTGTGTGGGAATATCTGTAATACAATTTTGTGTGTCTTATTCAATCCCAGAATTCCCTGCTTGTGGCCCACTAATGTCATCTGTATGGTTTTTTTCCATCCTCCATATGTTGTCACAGGGACTATAAGGCCATAGGATGGCAAAGTGCTTGAAACAATGACCTGTATTGTGATCTATTTCCATTAGGAACATCTGTGGAATGTGGAGTGTGAAATGAAGTGTAAGGACTGGGTCCCGACATTAAAACAATGGCACATTACTACAGCCATGAGGGTGGGAATGGAGCCAAGACGTTCCAACTGGCTGACCCTAGACTTGCCTACTTAAGAGGCTCTCGCTCTTTTTCCAAGCTGGCTGGAAATCTGATGCACTGAAGGGAAAGGCAAACTATAAAATGAAAACAAGGCACTTTTTACATGTTCTAAACAGCAAGAAGGGTATCAACTTCTTGGTATGTCCACTTCTTGGTATCCTTTTAATCAAGGATTCCAGACCTAGAGGCCACAAACAATAAAATGGTTTGAATGGTAGTGAATTCCAGGGGACATATGTGTGTCCCCAACTCAGTATCTTGAACTTAAACTTGAAATCCCCAAAGATTGGTATCGGAATAGGTGGTGGGCGATGGGCTTTCTTGGTAGCCCCTCTATCATGCATTTGATGTTTAGAAAGTTCTACTACCCGTGTATATAGGCCTTTCAGTTGCTCTGAACATGCAGAAAGAAATCATCATCAATATATAATCTTCCAACAGATAAGGTGAAAGTATAGTTAATGGAATCGTCTACTTTCCAACACAGAGACTTTATTTCATAACAGTGAAATATTCAACAGTTTACAGGACACATGTATTTTTGAGGTATAATTTACATTCCATAAAATTTACCCATTTTAAGCATACAATTCAATGATCTTTGGTACATGTGAAAGGTGGTGCAGCCATCACTACAATCCAATGTTAGGACATTCCCATCAATCCAGAGAGCTTTCAAGCTCATCCCCAGTGAGCCTTCTTTCCTACTGTCTGCCCCAGGCAGTCTACTTTGTTTTCTTGTACATTTCTAGACATTTCATATAAATGGAAATATGTAATATGTAGTCTTTTGCATCTGACGTCTTTCACTTAGCATATGTTTTTGAGGTTTATCCACACTGGAGAATATATCAGTTGTTTGTTGCTTTTGATTGCTCATTAGAATTTGTTTTATGGATAGAGGATTATATAATTTAAAATTATTAGAGGCCTGGTAGTGCATGAGATTTAGAGTCCAATAGGCTTGGTTGGGGTCCTTTTTAGCATTGTGGCCTTGGGCAGTTTAACATCTCTGAGCTGCTTTTTGCTTACCAATAAAATTAAATACCTACTCTCTTACCTCCTTTGGTGGTGGTAAAGATCCAATGAAAAGAGCCTGCTGAGGAACTTCTCAACCTGTATCTTATTGAACAAGTACTTTTGTTATCACCGTTGCTGTCTTCCTGGAAGTCACAAACTGATGGCCATGGGGTTAGATCTCACTGTCAGCTATGTTTTTCTCTGGGCTATTTTTTTTTTAAGTTTTAAAGTATTCTTGAAAATTCAAAAGATCTGACGAGACAGGGCACACAAATCCTCATGCTGCTAAATCTACAGAAACTCAGTAACTGCTGTCTCTTTTAGACAGCGTTATGTGCTCTTAAGTTTGTTATTCCTTAATGTTTAGGCTGTGTTCTTTGCTCCCACTCATTACTTGCCTGACCTCTAAAACTGTTTGAGTTTGGGGACTGTGGTCTCCTTCAAATTCCCCTAACCTTAACCTCACAACTGTTAACTACCAGTCCAGGGTTATTTTGGAAAGCTGTGTTTGGTGGAAATGTTTTCCTTCTGTTGGGGACATGTGTCATCTTATAGCTTCTACCCACTGGCTGTAGTTCAACCTTCTGAAGCAAATGCAGATTGAGACTGTTCCCTCTTCTGTGTGACAGCTTCTCACAGACTTGAACACAGGGACCATCTGTGTGCCACACAGAATATAAACACATGTTCCCAGTTCACTGTGGTTCTTCTTACCCAAGAGACTCTTAGGCCAGATGTTCTGACCAAACATATTGATCTGGCTTCCAAAACCACTCACTGATTTTGTTCTTGATTTATTGACTAAAGTTAGGATATGTCTCAGTTTTTCACATTAAAGAAAATGCACCATTGTAAAGATGACCCAATGCTTCCACAAATTTTAAGATAAATACATCTGACTCTAGAAGGATTTTATGGTGCTTTCAAAAAAGTTTTGCAGTCCTAGTTTTAATATTAAGATGTCTGAAATGTTTTTACTTTTGAAACTTTTTAGTTTCCAAAAAATTGCCTTTAAAAGAAAAAAGTGATATTCTATATCTGTAATAATGCAACAGAAGGTATATATTGTGTTGTCACCTTCCCTCTTTCCTCATTCTTTCTTCCCAGAAATACCCATTTGTACCAGCTTGGTCTCCTTCAAGAAATTCTACCTGTTACCTGTGTGTGTGTGTGTGTGTGTGTGTGTGTGTGTGTATAACCATATAGACGTGTATAGATAAATCAATATTATATTTATCAGTTAAATAGGATTTTTTCACAGATGGGATCATACCATGGTTTTCTGCTTCATTTCACGTAAAGATTAATCTCAAACGCTTTTCCATTTTTCCATATCAGTAATATACCTCATTCCTTTAAATGTTGAATCACTTTACTCAAATAATATTATTTTATTGGCTCCTAGAATTGGAAGAGACCTTAAAATTTGTCTCTTCCAACCTTCCTGGCAGTGAAGGAATTCCTTTTACAACGTTCCCAGCAAACAGTCTGCTTGAGCTCAAATCCTTCCAGCTAGTTGGCGCTTACTGTCTGCAGAGGCTAGACATTCGTCTGTGTGAATGACTATGATTCGTTGAGGGTTTTCCCTCATATTAAACTGGAATAATAAAAATAATTTTCTCAATTTTTCTTAAGTCTTTAGCGTCAAATAAGAATAAAAAAAATAATATAAAAAAATAATATTAGGATGTTTACCTAATGACGCCATAGCTTCCTGGTGCTTTAACATGTGAATTGGTAAGAAAGTCACTGCTCTGATGTGACTATATCTGTGACCTTTAACCAAACCACACCTCCACGTATTACACAGATTTCTCATCCCTCATCATCCAGGTTAAACTGATCAGGACACACCATAGCCTCCCAAGGTCCTGCCATTTTGATCTCAAAACTGAAAGTTTCCCAGACACGGTCTGAATGTAGTAGAGAGTAAATCAGACTCCCTTGGCGACCACATCCTGGGGATGCAGGGTCAAAAGGGAGAAAGTGCTATTGAACATGGATTGATGGTCAATCCTTAGGCAGAATGGAAATAAAGTTTATTATATGTGTGAAAGCAACCAGAGACTAATCTGAAATAGGTTGGCAGGGTTTCAGCCTTAAATCAGCATTAAAACCACTTTGTAGTTGACAGTTTGATTGCATTGACTCCCACTGGGTAAACTGAATTGTGGCAAAATGACATTTCAAGCCTTCAGTCTGATGTTGAGGGGATGGTTGGAACCAGTTTGCACAGGCTTTGGCTGATTTGTAGTGGGTACTAAATTCACTAAATTCTCAAAGAAGACAGTTGTCAAAATCACTGACTCCCCTGAAGAATTATGACTCCGTGACCTCCCTCTCTTCACCACAGATGAGATGCTTAATTGATGTTGTTTCTCCCTCTCCTTTACAGAATCACTTCCTACTCGGCCACCTACTTTTCCTCCAACTATTCCACCAGCAAAAGAAGGTAAAAGAATTATACAATCATGATGTGATTTTAGGTTTTGGATTTCTGTTGGTATTGTTTGCTTGTTCATTTAAAAACCAAGGTATTAATGGAAGATATTTTCTCCTTAATACAAATGCTTATCAAACCCTTATGGGGTACAACTTTGCAATGAGTAGTAAATAAGACACAGAGATCTAATATGCAGTGTAACGAATAGAGGCAGCAATATTTTACTATAATTATGTGATGCGATAGAGATGCTAAATGTCACTATATCAACAATATTACAATATATAAATGTATCAACTTAATATGTTGTACACTTTAACTTTATGCAGTGTATATGTCAAATATATTCAACAGAAAATCATCTAATATAGACTCTGTACACAGAATAAATTTTCTAACAGAATTTCTTCATATTTATTTCATCAAAAATAGAGTAGTACATGTTTACCAAGGAAGAGTAGTTACATAATTTATGAGTGAGAATGTAGTTTATAATTCTGTAGACAAGGGTAGCAGTGTTCCAGCTTACCTCCAAATGTCTCTCCCAGTTGTTTCTTTCTATCTTCATCACAAGAGTTTCTCATCACCTCTTACTTGAGCCATTAAGGTAACTTTCTAAAAACCTTTCAAACACAGTAGTGATCATTAATTTTTTTATTCCATTAATGAACATTTATTAACCCTACTATTCATTCTCAAAGCTCTTATGCCAGGTACTTGGAATACAATAACAATCTATGATTACTGCTCTCTGCTTATTTTCAGTATTACAAGAGAGAGAGGTATTTGCCTAGGTCATTACCAGCCAAGGAAATGAGTTAAAAAGTGGAGATTATACTATGGTAGCCCAGAAATGAGAAGAGTTAATGCTGCTGCAGGTTAATTACCTGTAAAGGAGGAGGAGGAATTAGATTTACATTTTGAAGAATGAGTTTTACAAGTAAATAATGGAGAGACAAGCACTCGAAGTCATGGAGTGATCTAAGCACGTAATGTGTTTGGGGAACCATAAGCACTTTAGTGTGACCCATAGAGAAAGGTGAAGATAGAGTTATGAAGTGGTTTGTGTGCCTGAATAAGGAGGCTGTGCTTTATCCTACAGGACATGGTATGCCATGAGGAGTTTTATGAAGGGAGGGTGACCTGCAGAAATCTATGTTTAAGAAAGATAACCTTGGTGAAATGGGGAGGAGGGATTAGGGCAGGAGAAGATAAAGCTAGAACACATAGTTGGAAGGTTGTTTTGGAAGACTTCTTCCATTTACCATGCATTTTAAAGTACCTATTACGTACCAGAGATACAATGAAAAATAAGTTGTTCCCACCTTTCAGAGTGTTAGCAGACATATGGTCCATGCCAAAAGTTCCTTAATATTTGGTCCTGTCCAAAACAATTTGGCATGGGCCAAATATGCTCGTAACATTTTGGATAGGATCAAATTTGAAGAACCTGTTGGTGTAGACCAAATGTCTTATCAACGTTTTGGACAGGACCAAATGTCCTGCAAGGGACAGGAGCATAGTCAGAGGGGTCTGATGCTGGAGAGTGTAAGGATCAAGGAAACAAAGAGGTAATGAGAAACTGTACAAAAATAAAGCTCAACATCCTTCCTAGCATACCAGGCAAAGTCTTCAATGATCAACCTATGTTGTGGTATCATGTCCCAGACTATATTAGTTAACAGCACAATTGTATAACTCCGGGTTCTGCATACATGCCTTATGCTATCCTGCATCTTTTAATGCTGTTGGTTCTACCTGGAATGCCAGACTCTTTCTTCTTCCATCTTCATATCTAGCTTTTGCTAGTCTAACTATTTATGATGACTTTCACTATTGGAACTGGAAACAGAATCCTAATTGATGAATTTATCAGACATTTCTGATACAGATATTACAGGACTCTTTGAAGTCAGAATATTTTTATTTATAGCAGAACATGAGTGTCATGCAGTCAACATTCATGAATGCTCATGGGAGACATGTGATTTGGAAGGGTCTATGAGGGTGAGGATTGACAATGTAGGAACATTTTTCCTGTAGTTTTCATCATGATGGTTTTAGAGAGTGGGGCTTCTGCAACTTTAATGCATTATTCATCTTAGTTTCTATTTGTCCTGGCTGTATTTAATTTAAAAGCTTGTAAATTTTTATTATTCAAGTGATATTGAGTATTTATTAAACAAACATTAAGAAACAGAAAAGAGAATGAGGTTGCTGGTGGGGATTGAGGAAAGAGAAACCGAGGGAGAGAGTGTAAGCCAGAGAGGGGAGAGGGAGAGGGAGAGAGAGAGAGAGAGAAGTGCTGCAGGCTTCATATTTGAGAGGAGGGGAAAAAAAAAAGCCTCAGTGGCAGTTTTGTGTTACTGTGTCTGGCTTAAAGAAAAAAAATTCTGGACATCCAGGCTGAAAAAAATCAAAGCTCAGTGGGGACTACTTCTATCAAGAGAATTCTATGATCTGAGAATGGGTTGGATCAGTACAGGTGGTTTGAGAAGACACTGATGAGGACCATGGAAATGTGGGAGAAGATGTGTGGCTTCTCTGCTTCCTTTGAACAGAGCTCTAGGCACCACAGGGCCACATAAGGAGGGTGAGGTTCCTGGAGTGGACTATATTTTCATCACTGTTGAAGATTTTATAGAATTGGAGAAAAGTGGTGCTCTCCTACAGAGTGGGACTTATGAAGACAGACCTTCAAGATGGCAGAGGAATAAGATGTGGAGATCAACTTCCTCCCCACAAATACATCAGAAATACATCTACATGTGGAACAACTCCTACAGAACACCTACTGAATGCTGGCAGAAGGCCTCCCAGATTCCCAGAAATCTGGGAAATCTGTTCCCAGATTTCCCAAAAGGGAACAGACGCCCTCAGGAGACCTACACACAGAAGTGGGGCCAAATCCAAAGCTGAACACTGGGAGCTGTGCAAACAAAGAAGAGAAAGGGAAATCTCTCCCAGCAGCCTCAGGAGCAGCAGATTAAATCTCCACGATGAACTTGATGTACTCTGCGTCTCTGGAATACCTGAATAGTCAATGAGTCATCCCAAAATTGAAGCGGTGAACTATGGGAGCAACTGTAGACTTGGGGTTTGCTTTCTGCATCTAATTTGTTTCTAGTTTTCTGTTTAACTTTGGTTAGTATTTAGAGTTTATTATCTCTGGTAGATTTTTTTTTATTGATTTGGTAGCTCTCTTCCTTTGTTTTTAAAAACAATACGTATATATTTTTTTCTTTTTCCCTTTTTGTGAGTGTGTATACGTATACTTCTTTCTGTGATTTTGTCTGTATAGCATTGCTTATACCATTTGTCCTAGGGTTTTGTCTGGTTTTTTTGTTTTGTTTGTTTTGTTTTTTAGTATACTTTTTAGCACTTGTTGTCATTGGTGGATTTGTTTTTTGGTTTGGTTGCTCGCTTCTTTCTTTTTTGTTTAATACTTTTTGATTTTTATTTAAATAACTTTATTTTATTTTATTTTATTGTTTTTTTCTCCCTTTTCTTCTGAGCCGTGTGGCTGACAGGATCTTGATGCTCTGGCCAGGTGTCAAGCCTGTGCCTCTGAGGTAGGAAACCTGAGTGGAGGACATTGATCCACCAGAGACCTCCCAACTCCACATAATATCAAATGGAGAAAGCTCTCCCAGAGATCTCCATCTCAACACTAAGACCCAGCTCCCTTCAACGGACAGCAAGCTACAATTCTGGACACCCTATGCAAACAACTAGCAAAACAGGAACACAACCCCACCCATTAGCAGAGAGGCTGCCTAAAATCATAATAAGGCCACAGACATGCCAAAACACACCACCAGACGTGGACCTGCCCAACAGAAAAACAAGATCCAACCTCATCCACCAGAACACAGGCACTAGTCCCCTCCACCAGGAAGCCTACAGAACCCACTGAACCAACTTTAACCACTGGGGACAGACAGCAAAAACAATGGGAACTACGAACCTACAGCCTGAGAAAAGGAGACCCCAAACACAGTAAGTTAAGCAAAATGAGAAGATGGAAAAACTAACAGCAGATGAAGGAGCAGGTAAAAACCCACCAGACCTAATAAATGAAGAGAAAATAGACAGTCTACCTGAAAAAGAATTCAGAACAATGATAGTAAAGATGATCCAAAATCTTGGAAATAGAATAGAGAAAATACAAGAAACATTTCACAAGGACCTACAAGAACTAAAGAGAAAACAAACAATGATGAACAACACAATAAATGAAATTAAAAATTCTCTAGAAGGGATCAATAACAGAATAACTGAGGCAGAAGAACGGATAAGTGACCTGAAAGATAAAATAGTGGAAATAACTACTGCAGAGCAGAATAAAGAGAAAAGAATGAAAAGAACTGAGGACAATCTCAGAGACCTCTGGGACAAAATTAAACACACCAACATTCGAATTATAGGGGTCCCAGAAGAAGAAGAGAACAGAAAGGGACTGAGAAAATATTTGAAGAGACTATAGTTCAAAACTTCCCTAATATGGGAAAGGAAATAGTTAATCAAGTCCAGGAAGCACAGAGAGTCCCATACAGGATAAATCCAAGAAGAAACATGCCAAGACACATATTAAACACAAAGAAAAAATATTAAAAGCAGCAAGGGAAAAACAACAAGTAACATACAAGGGAATCCCTATAAGGTTAACGGCTAATATTTCAGCAGAAACTCTGCAAGCCAGAGGGAATGGCAGGAGATATTTAAAGTGATGAAAGGGAAAAACCTACAGCCAAGATTACTCTACCCAGCAAGGATCTCATTCAGGTTCAACGGAGAAATTAAAACCTTTACAGACAAGCAAAAGCTAAGATAATTCAGCACCACCAAACCAGCTTTACTACAAATGCTAAAGGAACTTCTCTAGGCAGGAAACACAAGAGAAGGAAAAGACCTACAAAAACAAACCCAAAACAATTAAGAAAATGGTAATAGGAATATACATATCAATAATTACCTTAAACATAAATGGATTAAATGCTCCAACCACAAGACATAGACTGGCTGAATAGAAACACAAACAAGACCTGTATATCTGTCTACAAGAGAGCCACCTCAGACCTAGGGACACATACAGACTGAAAGTGAGGGGATGGAAAAAGATGTTCCATGCAAATGGGAATCAAGAGAAAGCTGGAGTGACAATTCTCATATCAGACAAAATAGACTTTTAAAAAAAGACTATTACAAGAGAAAAGGAAGGAAAATACATAATGATCAAGGGATCAATCCAAGTCGAAAATAAAACAATAGTAAGTATTTATGCACCCAACACAGGATCACCTCAATACATAAGGCAAATGCTAACCGCCGTAAAAGGGGAAATTGACAGTAACACAATAATAGTAGGGGACTTAAACACCCCACTTTCACCAATGGACAGATAATCCAAAATGAAAATAAATAAGGAAACAGAAGCATTAAATGATACATAAAACAAGATGGACTTAACTGATATTTATAGGATATTCCATTTTCACATTCCATCCCAAAACAACAGAATACACTTTCTTCTCAAGTGCTCATGGAACATTCTCCATGATAGATCATATCTTGGGTCACAAATCAAGCCTTGGTAAATTTAAGAAACTTGAAATCATATCAGGTATCTTTTCTGACCACAATGCTGTGAGGCTAGGTATCAATTACAGGAAAATAATCTGTTAAAAATACAAACACATGGAGGCTAAACAATACACTACTGAATAAGCAAGAGATCACTGAAGAAATCAAACAAGAAATAAAAAAAACACCTAGAAACAAAGGACAATGAAATCACGACACCCCAAAACCTATGGGATGCCGCAAAATAGTTCTGAGGTAAGTTTACAGCAATAAAATCCTACCTCAAGAAACATCTCAAATAAACAACCTAACCTTACAAGTAAAGCAGTTAGAGAAAGAAGAACAAAAATCCCCCAAAGTTAGCAGAAGGAGAGAAATCATAAAGATCAGATCAGAAATAAATGAAAAAGAAATGAAGGAAACAATAGCAAAGATCAATAAAACTAAAAGCTGTTTTTTTGAGAAGATAAACAAAATTGATCAACCATTAGCCAGACTCATCAAGAAAAAAAGGGAGAAGACTCAAATCAACAGAATTACAAATGAAAACGGAGAAGTAACAACTGACACTGCAGAAGTACAAAGGATCATGAGAGATTACTGTAAACAGCTCTATGCCAATAAAATGGACAACCTGGAAGAAATGGAAAATTCTCAGAAAAGCACAACCTTCTGAGACTGAACCAGGAAGAAATAGAAAATATAAACAGAGCAATCACAAGCAGTGAAATTGAAACTGTGATTAAAAATCTTCCAACAAACAAAAGCCCAGGACCAGATGGCTTCATAGGCGAATTCTATCAAACATTTAGAGAAGAGCTATCACCTATCCTTCCCAATCTCTTCCAAAATATAGCAGAGGGAAGAGCATTTCCAAACTCATTCGACAAGGGCACCATCACCCTGATGCCAAAACCAGACAAAGATGTCACAAAGAAAGAAAACTACAGGCCAATATCACTGATGAACATAGCTGCAAAAATCCTCAGCAAAATACTAGCAAACAGAATCCAACAGCACATACACCATGATCAAGTGGGGTTTAATCCAGGAATGCAGGAACTCTTCAATATAAGGAAATCAATCAATGTGATAAACCATATTAACAAATTAAAGGAGAGAAACCATATGATCATCTCAGTAGATGCAGAAAAAGCTTTCATCAAAATTCAACTCCCATTTATGATAAAAACCCTCCAGAAAGTAGGCATAGCGGGAGCTTACCTCAACATAATAAAGGCCGTATATGACAAACCCACAGCCAACATTGTCCTCAGTGGTGAAAAACTGAAACCATTTCCTCTAAGATCAGGAACAAGACAAGGTTGTCCACCCTCTCCACTATTATTCAACATATTTTTGGAAGTTTGAGTCACAGCAATCAGAGAAGAAAAAGAAATAAAAGGAATCCAAATCAGAAAAGAAGAAGTAAAGCTGCCACTGTTTGCAGATGACATGATGCTATACATAGAGAATCCTAAAGCTGCTACCAGAAAACTACCAGAGCTAATCAATGAATTTGGTAAAGTAGCAGGATACAAAATTAATGCACAGAAATCTCTTTCATTCCTATACACTAATGATGAAAAATCTGAAAGAGAAATTAAGGAAACACTCCCATTTACCACTGCAACAAAAAGAATAAAATACCTAGGAATAAACCTACCCAAGGAGACAAAAACCTGTATGTAGAAAACTATAAGACACTGGTGAAAGAAATTAAAGATGGTACAAACGGATAGAGAGATATACCATGTTCTTGGACTGGAAGAATCAACATTGTAAAAATGCCTCTACTACCCAAAGCAATCTACAGATTGCATGCAATACCTATCAAACTACCAGTGGCATTTTTCACAGAACTAGAACAAAAAATTTCACAATTTGTACGGAAACACAAAAGACCCCGAATAGCCAAAGCAATCTTGAGAAAGAAAAACAGAGTTGGAGGAATCAGGCTCCCAGACTTCAGACTCTACTACAAAGCTACAGTAATCAAGACAGTACGGTACTGGCCAAAAACAGAAATATAGATCAATGGAACAGGATAGAAAGGCCAGAGATAAACCCGTGCACATATGGTCACATTATTTTTGATAAAGGAGGCAAGAATATACAATGGAGAAAAGACAGCCTCTTCAGTAAGTGGTGCTCGGAAAACTGGACACCTACATGTAAAACAATGAAGTTAGAAGACTCCCTAACACCATACACAAAAATAAACTCACAGTGGATTAAAGACCTAAATATAAGGCCAAACACTATAAAACTGTTAGAAGAAAACAAAGGCAGAACACTGTGATGTAAATCACAGCAAGATTCTTTTTGACCCACCTCCTAGAGAAATGGAAATAAAAACAAAAATAAACAAATGGGACCTAATGAAACTTAAAAGCTTTTGCACAGCAAAGGAAACCATAAACAAGACGAAAAGACAACTCTCAGAATGGGAGAAAATATTTGCAAATGAATCATCAGACAAAGGATTAATCTCCAAAATTTACAAGCAGCTCATGCAGCTCAATATCAAAAAAACAAACAACCCAATCCAAAAATGGGCAGAAGACCTAAATAGACATTTCTCAAAGAAGATATACAGATTGCCAACAAACACATGAAAGGATGCTCAACATCAATAATCATTAGAGAAATGCACATCAAAACTACAATGCGGTATCACCTGACACCAGTCAGAATGGCCATCATCAAAAACTCTACAAACAATAAATGCTGGAGAGGGTGTGGAGAAAAGGGAACCCTCTTGCACTGTTGGTGGGAATGTAAATTGATGCAGCTACTATGGAGAACAGTATGGAGATTCCTTAAAAAACTAAAAGTAGAACTACCATATGACCCAGCAATCCCACTACTGGGCATATATCCTGAGAAAACCATAATTAAAATTTCCTCATGTACCACAATGTTCTTTGCAGCTCTGTTTACAATAGCCAGGACATGGAAGCAACCTAAGTGTCCATCAGCAGATGAATGTATAAAGAAGATGTGGCACATATATACAATGGAATATTTCTCAGCCTTAAGAAGAAATGAAATTGAGTTATTTTTAGTGAGGTGGATGGACCTAGAGTCTGTCATACAGAGTTAAGTAAGTCAGAAAGAGAAGAATAAATATCGTATGCTAACCCATATATATGGAATCTAAAAAAAGAAAATTGGTTCTGAAGAACCTAGGCCCAAGACAGGAATAAAGACGCAGACGTAGAGAATGGCCTTGAGGACATGGGGAGGGGGAAGGGTAAGGTGGTATGAAGTGAGAGTGTGGCACGGACTTATATATATTACCAAATGTAAAATAGATAGCTAGTGGGAAGCAGCCGCGTAGCACAGGGAGATCAGCTCGGTGCTTTGTGACCACCTAGAGGGGTGGGATAGGGAGGGTGGGAGGCAGATGCCAGGGGGAGGAGATATGGGGATATATTCATATGTATAGCTGATTCACTTTGTTATAAAGCAGAAACTAACACACCATTGTAAAGCAATTATACTCCAATAAAGATGTTTAAAAAGAAACAGAAAAGAGTACACAGAAGAAAATTAAAAACACAATTTCATATTCCAGGCGTAATTCCTTCCTGTATTTTGATGTATATTCTTTTTTTTCTTTGTTGTATTAAGTAAGTTGTTCAATTTTAGTATGTTTCCAAATAGATTTTGCTCTCATTTCGAAGGTAAAACCTAATCTAGATTTTGTCTTTCCTTGAAAACAGAACACCCGGTTTTCTTTTGTAAGCTATAATTATAGATCTTGTGGTCCCCTTCAGCTTCAAATTCAAACCATAAATATGTAAAATGTTATACATCGTGGAACTCATGAGAACAACCTCACCAAATCCTTATTGTCCCTCGAGTACTAACTCAGAGATGATTTATTTTACATCGTAAATAGCTTGAAGGGAATAAAGTTCCACTTAATAAAATAAAAGTCAAGTAAATTTTTTTTTCTAAAGAAAGGTGAAAGGTACATTAGCTCACAGAATATTTGTGTGCAAATGGCCTAAGATAAAAAGGTTCAGATTATTAAAGACTAAATTGTTTGTTTCATCATAAAACAGAGTTAACCACCGTGGTCTACACTAATGAAGGGGAAGAGAGACATAGATAATCTGAAACAGCACGTGATACAAGACTATTAAAAAATGCTTTCAGTGGAATAGGTTTTTGTTAATGTGATTTTTGCCTGTTTTTCAACATTGATATCAGTATTACCTGCTGATAAAAGTTTCCCTGAGCTGGCATAATGTGCATTTCTTGATATGCATCACTGGGTGTCAGAAGGGCATAGACAGGATTTCTGAGCAAGGCTGGAATTAAAGTTTTCTTATGGCCTCCGTCCAAATGCATATCAAGTTTTAGATTAATCTGCTTCCATTGTGTGGTATGCCTTCCTCCCGGAAGCTGAATCTCTCTCACATTGTTAATTCAATCAGCAGAGGGCAGGGTGCACAGAGTGGTAGCTTGGATTTCCTTCTAATCAGTAGGCACCAGAGTGTTTGCTGATGCTTCTGTCTCTAAATCACTTTAGTTCTACACTTTTCATTCTTCCCATTTCTGTTCTTTGGGGCTGAGATTGGTAGATTTTTTTCTCTTTAATTCCACACATTTGATTGAAGCTTCTTTGTCATGACTAGGAAACTTGGGTGTAGGAGAGCCATGATGGTCATGAGCAAGAGGTTGGAGTAAGATGTATATCTTTCCTTCGGGCTGTAGCTACCAGAGGGAAACCATTATCTGCTTTGTTGGTGTCATAACTACTGTGTTTTCCCCTTTTCCCTGATTCAAAATTAATTCTTGGTCTCCAGTATGTAAAGCTGCCAAAGCCGACCTGGTGTTTATGGTGGATGGATCCTGGAGTATTGGTGATGAAAATTTCAATAAGATCATTAACTTCCTGTATAGCACTGTTGGAGCTCTGGACAAGATAGGTGCAGATGGAACTCAAGTAAGGCTGATAGATCAATCATTAATTCATTCTATGCATGAAAAAATTATTCCAAGCTCTTATTATGGCTACTTGTCAGGGAATATGGGTAAAGAACTATCCTGATTGGATCCAACCCTAAATGAGAGTATAGACAAGTCTGAGTTTAGAAGCAGCTTACTGGTGTGTGACAGAGCTTGAGAAGAGGCTAATCCTTAAAAGCGCTTGAGTTCAGCAAACTAAGACAGGTTAGAATGACCATGTCAGCAGATGTGTCTTCTATATACTAGGATAGAGTATCTCTCTAAAGGAACATCCAATGTTTTCTTTGCCCTCGAGGATGTTAAAATCTTGAAAGAGAGAGGTCATCATCACAAATTACTACAGAACAAGTAGAACATAGAAAACTAATTTATTCATTCACCAAATATTTATTGAGAACTTATTTTGGTTAGGTACAGTACTGTCATAATGGGTATGACAGACATGTCCCTAATTTCATGTTGCTCATATTCTTTTTTTTTTTTTAAATCTCAAGACGATAGTATATTTTGTTTATTTATTTATTTATTTATTTTTGGCTGAGTTGGGTCTTTGTTGCTGTGCGCGGGCTTTCTCTAGTTGCGTCGAGCGGGGGCTACTCTTTGTTGTGGTGCGCGGGCTTCTCATTGCAGTGGCTTCTCTTGTTGTGGAGTACCGGCTCTAGGCATGCGGGCTTCAGTAGTTGAGGCACGGGGGCTCAGTAGTTGTGGCTCACAGGCTCTAGAGCACAGGCTCAGTAGTTGTGGCGCACGGGCTCCGCGTCATGTGGGATCTTCCTGGACCAGGGCTCGAACCTGTGTCCCCTGCATTGGCAGGCGGATTCTTAACCACTGCACCACCAGGGAAGCCCGCTCATATTCTTAAAGGTAGGGAGAGGAGGAGGATGAGAGACAGATACAAATTGGCAAACAAATAAATTCACAAGGTAGGGATGCGAGCTTTCGACCTGAGATTTAAATTTACCAAAGTTTGTTTTAAGCTGAGTGATCCACAGAGTCTTCTTTGAGGAGGTGGCGTCTGAACTGAGATGTGAATGATGCTGAGAAGATTTGAAAGTAGAATTTCCAGACAGGGAAAGTAGTAAGTGCAGAGGGCCTAAGTCAAGAATGAGTTTTGAGGCTTCAGGTGCTAAAACTTGGGGCTGGAATATAATGGAGGAGCATGTGGGGGGGCTGGGGGGAGAAGAAGAGGTGGAAGAAGTAGACAGAGCTAGATCACCTTGAGTCTTATGACCCACTGAAGAAGTTGGGTATCATCCTAAATACACTGGGAAGCCACTGGGAAGTTTTAAGGAGAGAAGATCTGATATGCTTTTTTTTTTTTTTTTTTTTTTTTTTTTTGCGGTACGCGGGCCTCTCACTGTTGTGGCCTCTCCCGTTGCGGAGCACAGGCTCCGGACGCGCAGGCTCAGCGGCCATGGCTCACGGGCCCAGCCGCTCCGCGGCATGTGGGATCTTCCCAGACCAGGGCACGAACCCGTGTCTCCTGCATCGGCAGGCAGACTCTCAACCACTGCGCCACCAGGGAAGCCCCTGATATGCTTTTTAAAAATGATCATTCTGACTGCTTTGTGGAGTGTGAGTACTAATAAAGGTGAGAGTGGAAGTGGAGAGACCACCTGGGATGCTGGTGTCATGGTCCAACACAGAGATGATGGAGGCCTGGGCTAGGGTGGTAGCAGTGAGATGCACTAAAGTGAACAGATTGAAAATATGTCTTGGAAGAATGGCCGAGAAAACTTGGATGTAAGGGGAACCAGAAGAGAAGAATAGATAAAATGCTCAGGCATTTCAGGGAGGGCGAAATTTGTTTTGAATAGAGGTTTCCTAAAGATGATGACATTTGCAATAGACCTTGATAGGCTGGTAGAAATTGAAGGCTCACAAAGCCAAAAAGAAGCCCTTTCATAATTCTGAAAAACAAACAAAAAATATAATAAATTTAAAATGTCCCCAAAGTTGCACAGGAATAGAAGCAAATTGTAGGAAATGAAGCCAGGATGGTTTATACTGCAGTGATTCAGAACACAGATTTTAAAGTAGAATTACCTGGCTTCAGCTGTTGGTTCTGCCAGTGGCTACTCTGGTAATCTTGGGTACATTACTTGGCTTTCTATCCCTCAGTTTCCTGATCTGTAAAATGGTAGAATAGTAGTAATTATTTCATAGGTTTGTTTCATAAAGAAATCCTTGGAAATAGTCCAACTTCAATTGTTTCTCTGAACTTTGTCAAGTTAGAAGATCTAGGCTGCCATTTTCCCATCTGTCAAATGAGATGGCAAAAGGTCTTCATGCTTTAGGGAGAGATTTTTAAAATAAAGTACTTCCTGAAAAGTACTTTGTTAAGACGTCGTCAGATTTGGTATGTAACTTGTATGGTTTAAACCAAGGAAATTGTGGACTGGGTTAAAAAAGAAATTAAAACTGTAGTTGTAGGACTTCCTGGTGGTGCAGTGGTTAAGAATCCACCTGCCAATGCAGGGGACACGGGTTTGAGCCCTGGTCTGGGAAGATCCCACATATCACAGAGCAACTAAGCCTGTGTGCCACAACTACTGAGCCTGCGCTCTAGAGCCCTCAAGCCACAACAACTGAAGCCCACGTGCCTAGAGCCCATGCTCCGCAATAAGAGAAGCCACTGCAGTGAGAAGCCCACACACCATAACAAAGAGAAGCCCCCACTCACCGCAACTAGAGAAAGCCTGCATGCAGCAACAAAGACCCAACACAGCCAAAAATTAAAAATATAAATAAATTAATTAATTTAAAAAAAACTGTAGTTGTAATCATTCTATAGTGTGTGCTCTCTGGCAGAGAGGAAGTCTACAATATACATAAAAATGAACACACCTTCTCTCTCTAGGTTGCAATGGTCCAGTTCACTGATGACCCCAGGACAGAATTTAAACTTAACTCTTACAAAACCAAAGAGACTGTTCTTGATGCAATTAAACATATCTCGTACAAAGGAGGAAATACAAAAACAGGTAAGACCACAAGAAGCCCAGGTAAGACCCGAAATAATTATTACTAATTACTGAAATGACTTCTTTTTGAAGCATAGTAATATAGATTTTTTTAAAAATAGGTTTTTCATTGACTTAAGAACTTCATTCCCACTCTTCCATCTCTAGCAAGGGAGGAAATGAAATTGAATTGTTGCCTTCCTTTGTTTCAGGAAAAGCAATTAAGCATGTCCGAGATAGCTTGTTTACTGCAGAGTCAGGAACCAGAAGAGGCATCCCGAAGGTCATCGTGGTTATAACTGATGGAAGATCACAAGACGATGTGAGCAAAATCTCCAGGGAGATGCAATCAGATGGTAAGTTTTACACAGATAAGCAACAGTGGCTACCAATAATACCGTTAGCCTTGTTTTCTGTATAGACATTTATAGGCTACATCAGCATGACTAAAGTGTTTCTAAATCTTTCTTAATATTAACTGGACAATGTGATTTTTAAAAGTTTCCAGGTTACAAACCTATGATTTTGCTGTATTTTCTCCAGTACTTTTGTTACATACAGGATGCCCTATATAAGCAACTCCATCAATTAAGTGCACTATAGGACTTCCTTGGCGATCCATTTGTTTAAGATTCCATGCTTCCACTGCAGGGGGCACAGGTTTGATCCCTGTCATGCTGTGTGGTCAAAAAGAAAAAAAAGGAAAAGAAAGAAAATTAAGTGCAATACTATGAAAAGGACCAGGGGAGGGAAACTGATCACAGAAACTCCTCAGCCTCAGCCTCCTCACTTGTAAAATGGAGAACACAAAATGTGAAGATTGCATTCTATAAGATCTGTATGAGCAAAGACTAGCTTAGTATGTATTTGCCAAGCATTGAACTGTGACCCACCTCAGGCTTCTAAGCCTGTAATATCTCAGTTTCTACTTCTGAAAATGAAACAAAACAAAACCAAAAAAACCCAAAACTTTTTTTGTTTCAATTGCACTTTTTCCCATAAATACTAAAATCATTATTAAAAATATGCAAAAATAAAGATGTTACTCAAATGGTAACTATTTTGTCTCAAACACTGACTCTCTTAAGCTTCTTTAAAGTGGAAACTTTCGGGGCTTCCCTGGTGGCGCAGTGGTTGAGAGTCTGCCTGCCGATGCAGGGGACACAGGTTCGTGCCCCTGTTGGGGAAGATCCCACATGCCACAGAGCGGCTGGGCCCGTGAGCCGTGGCCACTGAGCCTGCGCATCCGGAGCCTGTGCTCCGCAATGGGAGAGGCCACAACAGTGAGAGGCCCGCGTACTGTGAAAAAAAATAAATAAATAAAGTGGAAACTTTCTTTAGAGGATGATGGGTTAATTATCATAGAGTAAATTATGTGCATGCAGAATTCTGAAGAACTGTAAAGAGTGAATTATCCACCCCCACTGGCCCTCCTAAATAAACATGTTTTAAATATTTGGACGTGTCTCATATTGCATTATTTGTGTTTGCTGCGATTTAAAGTCATCAGAAATCTGTTCCCCTTTTACCACAGGCTACAGCATTTTTGCAGTCGGCGTGGCTGATGCAGATTACTCAGAGTTGGTTAGCATTGGCAGTAAGCCCAGCGCCCGGCATGTCTTCTTTGTGGATGACTTTGACGCCTTTAAGAAAATTGAAGATGAATTGATTACTTTTGTCTGTGAAACCGCGTCAGCAAGTTAGTTCTTTGGAATTTGCACTTACATTGCTTAAATGCTGAGATATTTATACCAGTTAAATAATGAGTACCATCCTGATCCGAAGGGAGAAAATTGACTTGGAGAAGCTATTTGTTATGCAGACATTAAGTTTTGTGGTTTCAAGCATATGGGAAGTAAACCTTACCTCTCCTTGGTTCAGGGTTTTAGGTTGATAAAGACTTTCCCTAAAAAGACGAGGGTCTGTATTTAAAAGCAACTCTCTTAAACAGCTATAGCAGATAGTTTTCAAAAATGTGTTAAGCCTGCTCATCAGGGTAACACATTAGAAGTGGGACTTCTCCCAAGACATGCTATCAAGTGACCACCATCGATTTTAATGGACCCAGGAGAGGAGAAGGAAGTTGGGACCCTTTGGTTTTAAAACAAAAAGTGAGAGTGTTTCAGTCTTTACAAATCCACAGAAAGCTGTAGCCACATGTGGTGTGGATTCCCTCCACAACTGACTTCCGTCAAGATTGTTAGCTTCCTGTTCTCAGGACAAGGAAAGAATATGTTTGGAAAATATCTGAATTAGGGTTTTATCTTGTTTGTTTTGTCTTCCAGCCTGCCCACTGGTGCATAAGGATGACATTGATCTTGCAGGTATGCAGTTTCGCAAATTTTCCAAATACAAATATATTAAATAACTCCCATTTTGGGTCCAGATTTTTTCATCCTTAATAGACTAATTTTGAAATTTAAAATCCTAAAGTGCCTGTTTATTCTTTTTCTCTATCCCTGTTTTTTTTCTTTTTCTTTCTTTCTTTCTTTTTTTTTTTTTTAAGGATTTAAGATGATGGAAATGTTTGGTTTGGTTGAAAAGGAATTTTCATCGGTGGAAGGGGTTTCTATGGAGCCTGGTACCTTCAATGTGTATCCTTGTTATCAACTTCATAAAGATGCCCTGGTTTCCCAGCCAACCAAGTATGTTTCCATTGCAAGATACTAAAGTCAATTATTGTTTATTATATCGCACTGTGGAAATGATATCAACTAGAAATATGCTGTAATAATTCCCAGCAGGATTTTCCATGATGGATAGAGCAGATGATGTTTAGATTTCTTTAAAAATGTTAGACCTACACATAATGCTGCTTGAACTTTCATATTTGTTCATCTCAGCAAAATATAAAGATAGTTAGTACTTACATAGCACTACCACAGACCAGGCATTGTTCTAAATGCTAGTAACTCACTCAAACCTCCCAATAACTCTATGAAGTAGAGTCATTTATTATCTTGGTTTTATAAATAACAAAACTAAAGCATAAAGAAGCTAAATGACTTGAGTGAGATCACATATTTTGTTGAAGACCATGCTGGGATTTGCACCTGCAGATCCCAGAATCCACACCCTGAACCATTTTAAGATAGTGCCATGAATTCAGATGGTTTTTATCCTGGAGAAGTCACAACAGCAACTCCATATAGTTGATGTAAAAATCACATTATTGGGGGGACCTTCAAGATAGTGGAGGAGTAAGACAAGGAGATCACCTTCCTCCCCACAAATACATCAGAAATACATTTACCTGTGGAACAACTCCTGCAGGACACCTACTGAATGCTGCAGAAGACCTCAGACTTCCCAAAAAGCAAGAAAATCCCCATGTACCTGGGAAGTGCAAAAGAAAAAAGAAAAAACAGACACAAAAGAGTAGGGATGGGACCTGCCCCTCTGGGAGGCAGCTGTGAAGGAGGAAAAATTTCCACACACTAGGAAGCCCCTTCACTGGTGGAGACGGGAGGTGGGTGGCGGGGAAGCTTTGGAGCCACGGAGGAGAGCACGGCAACAGGGGTGCAAGGGGCAAAGCGGAGAGATTCCCGCACAGAGGATCTGTGCCGACCATCACTTACCAGCCTGAGAAGCTTGTCTGCTCACCCGCCGGGGTGGGCGGGGCTGGGAGCTGAGGCTTGGGCTTCAGTCGGAGCGCAGGGAGAGGACTGGGGTTGGCTGTGTGAACACAGCTTGAAGGGGGCTAGTGCGCCACAGCTAGCCAGGAGGGCATCTGGGAAAAAGTCTGGACCTGCCAAAGAGGCAAGAGACCATTGTTTCAGGGTGTGCGAGGGGAGGGGTTTCAGAGCACTGCCTAAACGAGCTCCAGAGATGGGCACGAGCTGGGGTTATCAGCGCGGACAACAGAGCTGGGCATGAAATGCTAAAGCTGCTGCTGCCACCACCAAGAATCCTGTGTGCGAGCACAGGTCACTATCCACAGCTCTCCTCCTGGGAGCCTGTGCAGCCCGCCACTGCCGGTCCCGTGATCCAGGGACAACTTCCCCGGGATAACACACAGCCCGCCTCAGGCTTTTGCAACGTTACACTGGCCTGTGCCACCGCAGGCTTGCCCCACATTCTGTACCCCTCCCAACCCTGGCCTGAGTGAGCCAGAGCCCCCTAATCAGCCGCTGTTTTACCCCCTCCTGTCTGTGTGGGAACAGATGCCCTCAGATGACCTACATGCAGAGGTGGGTCCAAATCCAAAGCTGAACCCCAGGAGCTATGCAAACAAAGAAGAGAAAGGGAAATCTCTCCCAGCAGCCTCAGGAGCAGTGGATTAAATCCCCACAGTCAACTTAATGTACCCTGCATCTCTGGAACACCTGAATAGACAACAAATCATCCCAAAATTGAGGCAGTAGACATTGGGAGCAACTGTAGACTTGGGGTTTGCTGTCTGCGGCTGATTTGTTTCTGATTTCTAGGTTTATCTTAGTATAGTTTTTAGCGCTTGTTATCATTGGTGGATTTGTTTATTGGTTTGGTTGCCCTCTTCTTTTTAAATTATTATTATTATTTTTGATTTATTATTATTTTTTCTTTCTCTTTTTCTCCCTTTTCTTCTGAGCTTTGTGGCTGACAGGGTCTTGGTGCTCTGGCCTGGTGTCAGGCCTGAGCCTATGAGGTGGGAGAGCCGAGTTCAGGACATTAGACCATCAGAGAGCCCCTGGCCCCATGTAATATCAATCGGCGCGAGCTCTCCCAGAGATCTCTGTCTTAACGCTAAGACCCAGCTCCACTCAACGACCAGCAAGCTTCAGTGCTGGATGCCCCATGCCAATCAACAAGCAAGACAGGAACACAACCCCACACATTAGCAGAGAGGCTGCCTAAAATCATAGTAAGGTTTTACTATGTGAGTTTTGTTTACCCCAAAACACACCACCAGACGAGGTCCTGCCTCCCAGAAAGACAAGATCCAGCCCCACCCACCAGGACACAGGCACCAGTCCCCTCCATCAGGAAGCCTACACTAGCCACTGAACAAACCTCACCCACTGGGGCAGACATCAAAAAAATGGGAACTATGAACCTGCAGCCTGCGAAAAGGATCCCAAACACAGTAAGTTAAACATAATGAGAAGACAAAGAAATATTCAGCAGATGAAGAAGCAAAGTAGAAACCCACCAGATGAAATAACTGAAGAGGAAATAGACAGTCTACCTGAAAAAGAATTCAGAATAATAATAGTAAAGATGATCCAAAATCTTGGAAATAGAAGGGAGAAAATAGATGAAACATTTAACAAGGGCCTAGAAGAACTAAAAGAGAAAAACAGTGATGAACAATACAAAAAATGAAATTAAAAATTCTCTAGAAGGAATCTATAGCAGAATAACTGAGGCAAAAAAACAGATAAGTGACCTGGAAGGTAAAATAGTGGAAATAACTACCGCAGAGCAGAATAAAGAAAAAAAAATGAAAAGAATTGAGGACAGTCTCTGAGACCTCTGGGACAAAATTAAACGCACCAACATTCAAATTATATGAGTCCCAGAAGAAGAAGAGAAAAAGAAAGGGGTTGAGAATATATTTGAAGAGATTACAGTTGAAAACTTCCCTAATATGGGAAAGGAAATAGTCAATCAAGTCCAGGAAGCACAGAGAGTCCCATACAGGATAAAGCCAAGGAGAAACATGCCAAGACACATATTAATCAAACTATCAAAAATTAAATACAAAGAAAAAATATTAAAAGCAGCAAGGGAAAATCAAGTAACACACAAGGGAATCCCCATAAGGTTAACAGCTGACCTTTCGGCAGAAAGTCTGCAAGCCAGAAGGGAGTGGCAGGATATGTTTAAAGTGATGAAAGGGAAAAACCTACAACCAAGATTACTCTACCGAGCAAGGATCTCATTCAGATTTGACGGAGAAATTAAAACCTTTACAGACAAGCAAAAGCTAAGAGAATTCACCACCACCAAAACAGCTTTACAACAAATGCTAAAGGAACTTCTCTAAGTGGGAAACACAAGAGAAGGAAAAGACCTACAATAACAAATCCAAAACAATTAAGAAAATGGTAATAGGAACGTACATATTGATAATTACCCTAAACGTAAATGGATTAAATGCTCAACCAAAGGACATGGACTGGCTGAATGGATACAAAAACTATACCTATATATATGCTGCCTACAAGAGACCCACTTCTGACCTAGGGACACATACAGACTGAAAGTGAAGGGACAGAAAAAGATATTCCATGCAAATAGATCAAAAGAAAGCTGGAGTAGCAATTCTTATATCAGACAAAATAGACTTTAAAATAAAGGCTATTACAAGAGACAAAGAAGGACAATACGTAATAATCAAGGGATCAATCCAAGACGAAGATAAAACAATTGTAAATATTTATGCACCCGACCTAGGAACCCCTCAATACCTAAGGCAAAGGCTAACAGCCATAAAAGGGGAAATTGACAGTAATGCAATAATAGTAGGGGACTTAAACACCTCATTTTCACCAATGGACAGATCATCCAAAATGAAAATAAATAAGAAAACAAAAGCATTAAATGATACATAAAACAAGATGGACTTAACTGTTATTTATAGGACATTCCATCCCAAAACAACAAGAAAGAATACACTTTCTTCTCAAGTGCCATGGAACATTCTCCATGATACATCATATCTTGGCTCACAAATCAAGCCTTGGTAACTTTAAGAAAATTGAAATAGTATCAAGTATCTTTTCCAACAACAACGCTATAAGACTAGATATCAATAACAGGAAAAAAAACTGTAAAAAATACAAACACATGGAGGCTAATCAATAGGCTACTAAATAACCAAGAGATTGATGAAGAAATCAAAGAGGAAATCAAAAAATACCTAGACAAAGGACAGTGAAAACACGATGAACCAAAACCTATGGGATGCAGCAAAAACAGTTCTAAGAGGGAAGTTTATAGCAATACAATCCTACCTCAAGGAACAAGAAACATGAAACATCTCAAATAAACAACCTAACCTTACATGTAAAGCAATTAGAGAAAGGAGAACAGAAAAACCCTAAAGTTAGCAGAAGTAAAGAAATCATAAAGATCAGATTAGAAATAAATGAAAAATAAATGAAGGAAATGATAGCAAAGATCAATAAAACTAAAAGCTGGTTCTTTGAGAAGATAAACAAAATTGATAACCATTAGCCAGACTCATCAAGAAAAAAAAGCAGAAAACTCAAATCAACGGAATTAGAAAAGGAAAAGGAGAAGAAACAACTGACATTGCAGAAATACAAAGGAGCATGAGAGATTACTACAAGCAACTATATGCCAATAAACTGGACAACCTGGAAAAAATGGACAAATTCTCAGAAAAGCACAACCTTCCGAGACTGAACTAGGAAGAAATAGTAAATATGAACAGACCAATCACAAGCACTGAAATTGAAACTGTGATTAAAAGTCTTCCAACAAACAAAAGCCCAGGACCAGATAGCTTCACAGGCGAATTCTATCAAACATTTACAGAAGACCTAACACTTATCCTTCTCAAATTCTTCCAAATATATAGCAGAGGGAGGAACACTCCCAAACTCATTCTACGAGGCCACCATCACCCTAGTACCAAAACCAGACAAAGATTTCATAAAAAAAAACTACAGGCCAATATCACTGATGAACACAGATGCAAAAATCCTCAACAAAATATTAGCAAACAGAATCCAACAGCACATTAAAAGGATCATACACCATGATCATGTGGGGTTTATCCCAGGAATGCAAGGGTTCTTCAGTATATGCAAATCAATCAATGTGATACATCATATTAACAAATTGAAGGATAAAACCCATATGATAATCTCAATGGATGCAGAAAAAGCTTTTGACCAAATTCAACACCCATTTAGGATAAAAACTCTCCAGAAAGTAGGCATAGAGAGAACCTACCTCAATATAATAAAGGCCATATATGACAAACCCACAGCCAACATCATTCTCAATGGTGAAAAACTGAAACCATTTCCTCTAAGATTAGGAACAAGACAAGGTTGCCCACTCTCACCGCTATTATTCAGCATAGTTTTGGAAGTTTTAACCAAAGCAATCAGAGAAGAAAAAGAAATAAAAGGAATCCACATCGGAAAAGAAGAAGTAAAAGTGTCACTGTGCGCAGATGACATGATACTACAGAGTATCCTAAAGATGCCACCAGAAAACTACTAGAGCTAATAAATGAATTTGGTAGAGTAGCAGAATACAAAATTAATGCACAGAAATCTCTTGCATTCCTATACAGTAATGATGAAAAATCTGAAAGAGAAATTAAGGAAACACTCCCATTTACCACTGCAACAAAAAGAATAAAATACTTAGGAGTAAACCTACCTAAGGAGACAAAAACTTGTATGCAGAAAACTATAAGACAGGGATTAAAGAAATTAAAGATGATACAAACAGATGGAGAGATATACCATGTTCTTGGATTGGAAGAATCAACATTGTGAAAATAACTATACTACCCACAGCTATCTACAGATTCAATGCAATCCCTATCAAACTACCAATGGCATTTTCCACAGAACTAGAACAAAAAATTTCACAGTTTGTATGAAAACACAGAAGACCCCGAATAGCCAAAGCAATCTTGAGGAAGAAAAACAGAGCTGGAGGAATCAGGTGACCTGACTTCAGAGTATACTAAAAAACTACAGTAATCAAGACAGTATGGTACTGGGTAAAAACAGAAATACAGATCAATGGAACAGGATAGAAAGGCCAGAGATAAACCCACACACATATGGTTACCTTATCTTTGATAAAGGAGGCAAGAATATACAATGGAGAAAAGACAGCCTCTTCAGTAAGTGGTACTCAGAAAACTGGACAACTACATGTAAAACAATGAAGTTAGAAGACTCCCTAACACCATACACAAAAATAAACTCACAGTGGATTAAAGACCTAAATATAAGACCGAACACTGTAAAACTCTTAGAGGAAAACATAGGCAGAACACTATGATGTAAATCACAGCAAGATCCTTTTTGACCCACCTCCTAGAGAAATGGAAATAAAAACAAAAATAAACAAATGGGACCTAATGAAACTTAAAAGCTTTTGCACAGCAAAGGAAACCATAAACAAGACCAAAAGACAACCCTCAGAATGGGAGAAAATATTTGCAAATGAATCATCAGACAAAGGATTAATCTCCAAAATTTACAAGCAGCTCATGCAGCTCAATATCAAAAAAACAAACAACCCAATCCAAAAATGGGCAGAAGACCTAAATAGACATTTCTCAAAGAAGATATACAGATTGCCAACAAACACATGAAAGGATCCTCAACATCAATAATCATTAGAGAAATGCACATCAAAACTACAATGCGGTATCACCTGACACCAGTCAGAATGGCCATCATCAAAAACTCTACAAACAATAAATGCTGGAGAGGGTGTGGAGAAGAGGGAACCCTCCTGCACTGTTCGTGGGAATGTAAATTGATACAGCCACTATGGAGAACAGTATGGAGGTTCCTTTAAAACTAAAAATAGAAGTACTGTATGACCCAGCAATCCCACTACTGGGCATATATCCTGAGAAACCATAATTCAAAAAGAGTCATGTACCACAATATTCACTGCGGCACTATTTACAATAGCCAGGACATGGAAGCAACCAATTTGTTTGTCAACAGATGAATGGATAAAGAAGATGTGGCACATATGTACAATGGAATATTACTCAGCCATAAAAAGAAACGACATTGAGTTATTTGTAATGAGGTGGATGGACCTAGAGTCTGTCATACAGAGTGAAGTTAGAAAGAGAAAAACAAATACCGTATGCTAACACATATATATGGAATCTAAAGGAAAAAAAAGAAGTTCTGATGAACCTAACACAGGACAGGAATAAAGACGCAGATGTAGAGAATGGGCTTGTAGACACGGGGAGGGGGAAGGGTAAGCTTGGATGAAGTGAGAGATTGGCATGGACATATATACACTACCAAATGTTAAATAGACAGCTAGTGGGAAGCAGCTCCATAGCACAGGGGGATCAGCTCGGTGCTCTGTGACCACCTAGAGGGGTGGGGTAGGGAGGGTGGAGGGAGACTCAAGAGAGAGAGGCTATGGTGATATATGTATACATATAGCTGACTTGCTTTGTTATACAGCAGAAATTAATGCAACATTGTAAAGCAATTATATTCCCATTAAGGTGTTAAAAAATTAATTATCTAGTTATTCTACAGTCTATGATGCACCTAGGGATTCCTGGCGCTATTTCAACAGTTCTGAAATCTCCAGAGGTACTTGAAATTACAAATTAGGAGTTCCTGGTTTAAGGGGTTATCTCTCAAGATGTCACCTGCAACTTTACATTCCAAATATTCATTTTTTTGTCTCAAAATGCCTTCAGTATTTTAATGTGAAACTTTTTCTGTGCCCATGTTTTGATATAGTGTGCACATATGCATGAAAAGGTGGAGGAGATCATTTTCGAGTATTAAATTAATCTGTCCAATTTGTAATCAAGTTGCATTTCTAACTTCTTCCAAAATACTGTTTATTGAATTCAAGCTAATTACAGTACTATCTGTAGTTTTAGATAAATCCAACATCTGACGTTACCTTTCGACAGGTTTTTTTACACTGTCTAGTGATGACTATTAAAATGGATATTTGAAAATCATTCCTGGAGGCCTAGACAAAAATGAGAATTGCCGAAGGAAAATCTTCTACCACTCCACTGAAATTGTTCATCCGGCCAGCAATGCCCTCACCCCCGACCTTGCTAAATCCATTCATTTGTTGTTCCCAGCCTTTATCTCACTCGACCTGTCACCAGCATTTTATACAGTTGGTTATATCTTCCTCCTGGATTTACTCTCCTCCTTGGGCCTCTGGGATACACACTGCTTCTAGTTTCTGTCTACATTAGGGGCTGTACCTTTTCAGTGCTGGCTCTTCTTTTCTCCTCCACCTCTTCATGTTGGAGGGACCAGGACTTGCTCAGAACCTCCTTGTTTTCTCTGTCTGTCCCTTCTTCCCAGTGATCTTTTCAGTATCGTAGTGTTGAACCCCATCTATATGCCAAGGACTCCTAAATTTTATACTTCCAGTCCAGATCTACTTCCCCAAATTTAGACCTACATATTTAATTGCTTACTAGATATCTCTACTTGGATGTCTCATAGGCATCTCATACTTTATAGGTTCAATACCACATCCCTGATCTTACCTCCAGAACCAGCTTCCCCTATGACCTTTTTCATCTTAATGTTAACTACATTTAACGAGTTTCTTAGGCAAAGAAGCTGGACTCCTCTGTTTGTCTTATGCCCCACATCAATCCACCAAGGAATCCTAATTGTCTCTTCCTTCTCACTGCCTCTATTGTCATCACCCTGATATGAGGTACCATCATCTATTCCCTACATCATTACAGCAGCCTCCTAACTGGTCTTCCTGCTGCTACCCTTGCCTTCTTGGAGTCTGTTCTCCAAGTAGCTGTCAGATGTTTTTTTTTTTTTTTTATGTATAAATCAGATCATGTCACTCCAAAATCTGCCAGTGATTCCTCATTCCCCTTGGCATAAAAGTCAAAGCTCTTGATTGGCCAAAGAGCCCTACATTATCTGGGTAGCTATTACCCCTTTGACTTTACCTCTTGTTTCTTTTAGTCCGTTCTCAAAATATACGAGGCACACCCCACTTTAGTATCCTTGCACTGGCTGGATGTCTTCATCTCCTATGAGTTTTTCTTCAAGTGTGACCTTCTCAGTGAACCTTTGCTCAAATGCAGTCTTCTCAATGAACCTTCTAAGTGAAGCCAATGCTGATGACTTTAACTAAAATGGCAAAATAATGCATTCTAGCATTCCCAGTCCCCATTATGCTGCTTTTTGTTGTTGTTTTTGATAGCACTTATTACCTTCTGATAAACTGTATAATTCACCCTGCTCAAATTCAAGTGCTCATACAAAGGTTCCTTGCCAGTTTGATTCACCGATGTATCTTAATGCGTATTACCATGTCTGGTACATCATAGGCACTCAACAACTATTGAATGAATGAATACATACCTATTTAGTGTATGCAAATCAAACATTCACTTTTACATTTATGCTAAATTCCAACCTGTTCACCAATCTGTCAATTTGATTAATAAATATTATGGGTCTCCTATATATCTAAAAGCCTGTATCTGTTGTTTGAGGAAAAAATTTTAAAGTACGTAAGTGATCCAGTTAACTGTTAGAGAGGTAAGATGGTGTAGCAGGTTGGGTTCCCCAGGAAGCAGATCCGAAGGTGGAGATCAGTGTGTGGGGAGTCGATGAGGCTGTGCTCTTCTGGAAGGGAACAGAGGGAAGCAGGGTAGAGGGCAAAGGAGAGAAGTCAAGCTATGAAGCAGTTTCAGTAGAAGCCTCAGTTGACCCCCACACAGCAGTTCTTAGAATGGAGTTATCTCCTTTGGAATGAGAGGCTCTGGTCCTTATATTACTTCAAAGACTAGTCATTAAAAAGAGGCACCATAATAAAGTTGGCATGACCTTGGGAGAGGCACCCCTCATCTGCTGAGGCCATTCCCGAGGGAACTGGTATCAGAGAGCTGTCTGCAGACGTCACTCCCAGAAGCAGGATTAGTCGATTCTCAGTTCTTAAAGGTGGATTTAGATGGTACATCAGGGCACATAGCACAGACAGGAATGCAACTAACTGCAACATGTGGTAGAAAGTGACAATGTCTTAAGTTTTATAAAAGGGCTGTAGATAAACATTATTTATAATACTAAAACTTGAAACTACTTAAATGTTTAATAAGATAAATTATGGAATAGCCAAACAAGAGAAGGTTGTGCGGATATTAAATATCATGCCCTTAAAAATATTTAAGGAATGTGAAATATGTAGTAAATGGTGCTAAGAAAAGAAAGGGGCAAAATTATATAAATTGGACAAATGCTTACAGACGTTCTTTAAAGGCTGGAGGGAAATGCACAGCACCAAAAGAGTGATCACTTCTGAATGGGGTAATGGTGATCTGTTATTTTCTTCTTTTCTGTTTTTTCACATCTTGTATAATGAAAGTGTATTTGCTTTTATAACCATATAGATAACTTCTTAAAGAGGGATACAATAAAATATACTATTTTCTTTCTATTTTCAGATATTTACATCCAGAAGGATTGCCCTCTGACTATACAATCAGTTTTCTATTCCGGATTCTTCCTGATACTCCAGAGGAGCCATTTGCTCTTTGGGAGATTTTAAATAAAAATTCTGACCCATTGGTTGGAGTCATTTTAGATAGTAAGTATATTTATTTATAAAACATTTGCACACACATGTATGAGTAACGTATGTGGCCTGTCATGTTGCCTGGTTTGTGTGTATTGTAGAGTAACTCACTTATTTTAAGCTATTTGTAAATACTAATGATGAACTATGTGATAGTTGATTCATTCATTTATCTACTCATTCTTTCAACAAATATTCATCGAGTTCCTACCATTTGCCAACACCAGGCTCTGGGATTCAGTAGTGAGCAAGGTGAGACATGCCGACTGCAGGAAGAGCATGCAACTTGATGCAGAAGAGGATCAGTGCGAGGGGTGGAATCAGAAGTCATTTTTCCTATATGGATAGGATAAGTGTAAGATGCCTCTCTTGGGTTCCTGGGCCCAATTCCAACATGTGTGTTGGGCGTGGCGGGTGGAGGAGAGGCTCCCACACAACACCAAGCGATTCTTGGACACCAGCAGAGTATCTGAGAATTCAACTCCAGTCTGACACTATGTACCAGAGGTAGCATCAGATTCCACAGGTTGAGGGCTTGTTCCTATACGACTGCCCTCCTCCCCCTCCATTTCAGCCACCAGTGGCAAGCTCAGGCTGCTACCAGCTACACATTGGAGGTTCCAATGACCCGCTCCAGCTCAGGATGTCAACTGAAAGTCCAGAGTTTTACCTGTACTTCTGACCCACAGTCTAAATCAGAGGTTCCCACAACTTCCTCCTCGGGTTCAATTAATTTGCTAGAGTGGCTCACAGAACTCAGAGAAGCATTTTGCATACTAGATTACCAGTCTATCATGAAAGGATATAACTTAGGAGAAAGGCATGGGGAAGGAGGGCGGGAGCTTCCATGCCCTCTCCACCTGCACCACTGTCCCGGCACCTCCATATGTTTACCAACCTGGAAATTCTCTGAACTCCATCCTTTTGGGTTTTCATGGATGCTTCATTACATAGGAATGATTGATAAACTCACTGGCCATTGGCAATTGAACTCAGTCTCCACCCCCTCTCCCCTCCATAGAAGTTGGAGGGGGTAGGGGGACTGAAAGTTCTAACCCTCTCGTCACATGACTGGTTCTCCAGGCAACCAGCCCTTATCCTTAGGTTACCTAAGGGCTTTCCAAAAGCCACTGTATTAACATAACAAAAGGCACATTTTTTTGTTCTGACCACAGGAAATTCCAACGGTTTTAGGGGCTGTGAGGCAGGAACCCTAGACAAAGACCAAGTATATATGAGAAATATATTTTGGTCATCTGAATAACAAATATATATTTCTTTTAAGTCACAATGTTGCAATGCCTCTTTCATATCCTAGAAAAGAATGTCAGATTGGCAGCGGCATATTCTGGGAAGAATTCTGGGGCGGAGATATAAAATTGAAAGTTGCATATGTGAGATCATCTAGAGAGTTAGTCCAGAAAGAAAAGAGAATAGTTGTGAATGAGAAATTCCATTGTTTGGAGATTGGAAAGTTGAGGAGGAAACAATAAAGGAAAGTTCTTAACCTTTACTCTTGGATGTCACAAATGATTATCACTTAAGAGAATTATCAAGTTTTTGGTTAATGTCCCTGAGTTTTCTAAATATATTTTTAGTTTAGGATCCCAGTCAATCTGGGAATGAAAATTTGGTGGTTATTGTTAGGTATTAACTCGAACATTTGGATAAGAAAAGTATTTTAAGCTGTTTCCAACTAGTATTTGTTAAAGGACATTTCAGTACATGGAAATAAATCAACAACTAAACATTGTGAAAGCATTTTGTATTGATTTTGAAACTAAGGGAAAGCTGTAGATTAAAAAGGTGTAAATTGCTAACTCTATATCCAACCAGGACTCGAAAACAAAGAAGTCTCTTGAAATGATTAATACTACTTGCTCCTATAGAAAGCAGAATGAAAAATTTAATTGTAACCGGGGAATGAATTAGTGAGAAAAATGTTCCTCTCTTTTTGTAATAAAATATTCCTTGTAACATGAAGTACTCAAGAATAGGAAGGTTTTTTTTTTTTTTAACTTGTTTGTTCATAATAAAAGACATGCTGAAATATCACTATTTTGGGGCAGTGTAAGTTACATGTCCTGGGAAAACTGGTTGTTTCAGTGGTTAAATAAGGCAAAGAATCTGGTTTTTATTTCTTAAGATTTTGTTACCGAATTAAGTTGTATGAACCCTGCTCAGGGCCTAGCCTGGCCCATGCTCTCTGCCTTGGAGGGGGAGGGTTCTTTTTCCTTTCCGTTTTAAGTAAGTGAATAGCAAAACCGAAGCCGAGATTGACACAGCACAAGCTTTATTCAGTGGCTAAAGAAAGGAAAAGTGGAAACTAAGTTCACAGATCAACTTCTCACCCACCTGAAGAGAGAGATTTAAATTTTTTTTTAACATCTTTATTGGAGTATAATTGCTTTACAATGGTGTGTTAGTTTTTGCTTTATAACAAAGTGAATCCGTTATACATATACATATATCACCATATCTCCTCCCTCTTGCGTCTCCCTCCCTCCCACCCTATCCCACCCCTCCAGGTGGTCACAAAGCACTGAGCTGATCTCCCTGTGTTATGCGGCTGCTTCCCACTAGCTATCTATTTTACATTTGGTAGTGTATATATTTTCATGTCACTCTCACTTCATCTCAGCGTACCCTTCCCCCTCCCCGTGTCCTCAAGTCCATTCTTTACGTCGTCTGCGTCTTTATTCCTGTCCTGCCCTTAGGTTCTTCAGAACCACTTTTTTTTTTTTTTTTTTAGATTCCATATATATGTGTTAGGATACGGTATTTGTTTTTCTCTTTCTGACTTACTTCATTCTGTATGACAGACTCTAGGTCCATCCACCTCACTACAAATAACTCAATTTCGTTTCTTTTTATGGCTGAGTAATATTCCATTGTATATATGTGCCACATCTTCGTTATCCATTTGTCTGTCGATGGCCGCTTAGGTTGCTTCCGTGTCCTGGCTATTGTAAATAGTGATGCAATGAACATTGTGGTACACGGCTCTTTTTGAATTATGGTTTTCTTAGGGTATATGCCCAGTAGTGGGATTGCTGGGTCATATGGTAGTTCTATTTTTAGTTTTTTAAGGAACCTCCATACTGTTCTCCATAGTGGCTGTATCAATTTACATTCCTGCCAACAGTGCAAGAGGGTTCCCTTTTCTCCACACCCTCTCCAGCATTTATTGTTTGTAGATTTTTTGATGATAGCCATTCTGATTGATGTGAGGTGATTCAATTTTAAAAAGTAAAGACAAAGAGAGGAGGAGGAGTGAGGCTGATGCTGGGGAAGCATATGCATTAGTCTATCAGGGAAGGGGCAGGGCTTTTTCCAAGAGGCTGTGTGCTACCTCCTTTTTATCCTTTTTTAGTCCTTAATGGCTGCCAGTAAGTAGGTGTAGGTAACATGCTGAAGTAGTAAATCACCGTATAACGGGACTCAAGGTCTGTTGGAGGTCAGATTCATCATCATCTTGGTCCCAGCTGGTTCCATCTGTTTTTTTGTGTTTTTTGTACCTTCCTTTCTTACCTCTGGACTTTTTTTTTTTTTTTTTTTTGGTGGTACGCGGGCCTCTCACTGTCGTGGCCTCTCCCGTTGCGGAGCACAGGCTCTGGATGCGCAGGCTCAGCGGCCATGGATCACGGGCCCAGCCGCTCCGCAGCATGTGGGATCTTCCCGGACTGGGGCACGAACCCGTGTCCCCTGCATCGGCAGGCGGACTCTCAACCACTGCGCCACCAGGGAAGCCCACCTCTGGACCTTTTAACTTAAAAATTTATGTTCACTCCTGCTAAAGATGGGGGGTTGGCAGCTTTTGAGCACAGGCATTCCTGCCAAAGGTGCGGGTTAGACGGTTGATGGGTTTTGAACAAAGATCTGGAGCAGCTCTGGCAACAATTTGACTAACTTCATTTTTCCTTTTTGTCTGCCTCTACTTCCAACGTCAGACAACCATCTCCCAAAAGGGTAGTGGGAATGGGAGTATAGGCAAGGAACTACAGAGGAACAATATATGTCAGGGTCCTTGCCTCATCATCACACTACATGGTTAAGTTAGTTAATCTGGCCAGTTGAAAGCCTGGGGCAACCCAAGGACTATAGGTCATTTCCTTACCTACTCGTCACTTTGCCCTAAACACAGCCTGAAAACAAAGGTTACATTATTTTGAGTTGACTTTTTAAAATATTACTCCTTTTAATACTTTCTCAAATGTTTATCTTTTCCTTTCTTTGATTAGATGGTGGGAAAACCCTAACATATTTCAACCATGACTACAGTGGGGATTTTCAAACTGTTACTTTTGAAGGACCTGAAATTAGGAAAATTTTCTATGGAAGCTTTCACAAGGTGAGTAATGCCTTGTATACGTATATTCTTTATTCTATTTGCTGTGGGCAAAGAAACAGAAGATAGTAAAACAAAAAATCCATAGAGCTTTCGATCTCATACTTCACCTGAAGTAAGAATTACCTGTGGGGCTTGTGAACAATGCCCTGACCTTCTGATTTGGCAGTTCTGGGATGGGTCTCTAAAATGTACTCTTTTTTTTTTTTTTGCTGTACGCGGGCCTCTCACCGTTGTGCCCTCTCCCGTTGCGGAGCACAGGCTCCGGACACGCAGGCTCAGCGGCCATGGCTCACGGGCCCAGCCGCTCCGCGGCATGTGGGATCTTCCCGGACTGGGGCATGAACCCGTGTCCCCTGCATCGGCAGGCGGACTCTCAACCACTGCGCCACCAGGGAAGCCCTAAAATGTACATTTTTATCCAGTACCGCAGGGGATGTTGATAGTGTCGGAAGGAAGATATTTTCCTCTATCCTTCTAGGTTCCTCTAGCTGGCCTAAGAATTAAATTGACATGAGACGGATTAACGGGAAAAACTCAAACAAAAGTTTAATAACATGTATACATGGGAGAGACCCAGGAAAAACTGAGTATCTCACCAAAATAGCCGAAAGCTTCACCTTCTTCAGCTAAAGACAAAAGAGGATTTTGGGGGTGGTAGTTTGGGACTTCAAAGGGAAGGAAGGTAATTCACATGGAGATGGAAAAGCAAATGTTTGGTAAATAAATATTTGCTGGGCCTGCAGAGACAATGGGACACAGATTTTCCCCCACCATACCTAGCCTGTATTCTTTGCAGATGTCTCTGGTGATAGGTCTGTTCTGGGAACTGGACTTCTGTCTGAATCCTTTTAGGCAGTTAGAAGGAAGGTCAAAGTTTCTTCCTGAGTCTTTTGGGCCTTGATTGTTTTCAGCTTGAGACAATCCACATACCAAAGAGACATTTTGAGATGGCGAATTTTGGTGCCTTACCACAGAAGTGGTCCAGGTTCTTACTTTGAGGAACCATGTAGTAGAAGATACTGTATTATTTAGCAGAGAGTTGTTAGTTCACTACATTATGTATGATGTAGGAAGGATTGCTGGTCTACCTGGCCACCAATATAGATAAATACCAGCAGCCAAATCATGTTGAAATATGTAGACAGGTTGCACTGAGACATATATATATATACACACACACATACAGACCACCCATCACTGCCATTATATAAGTTACCCGGAGGAAGCTGGTAAAACCTGACTTCAGTTGTTCTTATTTTAACCTGGCGCTTGTGACAGAACTCTGTTCATTCACATTTCACATCTCTGAAACACTTTGTTTTGGTGATCACTGGAGTAGACATGCTTCCTTCCAAACTTTACCGTTTCCTTTGTGTTTAGTGAATAAGCCCGCTGATCTCTGGGCTGTTAAGGAATGCAACACCAAGAGTGCCGGAGAGCAGAGGGTTTACTAAGTGGTACTGCAAAAAGCTTTGCCTCTTAACCGTGCCCTTCTTGCACTGTCAGAGGGAGGGAAGCGGTGTTGCAAAGCAGTCTTCATCTTGCCTCTGTCTCCTGATGTAGAATGTGGGCAGATCTATCTAATCTACACAACTTTGCTACTTTCTGGGGTTTTGAATACCATAACTGTATAAGAACAATTGCATAACAAAAGTCTGACTCTTTTTTGCCTAAGAAAAGTTGCATAAAAATGGTTTTTTTTTTTTTCTGGTTTAATCGGACTGTGCAACCAGAAGTACAGGTATCTTAAAAACACGTGAGATGCAGATGATTTATTACTTCATGGTTCAAAATAGTCCCATTAGCATTTCTTTGGAATTATTGTCATTTATTTACCAACTTCCTCTAGACATGATTCTTTTCTTGGTTAGGCAGAGTCAGTCACAAAGTAGCCAAGAAATATTACAGGGGAAATGAAAAGCTTGTGAGATTTCCTTAGTGTTTAAAAAAACACAACAACATAGAGATGGTACCTGAATGTGGGACAAGCATGGAAATGGTAAAAGTAGAACCTTTTTCCTTAAGCAAAACACATAGTGACAGAATTCCTTCTTTTCTCTTCCATACTTTTTGGTGAGGGGTCATGCAATTATGTAAGTTTGGTTGATATTTTCTCCTGCTTCTTACCTTCTAAAACATCTTTACTTTTATCAGCTGCATGTTGTTATCAGCAAGACTTTGGCCAAAGTGGTTATTGACTGCAAGCAAGTGGGTGAGAAGGCAGTAAATGCATCGTCTAATATCACATTAGATGGTGTTGAAGTCCTAGGGAGAATGGTTAGATCAAGAGGACCAAATGGAAACTCTGCCCCAGTAAGTGGATAAATAAGTGAATCTGTGTTATTGTTAAAGAAAAAAATCCTCTTGAAATATAATTATCTATCTTCCAGGGGAAATATTTGGTAAAGGGATGGATGGAGGGAGGGCTGGATGAATGATGGATTGATGAATGGATAAACAAGTAGATAATGGCCTCTTCAGATGAATTAAAACATGAACGTTCAAAGCTCTGGCAATATGCTTCTGCTGTATTATAAGGAGAATGCTCCGAGAATTAGACTAGTTTGTTTTCTAAATGGATTTTAAAATTCAAATAGTAAAATATTCATATTTTAAAATTCAAATAAAATAGTGTGGCATAAATGGTTTGTTAATGAGAATCAAAACTGTAAATGAAACTCATTTATATAAGCAGATACAAATCCGAATAAAATGTTATTATTATACACAGTAAATTGACATAAGTCTCTCATTTGAGTTAGATTTGGGCATTTTAAAACTAGATTCTTGCTATTGCTAATGTAAAATTAACCCTTTAATTGTTAATAGTTATTTAAATAACAAATCATTCTAAGATATATTTTTCATCATACAACATGGAGTTTTAGACGAGGAGACTTAGAATTGACAAAGAAATCACATTCCCTTCAGTCACTACCCGCAAAAAAGAGCAGTGTACACAAGCTTTTGTTTTCACACCACACATTCACAGCTAATTAGCAACTTCTCTAATTTGAGTCATTCTATAATTAGAACCAATTAGCCTGGAGGGAATTTTATTCTTGTAAGCAATTCCAAATATTCAAATCTACACTTCTCTTCTGTGTAGCAGAATAATCAGGTTAATTATTATTCACTCTTATTGTCTTATGCTTTCAGAGATCTGTAGAACTAGCCAGCAAATAGGAAGTCATCTATTTGAATTGTATCATGTCTTTTCTTAAAATGTTTTGCATGTATAGTATTCCATGTGTGGTATTGACAACAGTCCACTAATATATATCATACCATCTCCTAATTATAATTCATACTTTACAACTACAGTTTTATAATCACAGTTACAAATTAATTGTATTTCAAATGACACTCTACATAGTAATTTTACTCCAGTTGTGTGATGAATTAAATATTAAAGAATTTATTTCTGAAAGCAAAAATGACTGTAGGTGTCAGGTCTACTGGTGATAAATCTTTACTTTTGACCATGACAGAAAATCAATTAAACAGAGCACCCTCTGTGGTAACTTCTACCCAGTAGGAGACAAAGGGGAATTTATAGAAGTCAATCATTAAAGAGTTCTTTGTAAGCCTAGTAGGAAAAAAGTTGTAGCTTTTGCTAGAATCTAGAAGTCTACAAAGGATTACTAAATAGATTTTTAGTCTACCCACTTATTGAGGAATTTGATTATGTTGAAATGGATGATATTAGAGTAGATCTCAAGAATGTGATTGAAAACTCACTTGCTTTTTTGGTTTATTACTTAACTGTTTCAGGGCAAGGCAAGAGAGAAGCTTCAGTCTTCAATTCTCAATTTAGAAATCATACATTGCTAATATAATCTTGATATACATATGCAAAAGGGAATGTGTAATGTACACGTTTTGGGTCATTCCAGGAGGGGTAATTATCATCTAAGAGGGATGAGTAGTTTATAGGTAAGCATTCCCTGGCAAATTCAGCAATGATTCAAAAACTGTCAAGTGATGGAAGAACTCACTTTATCAGTCTTTAAGACTACAGATTTTTTAAACCAAAGTTGAGTGGAGGAGAGATGAATGGATTTAGGGATATAGTAACTACTTTATTGAAATTACTCATATTCATAATGAAAACAACTTGCGTTCAGCAATGCAAGATTTTACATGCAGCAAAAGTCCCTAGTGGGACTAAACTAATAGGCAGGTTTAATTTAGCCGTCAAAACACACATGGGAAGAAACTTAACAACTGTGCTTCTCCTTTCCAATCTTCTTTTTCCTGAGAAGTTTCTTCTACCTTTTCTGATACCTAATGAAATTATCATGCTGCCAATCAGAGATAATTCAAGAAAAAATTTGAGCTTCTGGCATTGATTATGTTTGTTAGTGTCTTTTTTCCACCTTTTCAAATCTAACACTTATATAATTATACAACTGATATTTATTTGGCCCTCTGATGTGTAAATAAAGACAAATACAAGTTATGTTATGGAGTTTTTAGTAATTTTATTTAGAGTTAAACTTTTATGTAGGAATCAATAGTAGACTAGTCAATGATCCTCTAGAAACAAGTGTTTTTAAATTGCAAGGACATGGTTGTGTTTTCACTGGATTGTATCTTTTACTCCTTAAAATGATAATAGTGGCTAACATTTATTGCCTGCTATGGACTAGGCAGTGTGAACATTTCTGATATTATCTCATTTAATCCTCCAATAACCCTAGGAAGAGATACTTATTGTTATCCCCATTTTATAGATGCAGAAACTGAGACTTGAATAAGTTAGGGAGGAATCCCCTTTCAAAAGTGAGGAAAGTGAGATATGAGCTTGTATCTGAGTTGCATGTGGTTACCCAATTTCCATTCTGAGCTCTTTTCCCTTGGTTCAGACTGATTATGATAGAACTTAAGGCAGAGGAGGGAATCTGGTCTGTAACAGTGACCATACGCCTTGTCTATTCACGGGCAGGTTCAAAAACTCACCATTATTTGAATTACAGCCTTGAAATAAACGTGATCAAAATGTTCCCCCCAAGCATGTCTACACCTAAACATTCTCATTACTACCAACAACTACAACAGCTGTTCCTTTTCATCTCCTAATTGAATAGTACCATCATGGTTTCCCTTAAATTCAGCAAGCTGATGGCGAGCAAGTAAAAACACCCTGTTCAATAGGTGACAAGTGATAAAGGCTTAATAAATCTTAGTTTGGAGGTGGAATCAATCAAATTTACACACCAATTTAAAAGCAGGACATGGCCTAGGTCCTCAGGACTCTTTCTTCTATGTTCTCGGGCAATGTAAAGCTCTCTAAATATTTGTATAAGTTCAGGTACAGCTTGACTTCAAATTATAAGCTTAAAAATGTTATACTAGGAAAAAAATCAACAGATGAAAACTGGTACTGAGTGGAAAGTTGAGCCAGGGGTACATTTTAATTTCCATTCACAGATCACAATGACTCAACTGCCAAGAAATATTTTAATCTTATTTTCATGCTAACATCTGACCCCAAATGACTTGCCTTTTGTGCTACACCCAAACAAAAATGTCCAGGAATGAAAAAGTGTTTGTAATTGTCTAAGTATTCCCTTGAAAGAGATTATAAAAAGTGAAAGTGGGAGGGTACTTGTTTTTTATTTGGCCAGATATTTTTTTTCATAATGTTCAGTCAGTTACAAAGGGAAAAAGTTGCAGAAGTGAAAAGGGGCTGCCTCTTAGTCACTTGAAGTATGATTTATTTTGAACCACATTGTCTTGCACTTTGAGGCACTCAAATATAAGATCTTTGGACATGTCATCTCTGTAATGTTTCCTCCATGATTTGTATCAATGTGTGTGTAATTGCTTCTGGAATAAAAGCCAGATTTTTAAAGAACAATCCCCAGAAATGTGCCTTGGAAAAGAAGTCTCTAAATAAAGGCTGAGGAATCTAAACTATTACGAATGCAAAACAATTATGAATAAATTTGTTGTACTCACACAAAAAAGGCTGCTGACTTCATCTAACTTGAAAAAGAAAAGACAGCCCACAAGCATTCTTCAAATGATAGTATCAGCCTCATTCAGCATTTAGTAGATATTTGACCTCTTGAATAAATAAAATGAACTCATAAGAATCTCAGTGACTCAATAGGGTAGGGGAATTTTAGCCAAAGGTTTGTATGGAGACATTATACTGTTATAGGTGATTGGGCAGTGAATTCGAAAAACTTCAAGAAAGCCTGGTATATCCTGGGACTAATAAAAAGACTTTGCTTTAAATAAATCTTTCCATTCACTAAAATGTGTTCACACTGAGGGCTCTATTCAGAAATGGAAAATTTCTTAATGGATGAATGACTTACAGAATTGACTGAATCTATCTAATGCTGTCATAATGGGACCCATTTAATAAATGTCCCCAGACAAATGGCATTGTCAAGTTAGGCTGGGGTATCTACATTTTAAACATTAGACTAATGATCTGTTTACTGCAGAATAAACCACAAGAAAATGAGGTGTGCTGTTCAAATCCCAGCCAGAATTCAGCTTTCAACATGTGCTTAAATTACTTTGGCTTTTTCGTCCCAAGTCCTAGTTTACAGAATGGGGTTGACATTACTATTATCACACCTCATAGTGGTGATTGAAAGATTAAATGATATAAGCAAAGTCCTTAGGGTAATGCCTGGCACATAGTAAGTTTTTCAACAAGTGTTTGCTGCTATTGTTATTTGCTAAGACTTTTCTCAACCAAAACGTTGATTATTGGGGACACAAACTACTGTTATATTTCTGCTCACAATACTGCATCACTTTCATTTTCATTCTACCATTTTGGCCTCTGTATTATAAACTGCTACAGCTTAAAGATCATTATAAAAGGGCTTTTGTGCATGTTACATTAAAATAATATTTATTAAAAAATAATTAAAAAAGAAAAAATATTTATTATTTATAACTGTATTCTGGGAACTGTTCTGAATATTTCCCTTTATGAGTTCATTTTATTGTTATGGCTACTATTATTACTCTAATGAATAGCTACTATTATTATCCTAATTTTATAGGTAAGGAAAATTGAGACTCCAACACATTAATTTGTTTCAAGTGACTTAGCTTGTGAGTGGATTATACCCAGGCAGCCTAGCTCCATAGCCTCCTAATCTCTATGCTCCTTGAAATATCTTTGTTGCTATTGTTGTTTATGAAAATCAGCAGCCGTGTTCTTTAAAAATGCTTTAATTTTAAAAACCTAATTTTTTAATGGTCATAATTTTGTTGTATGGTTTCCCTGAGCAGACTTAAATATCATGCCCTTTGGGAAAAAAAATTTTTTTAATACAGAAAAAAAAAGAATAGTGAATCATGCACTATTTCTTCAAATAACACAATAGCTTTATATTGAAAAAAGAAAACAGGATGTCTTGATTTATGCATCTGCTTTCAAAATTTGTGTCATTTTATGAATCTTGCAAAACTCACTTAGGGAAGGATGTTTGCAGCAAGGCACAATTCTTCCTGGGTATAACAAGAGAAAGCCTGACTTCATTTTCTTTACTGTGAGATAGGGCAGGCTCTTTTGTGATGCTGGAAGCATTGTTAGTAACCTATTTCGGTCATACCAACTACTTGAGTATTCTCATCTTCAGCCAGGGGACCCTTGACAGGGATGAGAGAAAATACGGCACCAAGAGTTTCCAGCTTTTGCTGAAAACACCACTTGCTGAAGGAAAGTTACAGATTTAAAATGCAAAGAATTTCATCCTTCTCCTAGCTCTGTAATTGATGATACATTTTTCTTTTTTGTTTTTTTAAATGGAAGTATGGTTGATTTACAATGTTGTGTTAGTTTCAGGCATACAGCAAAGTGATTCAGTTATAGATAGCTAGATAGCTAGATAGAGAATGTTTATTCTTTTTCAGATTCTTTTCCATTATAGGTTATTATAAGATACTGAATACAGTTCCCTGTGCTATACAGTAGATCCTTGTTGTTCATTTTATATATAGTAGTGTGTATCTATTAATACCAAACTCATGATGATATTCGATATTTGAAAATAATATAGGAAGAAATATAGTATTAGAAATGGTCACATCATGAAGCTAGTGTGAGCCCTTAATGATATTATAATGATGTTTCTAAATGTTTCAAAATATACATTAACTTGTTGTCAACATAAATGAGTAGAACAAGACTGTCTAAATATTTATGGTGTGATCGATGCCTTAAATAAAAATACGCTTAGCACAGATTCTCACAACACCATATGAGAGCCTGTCATGACACCGCATTGTAAACAGTATTTATGTGTCTGTCTCTTACTCCCTATAAATTCGTTGAGGGCAGAACTCTGGTTTTGTTCATTTTCATATCCTAAAGGAGGTCTACATGGTATCTGTCTTGCATTATGCACTAAAAAAAAGTATATGCAAATACTATATGGTATATATATATGATATATATATATATATATATATCATGGTATATGGTATATATATATACCAAATATATGCATGAATGATGAAAGTCAGAATTAATTCAACAAGTCTTCATCATGAATACCTACTACATGCCACATGTTTTCACAAGTTTTTGTTTTTGTTTTTTTGGCCACACGGCATGACATGTGGAATCTTAGTTCCCCGACCAGGGATAGAACCCATGCCCCCTGCAGTGGAAGCATGGAGTCCTAACCATTGGACCACCAGGGAATTCTCTACATGCCACATGTTATGATAGGGGGCACAAAGATGAATAAGTGGTTCTATGTTCTTTGATGACCTCCCAGTCTGAGGAGAAGAAAATATAAATAATTGTACTGTATGGTGGGACATATACTATAAAAGATGTATGGAGCATTGTGGGATTACAGAGGCACTTGGAGTAACTGTGATGGACAGGACAGGGAGGATTTCAACAGAGGCACTAAGCTTTTTTAGGTAGAGACGGAAGGAGGAATTGTGCTAAATAAGGGGGTTTAGATGGATGGAGTAACTACTGACAAAAATCTTAAATCACTGTATGTTTGAGGAACAAAGATTGATATTATTAGACTTTAATTTATTCACTGTAATATTATGTTATAAATGTATTGGTGTTCTATTATGTAATACATACTATGAAATCATTACAATTATAAACACAATGTATCTATATATCTTTTATTGAATGACAATTTTCTTTTTAAATTGAAGTTCCAGTTACAGATGTTTGATATTATTTGTTCCACATCATGGGCCAGTAAAGACAAATGCTGTGAACTTCCTGGCCTGGTAAGAATTCTTCTTTCGTTATTTGGTCTGTTCTTTACCGAAGTTTTCTAAAGTTATATTTAATTTTCCCTGAAAATGAAATGCTGTTTCACAAAACTCATGTCACAGATAATTCTTTGTGATGATGATGATGAAAATTAGAAAGAGATTAAGAAGGAGGTGTGTCTGAAATCAGCAGGACACACGCGGTGGGGAGCGACACAGCTCCACAGAGTGCCTTCTACAGAGTCCGGATGTTCCCAAATTTCAGGTTCACTGAAGCCTTTGGTGTCACAATAATGTTTTTCATGGCACCCCTGAGCCCAAAGAAATACCTAACAATTCCATACATAAGGTCATTAGGTCCAAACATCTTCATAAGTCTTTACATCCTAACAACTCAGTAGCTGTATGAAAAAATGATAAACATAAATCGAAAATTTTAAATGATGAACTTTTTTTTTTTTTTTTTTGCGGTATGCGGGCCCTCCCGTTGTGGAGCACAGGCTCCAGACGCGCAGGCTCAGTGGCCATGGCTCACGGGCCCAGCCGCTCCGCAGCATGTGGGATCTTCCTGGACCGGGGCACAAACCCGTGTCCCCTGCATCGGCAGGCGGACTCTCAACCACTGCACCACCAGGGAAGCCCAAACTTAGTTTTAAATAACCACAACTACTTACTAATGGGATGTGTGTGCCTGTGGAGAATGCACTATTTCTCATGTCTTGGAATCTGATCAGACATCACCATTCTCACTTCTTTTTCCACATTGATTTTCCCCATGGTACTTGCTTTCCTTCATAGCTACTGCTGAAAAACCAGATTTGCAAATATATGACATCAAAAATCTAGTGTTGAAGCTGTGAACTCCCTTGAGCTAGTTATTCATACGAAGTCCAATGGGTGCCGAATATTGCTGTTTCTCTTAATTCTTTTAAACACTCAGAGTGCCCCTGTGAGTTTGCTGTACTGCCCCAGGCCATCTTTCCACACAGTTTGGGAATCATGGTCATGATCTATATAACCTATGCAAGGCTGCTAGAAAAATAACTTTTCCTCATTATTAATACCAAGTGTAATTCACAGGGAGGGGGTACCTGTATATATAAAGACAGATTGTTCATAATTAAGGATCTTTAGGACCAGTGAGCTGAAATGTTGACCCTGTTATGGTTGGACAGGCATCGTATCTTAAGAATTCAACTGGGAGAATGGGCATGGGGAAGACTTTATCAAGTCTAAAAGATTTGCTTTTTTTAAGACCTTACACGAGATCACATCATCTGTTGCAGGCAGTAAATTCATGGTGACTATGTTTAAGAAGGAAATAACTTTTTTTTTCATCAAAATAAGTTTCCATTAAACTGTGGTGAGGAATTACATCAGAGACACTGTGATGTTATGCTTACGGGCAGGTGGATTGGAAACTGTAAAGGGAAACACTCAGAATCTTATGGAAAATGTGATCACCACATCTCCTAGGAAGGACCCAGCCCTTCTCAAAACTTTCTTTTTCATTTCTATCACTGAAGATGTGTAAATCCCGTGGTAGAAATACATGGATGGAGACACAGTCAACAGCCATGGCGAAACCATTCCCGAGTCTGTGGTCATAGGAGGTCTGCTGTCAGCCTAATGTGGGGGGATCTTTCAGGATACTTAAGTTTGTATTTCACTCAAGCTGCCCAAGATATCAGGCCAGATATGTTAGCAGGGTTTTTATCCTGTAATGAGCTGAAACTTTTAACTATCGTCCAATATTTAGCGAGAAGCATATAAAGGCTCTTTGCTCAAAATTTTTGGGTTTCTGCTGTGAATATTTCAGAGACTGAGGTCATTTTCATCTTGATAATTTAATTATCATCTGTGCTCTATTCAGCTCTAACGTTACATTTCCCCAAGGTCTTAGAAAATGAAGCTCACTTTCTCTCTATCCAAAGGGACAGATGAACCCTTCAAAGTTCTGTAGTTTCTTATCCCAGGGAAGACTTCTTTTTAGCTGCTACTCCAAATGTGACATTCACAAATCATTCAATAGCCCTTAGCAAGTGCTCTGTCTTGGTTTACGCTCCAGTAACTCATTCAGATACATTCAGCCTGGTATTCATCATCTATCTTGTAGTGTTACCTGGCAGCAAAATTCTCCAAGAGGAAATGACCTCCTATCCCAAAGCTTTAGATTGATGCTGTGATGTTTTCTTACTTTCAGTCACAGAAGGTGAGCAGTAGTTAAAATTGTTACAGGGATGATGTGTTTAAGCACTGTTTTTGTTTTCTTTTGTTTCTTTGTTTTAGTGTAGATGCAGTTGTTTTGACGGACCATTCCAACAAGTTTTCTTTTATCCTTTGAAATGGAAAAAAATGTTGTAACACAAAGGAAGTGTTCAGGACCTTTAGTCCATAGAGTACTTAAATTAAATAGTAACCAGAATTTTTTTTTTCCGCACCCACTTCTGCCTTTCTTTCTTCACCTGGATTCCCAAGCTCGTTTTATCAACATCCTTTGATAATAATGATGATCTAGAGAGCCATTCATTGTTTCTTTCAAGAAAAGATTTTGTGGTCAGAAGAGAATATTCTCTGCCTTTCTAGACTAATGCTCACTTACTAATTTTTTTGAAGTGTCTTAAAGTGTTTTCTTTGAGTCCATAAAGCCATTTGTATAGACCATCTTGTTAATAGTTATGCTATTTCTTTTTCTCCTCAGAGGGATGAAGAGACCTGCCCAGAGCTTCCACATTCCTGCTCCTGTTCTGAAATCAATAAAGGGGCTCTGGGACCAGCAGGCCCACCGGTAAGTATTGCCTAGTTTGAACTTAAATTGTTCTTCAATAATATTTATAACTATCACTTGTTGCGTGTCTGTGCCCATCACTGTGCTAAATACTTACTCACTTAATCCTACAAGGAAGCACAGAGAGGTCAAGTAACTTGCCTAGAGAACACAGCTTGGAGGAGCTGCTCTTCAAATCCAGGTCTCCGTGACTCCTATAGATGATGCTCTTAACTGCTGCAGCACACTGTGTCTCACAGTGCTATCTATTCAGAATCTTCCCTTTGAAGTCCTGTGGCTTATTTTCAGTGTGAATGTTTCCAACATTGGCCCCCTGCTTGTTGCTGTAAGATTTGGATACATTCCCTCTGCCCATTCTATATCAACATTGATAGTGAAGGGAGGTTTTTCAAAATCACTGGGAAAAGTATCCCATGTGAGCATGAAGTTCTCCATTACTGACTGGAACTTCATACAGGAAAGAAGGGGGCGGGGAAAGGGGAGAGGAAGGAAAGGGGAGAGGAAGAGAAGAAAGGAGAGAGAGAGGGAAAGAGAGAGAGAAAGAAAACATTTTTTTCTTATAAACATTATATATATATATATAGATTCATACATGTAAACATACATGTAAAAAGTAAACATAACCTTTTCTCATTTGGTCAAATACTACAAAAGGAAGGGTTTTTATTGTTGGTGTTGATGTTAATTTGCAAAATCATGCTAATTTATATCATATTTCACTCAAAGAATACATTTAAAAATTCTTAGCATAGGTTGGTAACTGTCTATATATCTCTACAAATAGGTCTTTAAAAATTTTTTTATACTATTTTAAAGGTTACTTTCCATTTACAGTTATTATAAAATATTGGCTATATTCCCTGCGTTGTACAATATATCCTTGAGTCTATCTTACACCCAATAGGCAAGAAAATATTTCTAAAAAATATATATAATTACACTCTCTGGGTCTTTGAATTGACTGTGATAGATCTTTTGTAATAAGTCTAAATACTTATGTCTAACCTGCTAACCTGGGGTTATCAGCGTTTCTTTAAGATAAGTATGATATAGCTGGTCTTTGGTTAGGAAGTGGCAAATAGATCAAGGCAGAAAGACAAAGAAAACAGGGAGAAGATGCAGGAGCACATGAAATCCAGACCTTGCAGGAGGAATGTTCTGAGGCGGACCTGTGCTTACACGTGACTTGCTGTTGGCAACCGGTGCGGTCAGCACGCATGCGTAGATACCCCTCGCTGACAGCTGGCGTGCAGCATGGACATTTGCTCCAGGTCGGCCCCACCAACATAGTTTGTCTTCATTTGTGTAGCGCACTTACCGAACTGAACAAAAAGGAAGAGAACCTGCTGAATGTATCTGGAATATATCCCATCAGTCTCTCCTTTATCTTTGGCACATAGAACACTCTTTCAAGCTCTGGCCGTAGACCCGAATATTGATACTTTTTTTTTTTAACAAAAGACTCTTTATCCCAAAGAAGCAAATGTGGAGTTAATGGTAAAAGCATTAAATTTAAATAAGACTAGGTAATACATGGAGCCACTGTGAACCTCCATTTCCTCATGTATAAACAACACCCACCTCTTGAACTGGTATTGTGAGGAATACACAGAAAAATATGTATAAACGTATTTTGTGTATTATAACCCATTGATCAGATGTAAGGAGTTGTCTTTAGTTTAATCTGGGAATTGAAAACAAAGATTTATTTTCGACTGTGTGTGGCTTGCTTTTTTTCATCCCAAAGTATGTCTTTGAACTTTATCAAGGTTAATCACATTGTTTAGTTTATCCGTTGTACCTTCTGTAAGGAATTCCAGTATATAAACAAGAGTTTATTGACCCATTACTGTGCAGTATTTTCCTACTACAGTATCATTACAGTGAATGTCCTTTGTATGTCTCTTTGCAAGCTTGAGTAAGTGCTCTTGCAATAACACTTAGAATTAGATTTGTTGGAGAAAAAAGAAGGTGCATGTTCAACTTCACGAAAAAACCCCAAATTACTCTTCAAGGTGGTGGTGCCAATATCCTCTCCCACACACTCTGTATGAGAGGTCTAGTTGCCCTGCCTCTCACCAGCACTGTCTGATGTTGCCAGGTGTGAGAGCTTTCACTTATGATGACTGTAAAACTGTGGCCGTGTTCTTTTTTTTTTTTCTTGGTACGTGGGCCTCTCACCGTTGTGGCCTCTCCCGTTGCGGAGCACAGGCTCCAGACGCGCAGGCTCAGCGGCCACGGCTCACGGGCGCAGCCACTCCGCGGCATGTGGGATCTTCCCCGACTAGGGCACGAACCCGCGTCCTCTGCATCGGCAGGTGGACTCTCAACCACTGCGCCACCAGGGAAGCCCCTGGGTAATATTTCTTAGTGGAGGCATTTACTACCCCTCCCATAGCTAAAGTGGAAAAAACATCTTGATCCTCCACCTGCTACTGAGACTTCGTGTTGTTGTTCTAGCTCATTCAGAGGGCAGCCTTTCAAGTTCCTCAGCTTTAAAGGATGTTTCATATTCTATGCTTCCTCCACTTCTCATAGGTCCCAGTTCACATTTCCTTGCCTTGTGTGGGCTATAAAATACACATTTTCCAGCAAACCCACAAGCATCTTCCCCTTCCTCCCCCAAGGCAGCCTCAGTGTACGTGCCTGCTGCTCTGGTGTTTTGTTTCTTCTTCATTCCTGGTATTTAAGGTTTCAGTTCTCTTAATTAGAATAATGTTTATTTTATTTTAAGTAGCATTAATAAGCTTTTTTAGCTGGAGGGTTATCAAGTTTTTTCATCTGCAGTGCTGCTGGAACAAGTTACAAAATATTTACATATGACCTAAGAGTCAAACTTCATAATGAGAAAAAAAGCAGCAGAGAAGTGAAAGAGAAGGGTTGAGTTCTGACTTGGAGAGAAAGAGAGGTAAAACAGAAAAGCTACTGACATTTTCAAATATTTAAAGTATAATAAACCATTGAAGAAATAGTATCCCAAACAATATGCAATAAACCCCGTCTGATGATTTAACATAGTCGTGATTATTTTCTCACTCAAGAATTTACACAGTGGTATTACGTGCCAATAAAACTCTAGAAAAGCCATAGGAAGCCATGGGTGAAAGAACCATATTTCTTTTGCCTAGACTAACCCTTTCTTATTAAAAGGATAGAAGTTTATATCCACAAACATTTGTTGGATTCTTGTCATCTACTCCATGATAAGGTTTAGGGGTAAGGTGGAAAATAAGTATAAAAAGGTTCCTGGATTTATAGACATGGTACATCGTGTGTGGATATCTGTGAGCCAAATTGCCACATTTGGACAAAACCTTCAGTTAAAAACCAATCATTTGGGGCTTCCCTGGTGACGCAGTGGTTGAGAGTCCGCCTGCCGATGCAGGGCACGCGGGTTCGTGCCCCGGTCCTGGAGGATCCCACATGCGCGCGGAGCGGCTGGGCTCGTGAGCCATGGCCGCACAACAGGGAGAGGCCCGCATACCGCAACAAAACAAAAAAAACAATCATTTAAGATGAGCAAACAAAATTAAAGAGGTGTGCCAGAATGGGTATGTTAATTGGGATGCATTGGGCTTGTTGCAAGAAACAGAAAATTTGACTAACACAGTGGTGTAAATCATTGGGGCATTTGGACATTTATTGTTTGCTCAACAAAAGACCTAAAGGTAGATGATCCCAAGCAAATATGGCGCTCAGCAACTTTATCAAGACCCAAGCTTGTTCCAGTTTCCAAATATGCTTTTCTTAGGCTTGCGGCTTCTTGATCAAATTGGCGCAAACCAGTTAACATGACCATTCCTGGTTTCAAAGGAGGCTGAGCAAGCAAATCTCTGTCTTTATAGCTGGAAAAATGAAAGGAGTCAGAGAAGACTCTTTGATAGTCAACCAACAGTGTCTGCCACAGTTGGGAAAAACATTTGCATCATCTATAACAGTTAAAGATGTAGCATCCAAACATATGAAGAATTCTGTACATTACAGAGAAAAAGACTTGTAACCCAATAGAAAACTGGGTGAAGTATATAAATTGTTAGTTGTATTGAAATAAAATGTAAATGGACAAATGTTATGAAAAGATGCTCAATCACAGTAGTTTTAAGGGAAATAAAAATTAAAATAGGAGTAAGGTATTGTTTTTACGAGTCAGGTTCATAAAAATGCAGTTTAACAATATCAAGTGCTAATAAGGTTTAGAGAAGCAGAGACCCTCAAACTCCTAACAGATGAATAAATTGGCACAGTTTTTTTGGAGCACAGTTTAGCAATATATCTGCCTATCCATTAAATTTCATTGAAAATTCTACTTGATGATATGTTAAATATTAACATTTGTACTTAAATCTTAAAGTTTGTACTCAGGGCATGTATGAGGATGTTAATTGTAGTATCGTTTAGACAGCAACAAATTGTGGGCAAAACTCCTCCATTTCCAATAACGAAAGAATGGTTAAACAAACTATCCATTGTACAGATAACTATGCAACTCATTTAGAATAAGTTAGTCATGTTATGGAAAAACATATTAACTCAAAAATATATGTAAAGTGTTATATCACATATGCAATCTATATATATCAAAGAATGCCACAAAAACACTAATAATAGGTAATATTTTCTATAGATACACATACATAAAACACAATTTTTTAATTGTATTTTAAAAGTCTGGAAGGTAAGCAACCAACTAATATTGATGGGAGCGGGGGAGTGAATTTAATTGCTAAACTGGAAGAAGCCTTAGCTATCACCTGATCCAGTCTTTTCCCAAGTGATGCAAGTGTTTTGCTGATGGTACACAAAATGATTTTCAGTAGTCATAGACATAGCAGGAAATCAACTGGACTCACATAGTGAGAAAGCTATTCCATTTTCAATGATCTTTTCATCCTTCTGCTCAAGTGAAAGCAATATTCTCAGACTGGTGCCCATATGACCCTTCTAATACTTACCCATGCCCCTTTTTAACAAAGAGCAAACCAATTGCTCACAGACTTCACTAGGAACAAAATCTAGCTAAATTTACCAACATTATTTATAGCATATTTTTAGGTTTATCTTATATTCTTAGTAAGTATATAAGAATACTTATATACTTACTAAATATTATATAATACTTATATACTTAAGTATATATATGTTTTTCCATCTACTATAGTACATAATATTTGCTTTCAAAATAGATTTAAGTGAAATATGAGTCAATTAAAAAATATTCAGAGTATATTTGCATATATGTATGTACACATATACAAAGCATATGTTTACAAAGAATGCATATCCACATATATACATATATACATATTTATTATGTATGTACATATGTATGTATGTATATAAAGAAAATGCTATTAAATAATAGTACAGGCAGTGCATTAATATGACAAAAATTTTGAGGGGAAAATGCAAATACCTGAAGTTTCAGAAACACTAATGTCATTAGCTTTTTATGGTATAAATAAAGAAAGTTAAATTGTTACTGTTTTATATGCTTTTTACAATTTAATTAAATAATTTAATCTCAAAGTCTTGGTATAGGACATGCATAATTTTAGATTAACAGTATATTTTTATTATTTGCGTCATCAATAGCTGTACTCTTACACACTCAATTAAAAGATCCTGTAGCTTTTTTTTTTTTAATTTAAAGGGATTTTGCATAGAACGTTTGCTCCAATTGTGTAATCATCAGCAGGAAAAGGTGAATCTGGGGGGTAGATTTCCCGTTCAGGATCATGATGCACATACACCATTACACAATGTGTTGGCCTTTATACAAAATGAGAATTACATAATCCATATTATTAAGTAAAATGAATGAAATATATTGCTTTCAGATTTGTCTTTGTGCTAATACTTAACATCTGTTTGCCAGGGTGGTCCAGGACTCCGAGGACCAAAGGGCCAACAAGGTGACCTGGGCCCAAAGGTAACATTCTTCCTCCCTCTCACATCACTAGCCATAATATAATTTTGGAGTTAAGTAATATTCACCCTTCGCAGTTTAAAGCTCCTTATGTTTTTATGAAAGTTGTGTTGAAGCCTTTCCCCTTATTCTTAAAAGCTTGTGTTTTTTCATCAAAAAAAAATTTAGTAACTTAAGTGAAAAGAAAGGTTTCTGGGTAAGAAATAGAGTGTCAGTGTTCCAAGTGGTTTAGTTGCTTAGGCAGTTCTTGCTCATATATAGTCTTCTTTTCCTCTATCTGCAAAAAGATGTATCGAGGGAGCACTGAATCACAACTAGGCAGCAGTCCTCCAGGTAATTTCTTAGGTTTCAGCCTCCTCCTTCTCCCCTCCCACCAGGTACTGTATAATCAAACACACAGCTCTATTTTCCATTCTCACTGCCCAAGGCCATCAAATGTGGTGGTTCAGGTTGTACACTGTACAAAGGCACCAACTAAGAGGACCAAGTTGGTGCCAATCCATGTCAAGGTACACATTTTTCTACTTTGCACAAAGGTGCCCTAAGGGTTGGCAGAAGCCCAGCCACTAATTGAGTTCAGGCCCCATCATCCTGTACCTGGCTTTTGGCAAATCTTCTAATTGTTCTTCTGGCTCCAGTGGCTTGATTTTTTGATTGGTTCTTCACATCTGCCCCCAGATTCATTTCTTTAAAGTTATACTGGATCACATCATACTCTTAAAACCTGCAGTCATGTGTGATTGCTTTGAGAACACAATTCACCCTCCTTAGCATGACATTCAAGGCCCTTTATAATTTACTATCTCATTTTCACCATGTTGCTCCGAATCATCACTCTAACCATCTTGCTTGACTTACTGCTTCAGTATGGTGACTTATTAAATTTGCATAGTATTTATTCATGGAGAAGAGAACATTGCAATGTTGTTTTACTAGAAAATTGGAAACAAGTAGAGCAAGGTAAGAGCGAATGTGGAGGGTGGGGGCAGGCTTACAGGGGAGAAGTCAGTGAAAGAAGGCTGAAGATAATTAATCAGGTACTACGCAGCTCAAAACTCAGACCATAAGATATCTTCTTTTTTTTGTTTTGTTTTATTTTTTGAGATTGTGACACATTTTCTCAGGCAGATACTTGATGTCTTGGCTCCATCTCATACACTACAAGGGAGGCAATGTCTTCAGTAAACGCAGACGAGTGCCCCAGAGATAGATAGTTCACAGTAGTGAAGGGGGAGAGACTATAGTTCGGCTGGATGGTGTGAACCTTCACAAACTAAGAGGGTAGTCTTGTATCATTTATATCTTTTGGGTTTGTTGTGGAGTGTGGGCGTCTAGTTACTCACATAATTGGCACAATGTTCCTATTTATGTAAGCAAAAATAAATAAATGAAGTTGCAGCAACTACTGTGTGTTTACTCTTTTGCTTTACTGATGACACTTTGCCTGGGAGGTGGATCATCTGAGGCCTGGTGTCTTGTTATCCTATGAGTGTTTTATGTCATAGGAAAAATTAGTTAATGAAATAAATTATAAACGCCGTAAGTAGAAATATCTGGGTAGCAGATATTTCTGGGTACCAGAGGGTTTAACTTACCTTTGGGATGACTTCTTGCCTTCCAGGGACCAGATGGCCCTCGGGGTGAAACAGGCCCTCCGGGACCTCAGGGTCCTCCTGGACCCCAAGGACCAAGTGGTCTGTCCATTCAAGGAATGCCTGTGAGTCGTGTGTAAACATTCAGATGGGTTTTATTGTTATTACTTCTCCATGAGTTATATAGAATGAACTTTTGTCTTCTGTGCCTTGATAATGATCCTCAGCCTCTTCCAACCCCTAAAAATAAGAACTGAGAACTGAAAGTAATAATTGAGACTTCATTCATTAGCCAATTTTTTGTTCAACGAAGGGGGTCTTTTACAAACAGATATGTGCCTAGGGAGTAGGTAATTTGTCTATAGAAAAGAAAGCAGGGCTTGACATGTATGGCCCTTTTTCTTGTTTGACTAAGTCCTTAGGGGGTATGATAAAATCTAGAAAGTGACAAATGTTATACAAATTTAAGTTATTCATTTTGCATTTGTAGTAATTGTGGAAATAGCTTCATGAAAGCCTTTTAATTATGATCTTTATCTCAACAGGCCTCAAAGTGTGGTGCTCTGAGTTTTAGATTATAGACAGTATACTCTCTACAGCCACATTTTTTTTGTATAAGTTGTACCAATGAAAACAAATTCAATCCCACTCACTGATTTTCAGTGATCTTACTAGACGGATCTAGATTTAAGGAATAAAAGCCAATCTCTGTCATTAGTATTTGAAGCATGATGCTGTTAAGCACATTTTTAGCAATCTTTCTGTGCATATGATTGTGTCTCCCTAGCTAAGAAGTCTTTTCCAGAGTTATTTTCACATCTTAGCAAGCATTAACATGCCAGTTTGTATAATTACTACCACTATTACTACTACTAACTATTTGTTGAGGTCCTGCTACTTGTCAGGTACTGTGTTTGCTTTTCCATTCTTATAAATTTCTGGCCAAAACAAAACAAAAATATAGAGAGATATAAGCTTTAAAATCTAAACTATAAATAATACTGAAATATTCAACTCCCCTCACGTATTTACAGTATGAGCTTAGCCATATCAGACTGTATACACTGTGTTTAAACTATTCTGCTATATAAACGTTCTGGTCTGTAGGCATGCTTACCTAGGTGGTGTAGCTTATGTGAAAAGTGAAATACGCTGTATTTGGATGTTAGTGTGAAAGCAATTTAATGTTGGAAATGTTAAAAGAGTCAGTGGAGAAAAAGAAAAGACTGAGAATTTACCTATTTACCTATGTGAACTTAACCCCACGTCCTTTTGGTTGTTCAGGGAATGCCAGGCGAAAAAGGAGAGAAAGGAGCGACTGGACTTCCTGGCCCACAGGTATTACTTTTATTCTTTTATTCCGTTGCTCTCAGCTCTAGAGCTTTGCCAAGAAGAAAGAAGACTGTAGCTTCTGAAGTCAGTTGTGATCTTGGCAATGAGTGGTTTCTACACTGAGGACCATTAGCGTGTATTCGTTTACTTCAGCCCCCTCCTAGGTCCTACTGATGCTCCCCTGGGTGAGCCCTGGTGGGGGACACTTCTTTTCCTTCTGGTGAATAACTTCTGGGTTCTGAATGCTCAGTCAGGAAGGCCTCACCTTTATGCTATCAGGTTTGTTTGGAGGCCTTGATTTATTTCAGGGAAGCTGGGTGAGAGGGTAATTGGTTTCGATAACTTGATAACTCTGCCATTTTCCTGTCCTTGCTGTATCTAGGGCATCCCAGGAGGTGTTGGTTCACCAGGACGTGATGGCTCACCAGGCCAAAGGGTAAGGACTTGCCCAAGGTTGCTCGTTAGCACAGTAGATTTCTCACCAAGTCACTCTTGCTGTTGGCAAGTTCTATGCAAGGAAGGCAAACCAGGTGTTTTTTTTTTTTTTTCTTTATTTTTTCCTCCCATCTATCTGCATTCTACCAATCCTGCATCTGTTTCCCTTAACTGGTATTCTTCCATGTCTATAACTTTCCTCAAAATCTAGAAACTTTCATCAAACCTTCCCAAATTAACCACACCTCTTTCTGAATGTTCCCGTAACCTGAATATAGTTTGCACTGAATAGTGTGCTTTGGTCTAACAGATTTTCCAGTTGTTTCAAATTCTCAGGGAGCAAACCTAAAGGAAATCAAGAATCATATGAATTGGAATTTAGTAATTATGACTCTCTGTAATATTCTCCATTTATTTAATATGCATCAATTATCAATTCCTGTTCAAGTGGACAGCAATAAAAGAAAGTATAAGGATGGTTGAGGGACGAGTTAACAACTAGAGTTTGTTTACTCAACATGTCTTCACTGAGCCAGGGTTGAGGTTCTTGTCCTCAAAGAGTTTATAGCTTTTGGGGGGAAATAGAACCAAATAAGAAACATATGCTATAATGGGAGTATTGACAGAGCCCTGTAGGAGCGCAAAGAATAGATAACTAAGCCAGACTTGGAGGGTGAGGGAAAGCTTCCCAGAGGGGGCACCATACAGACTGGATTTCAACTGAGAGATAGAAATTAGCCAGATACATGAGGAAAGGAAAGCTATTGCAAGTAGAGAGGACAGCCTATATGGCATATAAAGGAGTGGAGTTGAAGAGAAGGTGGGGCATTTCCATTTCTGAACCTAGTTCCGTATGGCTGGAGATTAGACTGCAGTGTGTGTGTGTGTGTGTGTGTGTGTGTGTGTGTGTGTGTGTGTGTATACGTGCACGAGTGTACACGTATGTGCACACAGGTGTGGAGAGATTGTCAAGAGATGAAACTGAAGTGGTAAAAACAAACTCACAACAGCTATCTTTTTTCAGACCAAGGATTTTGAGCTTTAACAGGAAGGCAACAGGAAGTCATTACATGTTCAGCAAGGGAGAGAGGCTGGTCTTCCTTAAAAGGACACTGATGTAGACATGTGGGCAGCTGCACAGTTTCTCTCAAGACTGAATTATATATAGTGTCCACCACTTAGATCCAATCCAGTAAAGGACAACACATTTGGTGACATTCCCTGGTATTTCTGGGGACAACTAACCCACTAGGTTAGCAAACGATTGGCTGGAAGACACACTTCTCTACTCAAACAAGGCTGCCTTTAGCTATACTGCTCAAGAATAAGGAAATCATTTTTTCTATAGGAGTGTAGGTGTGTGAATTTAAATTCCTTCCATGTTGGGTTGTTTTTTTTTTTTTTGGTTTCACATACAGCTTTCATTTGCTTAAAATCTCAGTTTAGTCTCTATCTATCAAATGGAATTAGTTTGTAAAGCATGTCCAGGTGAAGGTATCTAAAAGAGGCATTCTCTAAAAGTTAGATTTATGTAGGTTTCTTGTACATGTGGAAGGAGTGTCTAAAAGTATTTGTATGTTTTGGCAAAGGGCTTAGGCTAAAATCCTGTGTGGTTACACACCTAGATTCCTTCATGATTTCTGAAGCTCTGAAAACAGCAATTCTAAAGATTTGGTTCAGTGAATTTACTTGATTTATCCATGCGTAGAGGCTAGTCTTGGCAAGGAACTCCCAAATCAAACATATTGGATTAGTGTCTAGATCGTTTGGGTTTGGAATTTTTTTTAAAACCAATATACCAATGCAGACTTTTTATAAATATTTTGCCATTCTTCCAAACATGTTTTATTCTATAGGATAAAAAGTCTTAGCATGTAATAAAGCGTTAATATATATGTACATAGATTTTATTTCCCTCTCTCGCTCAATCTGGAGGTAAAACTTTCAAGTGTCTCTAATTCCTATTTTGAAAAATTCTTGGATGGGAATGGAATTGCTTTTTAAAACTGGTTTCCAGAGGATACTCTTTCTTTATAGGGCCATGTTAAAAAAAAGATTGTGCAAATCCTGTGACAACTGCTTTAGAAAAGATATTGAGGGCAATACTATTCCAGAGTACAACTTGAGGGGGTGCCGAAAACACAGAATAAAATATAGTGGTGCCGCCTAGAATTGTGTAGCATGAGGAGGGGCTGCCCTGCTTGAGGAAGGGACCACTTATATATTGGGTTGGCCAAAATTTTGTTCGGGAATGAACTTTTTGGCCAACCCAATATTTTTTTCAATATCGTAACATCTTATTTAATAAGATATTAGTTGAGCACATATCTTAACTGAGTACATACTATGTGCCATGTTCTATGCTCAGCCTAGAGAGAGTTGTTCATTACTACCTCCAGAAGGAAAATATCCAGAACAGGAGAGACTTTCAATAACTAAAGGAGGCAATTTGTACATCATCTACCAGGAAGAAATAGAAGGAGGAAGTGGAATCAAGACCATGACTCTTCCCTGGGGCCAGGAAAACCAATGGGTCTTCATCGGAAACAGTCAAGCTGGGAGGAAAGATGGGTGAAAACAGAGTTATTTAGGAGGCTCTGATCTGTTTAGTCAAGTATCTGGGGTCTTAATGAAAGTAAAGGGTCTAAAACAATTAGATAGTTATTTAGCAGGATTGTACAGTTGGAGGTCCAGGACCAACTTTCATAGTGGTAGGAACAGATCTCAGACATGGAGCTCCTTCTTTCTGGTTGGGCTGTGGGAGAGGGTGTTGCTGAAAGAGAGCTAAGGACAGACACTTAAGATTATTCCTGCTCTGCCTTAGGCTATCCTAAAAGGCAAAGTTGCATTCAGAAAGGCAATAATAATAGTAGTAGTAATAATCATAATAAATTATAAGTAATAATAATGACAGTAACAACCATGGCATAGAACAGACTGAGAGCAAACACACTGGATGATGAAACTTACTGCTGAAATGCCTGAGAAACTAATTCCAGAAAACTGTCTGGGGAATCAGGAAGACAAGGTTATTTTGTCTTTTCTTTACTCGAAGCCCTGAAATGACTTCCCATTACTGTGCCTCATTTCCTCTGATCTTGAGTGAGTAAAGACCACTCAAGGCAAGGAAGGAGGAAGCTAGGGTAAATATGTGTGGTGATGTCCAATCAGTGCTTCTAGCTCCTTGGAGAGCTGCAGAGAGTAGGTGAGTGAGGTGTGCTGTAGGAGTGAGGGGCTATTCCTTACTGGTCATTCTTCCTTGTTAATCATTGTCTTTTCTTATAGACTGTTAAGAATTCATAGCCCAAAGCTAGAGCCATCACCTTGACTATTAGCTTAGGGAAAGGTTAGCATCCCTTACCCAGAGCCAGTGCCAATGTCACTTATTCATTTAGTCTACAAGGAAGGAGGGTTTAGCAGAGACTAAAAAAAAAGATTAAGCGTCTCCTCTTTAAACAGGAAACATGTTTTCTAATGTTTCTAGCTTATTCTGGCTTTTCCCAAGGGGAATCTTTGACTTGTAGAGGCGATCCTGGGCCTCAGGCTATAAGCAAGTCCAGCAAAAGTTGGACTTCGTCACTGAACCAGTCTCAGCCTCTTGCTGGGAAGCCAGTAGAGCACAATGCAGGACCACACCATATAAAGCAACAGCGCAAGTGCAGAGTTAACAGCCAAATGTATTCAGGCATCAGTTTTCATTCTGAGTCATTGCAGCCAACAGCATCCTTGTCTCATCTTTCTTTTCCACTGTCAATCTTGCCATCTCCCTTTTCGCCTCCTTCCTCTTCTTTTCTTGGTGTCTCTGACCCCAGGGTCCACCCTGTGATCTTTGGGTTCCTCTGATGTAGTGGATCTCTCATCCCCCACCCTAGACACCCAGGTGGTCCTTAGAGAAACCAGGAAAAACGGGCAAGACATGGATGATAAGTATAAGCAGTGAAAGAAAGAACTGAAAAGGAAAGGAAAGACTACCTCTTTTCTAGTTCTGAGGCTCCCTCATATCCAAGACCACCAGCTTTCTGTCAAGCATTCCAAATAGAAACTTTTAAAATTATTTTTATTTTCCAATTCTTACTATGGTTTTCTAAAAAGTCAGAGAGACAAGAAATAAAAATGACCAGGAGATATATATGGTATGGCATCTGGAAGGTAGCAATTCCTCCTTTGTACCAAGGGTGTTAGTTTTAAAATTCCAAGTAAACTGAAATTGGAATGCTTCCTTCCCCCCAAGTTACTGCTCCCTGCCTCTCCTGTCTTCATGCCATAACCACAGCCTTCCTTTTTCATCTCTAAAAGGTGAAATACTGTTAAAAAAGTTCTACATATGAATTCTGCTGA